>NC_142353.1:11430625-11802500 GCF_059441175.1 Urocampus carinirostris | reverse complement strand
TTGGCAGGATTCGAACCTGCGAGGGGAGACCCCAATGGATTTCTAGTCCATCGCCTTAACCACTCGGCCACAACAACATGAAAGCTTAAAAACCCCTCTCCGTCGTAGCACATTGTAGCATCTTTCTTGTTTTATAGACTTTTAGCACATTGTAGCATTTGATGTTAACTTAAAGTACCAATAAGGATACAAAACAAGAGATAATATTCGTTGTTGGCAGGATTCGAACCTGCGAGGGGAGACCCCAATGGATATCTAGTCCATCGCCTTAACCACTCGGCCACAACAACTTGCAAACGTAAAAACCCCTCCCTGTCGTAGCACATTGTAGCATTTGATGTTAACTTAAAGTACCAATAAGGATACAAAACAAGAGATAATATTCGTTGTTGGCAGGATTCAACCTGCGAGGGGAGACCCTAATGGATTTCTAGTCCATCGCCTTAACCACTCGGCCACAACAACTTGCAAACGTAAAAACCCCTCCCTGTCGTAGCACATTGTAGCATTTGATGTTAACTTAAAGTACCAATAAGGATACAAAACAAGAGATAATATTCGTTGTTGGCAGGATTCGAACCTGCGAGGGGAGACCCCAATGGATTTCAAGTCCATCGCCTTAACCACTCGGCCACAACAACTTGCAAACGTAAAAACCCCTCCCTGTCGTAGCACATTGTAGCATTTGATGTTAACTTAAAGTACCAACAAGGATACAAAACAAGATATAATCTTCGTTGTTGGCAGGATTCGAACCTGCGAGGGGAGACCCCAATGGATTTCTAGTTCATCGCCTTAACCACTCGGCCACAACAACATGAAAGCTTAAAAACCCCTCTCCGTCGTAGCACATTGTAGCATCTTTCTTGTTTTATAGACTTTTAGCACATTGTAGCATTTGATGTTAACTTAAAGTACCAATAAGGATACAAAACAAGAGATAATATTCGTTGTTGGCAGGATTCGAACCTGCGAGGGGAGACCCCAATGGATTTCTAGTCCATCGCCTTAACCACTCGGCCACAACAACATGAAAGCTTAAAAACCCCTCTCCGTCGTAGCACATTGTAGCATCTTTCTTGTTTTATAGACTTTTAGCACATTGTAGCATTTGATGTTAACTTAAAGTACCAATAAGGATACTAAACAAGAGATAATATTCGTTGTTGGCAGGATTCGAACCTGCGAGGGGAGACCCTAATGGATTTCTAGTCCATCGCCTTAACCACTCGGCCACAACAACTTGCAAACTTAAAAACCCCTCCCTGTCGTAGCACATTGTAGCATTTGATGTTAACTTAAAGTACCAACAAGGATACAATACAAGATATAATCTTCGTTGTTGGCAGGATTCGAACCTGCGAGGGGAGACCCCAATGGATTTCTAGTCCATCGCCTTAACCACTCGGCCACAACAACATGAAAGCTTAGAAACTCCTCTCCGTCGTAGCACATTGTAGCATCTTTCTTGTTTTATAGACTTGTAGCACATTGTAGCATTTGATGTTAACTTAAAGTACCAATAAGGATACAAAACAAGATATAATCTTCGTTGTTGGCAGGATTCGAACCTGCGAGGGGAGACCCCAATGGATTTCAAGTCCATCGCCTTAACCACTCGGCCACAACAACATGAAAGCTTAGAAACTCCTCTCCGTCGTAGCACCTTGTAGCATCTTTGTTGTTTTATAGACTTGTAGCACATTGTAGCATCTTTCTTGTTTTATAGACTTGTAGCACATTGTAGCATTTGATGTTAACTTAAAGTACCAATAAGGATACAAAACAAGACATAATATTCGTTGTTGGCAGGATTCGAACCTGCGAGGGGAGACCCCAATGGATTTCTAGTCCATCGCCTTAACCACTCGGCCACAACAACATGAAAGCTTAGAAACCCCTCTCCGTCGTAGCACATTGTAGCATCTTTCTTGTTTTATAGACTTGTAGCACATTGTAGCATCTTTCTTGTTTTATAGACTTGTAGCACATTGTAGCATTTGATGTTAACTTAAAGTACCAAAAAGGATACAAAACAAGACATAATATTCATTGTTGGCAGAATTCGAACCAGCGAGGGGAGACCCCAATGGATTTCTAGTCCATCGCCTTAACCACTCGGCCACAACAACTTGCAAACTTAAAAACCCCTCCCTGTCGTAGCATATTGTAGCATTTGATGTTAACTTAAAGTACCAACAAGGATACAAAACAAGATATAATCTTCGTTGTTGGCAAGATTCGAACCTGCGAGGGGAGACCCCAATGGATTTCTAGTCCATCGCCTTAACCACTCGGCCACAACAACTTACAAACTTAAAAACCCCTCCCTGTCGTAGCACATTGTAGCATTTGATGTTAATTTAAAGTACCAACAAGGATACAAAACAAGATATAATCTTCGTTGTTGGCAGGATTCGAACCTGCGAGGGGAGACCCCAATGGGTTTCAAGTCCATCGCCTTAACCACTCGGCCACAACAACATGAAAGCTTAGAAACCCCTCTGTTGTAGCACATTGTAGCATCTTTCTTGTTTTATAGACTTGTAGCACATTGTAGCATTTGATGTTAACTTAAAGTACCAATAAGGATACAAAACAAGAGATAATATCCATTGTTGGCAGGATTCGAACCTGCGAGGGGAGACCCCAATGGATTTCAAGTCCATCGCCTTGACCACTCGGCCACAACAACATGCAAACTTAAAAACCCCTCCCTGACGTAGCACATTGTAGCATTTGATGTTAACTTAAAGTACCAATAAGGATACAAAACAAGAGATAATATTCGTTGTTGGCAGGATTCGAACCTGCGAGGGGAGACCCCAATGGATTTCTAGTCCATCGCCTTAACCACTCGGCCACAACAACATGAAAGCTTAGAAACTCCTCTCCGTCGTAGCACATTGTAGCATCTTTCTTGTTTTATAGACTTGTAGCACATTGTAGCATTTGATGTTAACTTAAAGTACCAATAAGGATACAAAACAAGATATAATCTTCGTTGTTGGCAGGATTCGAACCTGCGAGGGGAGACCCCAATGGATTTCAAGTCCATCGCCTTAACCACTTGGCCACAACAACATGAAAGCTTAGAAACTCCTCTCCGTCGTAGCACCTTGTAGCATCTTTCTTGTTTTATAGACTTGTAGCACATTGTAGCATTTGATGTTAACTTAAAGTACCAATAAGGATACAAAACAAGACATAATATTCGTTGTTGGCAGAATTCGAACCTGCGAGGGGAGACCCCAATGGATTTCTAGTCCATCGCCTTAACCACTCGGCCACAACAACATGAAAGCTTAGAAACCCCTCTCCGTCGTAGCACATTGTAGCATCTTTCTTGTTTTATAGACTTGTAGCACATTGTAGCATTTGATGTTAACTTAAAGTACCAAAAAGGATACAAAACAAGACATAATATTCATTGTTGGCAGAATTCGAACCAGCGAGGGGAGACCCCAATGGATTTCTAGTCCATCGCCTTAACCACTCGGCCACAACAACTTGCAAACTTAAAAACCCCTCCCTGTCGTAGCATATTGTAGCATTTGATGTTAACTTAAAGTACCAACAAGGATACAAAACAAGATATAATCTTCGTTGTTGGTAAGATTCGAACCTGCGAGGGGAGACCCCAATGGATTTCTAGTCCATCGCCTTAACCACTCGGCCACAACAACTTACAAACTTAAAAACCCCTCCCTGTCGTAGCACATTGTAGCATTTGATGTTAATTTAAAGTACCAACAAGGATACAAAACAAGATATAATCTTCGTTGTTGGCAGGATTCGAACCTGCGAGGGGAGACCCCAATGGGTTTCAAGTCCATCGCCTTAACCACTCGGCCACAACAACATGAAAGCTTAGAAACCCCTCTGTTGTAGCACATTGTAGCATCTTTCTTGTTTTATAGACTTGTAGCACATTGTAGCATTTGATGTTAACTTAAAGTACCAATAAGGATACAAAACAAGAGATAATATTCATTGTTGGCAGGATTCGAACCTGCGAGGGGAGACCCCAATGGATTTCAAGTCCATCGCCTTAACCACTCGGCCACAACAACATGCAAACTTAAAAACCCCTCCCTGACGTAGCACATTGTAGCATTTGATGTTAACTTAAAGTACCAATAAGGATACAAAACAAGAGATAATATTCGTTGTTGGCAGGATTCGAACCTGCGAGGGGAGACCCCAATGGATTTCTAGTCCATCGCCTTAACCACTCGGCCACAACAACATGAAAGCTTAGAAAGCCCTCCCTGTCGTAGCACATTGTAGCATCTTTCTTGTTTTATAGACTTGTAGCACATTGTAGCATTTGATGTTAACTTAAAGTACCAATAAGGATACAAAACAAGAGATAATATTCGTTGTTGGCAGGATTCGAACCTGCGAGGGGAGACCCCAATGGATTTCTAGTCCATCGCCTTAACCACTCGGCCACAACAACATGAAAGCTTAGAAAGCCCTCCCTGTCGTAGCACATTGTAGCATCTTTCTTGTTTTATAGACTTGTAGCACATTGTAGCATTTGATGTTAACTTAAAGTACCAATAAGGATACAAAACAAGATATAATCTTCGTTGTTGGCAGGATTCGAACCTGCGAGGGGAGACCCCAATGGATTTCAAGTCCATCGCCTTAACCACTCGGCCACAACAACTTGCAAACTTAAAAACCCCTCCCTGTCGTAGCACATTGTAGCATTTGATGTTAACTTAAAGTACCAACAAGGATACAAAACAAGATATAATCTTCGTTGTTGGCAGGATTCGAATCTGCGAGGGGAGACCCCAATGGATTTCTAGTCCATCGCCTTAACCACTCGGCCACAACAACATGAAAGCTTAGAAAGCCCTCCCTGTCGTAGCACATTGTAGCATCTTTCTTGTTTTATAGACTTGTAGCACATTGTAGCATTTGATGTTAACTTAAAGTACCAACAAGGATACAAAACAAGACATAATATTCGTTGTTGGCAGGATTCGAACCTGCGAGGGGAGACCCCAATGGATTTCAAGTCCATCGCCTTAACCACTCGGCCACAACAACTTGCAAAATTAAAAACCCCTCCCTGTCGTAGCACATTGTAGCATTTGATGTCAACTTAAAGTACCGACAAGGATACAAAACAAGATATAATCTTCGTTGTTGGCAGGATTCGAACCTGCGAGGGGAGACCCCAATGGATTTCAAGTCCATCGCCTTAACCACTCGGTCACAACAACTTGCAAACCTAGAAACCCCTCCCTGTCGTAGCACATTGTAGCATCTTTCTTGTTTTATAGACTTGTAGCACATTGTAGCATTTGATGTTAACTTAAAGTACCAATAAGGATACAAAACAAGAGATAATATTCGTTGTTGGCAGGATTCGAACCTGCGAGGGGAGACCCCAATGGATTTCAAGTCCATCGCCTTAACCACTCGGCCACAACAACTTGCAAACTTAGAAACCCCTCCCTGTCGTAGCACATTGTAGCATCTTTCTTGTTTTATAGACTTGTAGCACATTGTAGCATTTGATGTTAACTTAAAGTACCAACAAGGATACAGAACAAGACATAATCTTCGTTGTTGGCAGGATTCGAACCTGCGAGGGGAGACTCCAATGGATTTCTAGTCCATCGCCTTAACCACTCGGCCACAACAACATGAAAGCTTAGAAACCCCTCTCCGTTGTAGCACATTGTAGCATCTTTCTTGTTTTATAGACTTGTAGCACAATGTAGCATTTGATGTTAACTTAAAGTACCAATAAGGATACAAAACAAGAGATAATATTCATTGTTGGCAGGATTCGAACCTGCGAGGGGAGACCCCAATGGATTTCAAGTCCATCGCCTTAACCACTCGGCCACAACAACTTGCAAACGTAAAAACCCCTCCCTGTCGTAGCACATTGTAGCATTTGATGTTAACTTAAAGTACCAATAAGGATACAAAACAAGAGATAATATTCGTTGTTGGCAGGATTCGAACCTGCGAGGGGAGACCCCAATGGATTTCAAGTCCATCGCCTTAACCACTCGGCCACAACAACTTGCAAACTTAGAAACTCCTCTCCGTCGTAGCACATTGTAGCATCTTTCTTGTTTTATAGACTTGTAGCACATTGTAGCATTTGATGTTAACTTAAAGTACCAACAAGGATACAGAACAAGACATAATCTTCGTTGTTGGCAGGATTCGAACCTGCGAGGGGAGACTCCAATGTATTTCTAGTCCATCGCCTTAACCACTCGGCCACAACAACATGAAAGCTTAGAAACCCCTCTCCGTTGTAGCACATTGTAGCATCTTTCTTGTTTTATAGACTTGTAGCACAATGTAGCATTTGATGTTAACTTAAAGTACCAATAAGGATACAAAACAAGAGATAATATTCATTGTTGGCAGGATTCGAACCTGCGAGGGGAGACCCCAATGGATTTCAAGTCCATCGCCTTAACCACTCGGCCACAACAACTTGCAAACTTAGAAACCCCTCCCTGACGTAGCACATTGTAGCATTTGATGTTAACTTAAAGTACCAATAAGGATACAAAACAAGAGATAATATTCGTTGTTGGCAGGATTCGAACCTGCGAGGGGAGACCCCAATGGATTTCTAGTCCATCGCCTTAACCACTCGGCCACAACAACTTGCAAACTTAGAAACCCCTCCCTGTCGTAGCACATTGTAGCATCTTTCTTGTTTTATAGACTTGTAGCACATTGTAGCATTTGATGTTAACTTAAAGTACCAATAAGGATACAAAACAAGATATAATATTCCTTGTTGGCAGGATTCGAACCTGCGAGGGGAGACCCCAATGGATTTCTAGTCCATCGCCTTAACCACTCGGCCACAACAACTTGCAAACTTAAAAACCCCTCCCTGTCGTAGCACATTGTAGCATTTGATGTTAACTTAAAGTACCAACAAGGATACAATACAAGATATAATCTTCGTTGTTGGCAGGATTCGAACCTGCGAGGGGAGACCCCAATGGATTTCTAGTCCATCGCCTTAACCACTCGGCCACAACAACATGAAAGCTTAAAAACCCCTCTCCGTCGTAGCACATTGTAGCATCTTTCTTGTTTTATAGACTTGTAGCACATTGTAGCATTTTATGTTAACTTAAAGTACCAATAAGGATACAAAACAAGAGATAATATTCGTTGTTGGCAGGATTCGAACCTGCGAGGGGAGACCCCAATGCATTTCTAGTCCATCGCCTTAACCACTCGGCCACAACAACTTGCAAACGTAAAAACCCCTCCCTGTCGTAGCACATTGTAGCATTTGATGTTAACTTAAAGTACCAATAAGGATACAAAACAAGAGATAATATTCGTTGTTGGCAGGATTCAACCTGCGAGGGGAGACCCTAATGGATTTCTAGTCCATCGCCTTAACCACTCGGCCACAACAACTTGCAAACGTAAAAACCCCTCCCTGTCGTAGCACATTGTAGCATTTGATGTTAACTTAAAGTACCAATAAGGATACAAAACAAGAGATAATATTCGTTGTTGGCAGGATTCGAACCTGCGAGGGGAGACCCCAATGGATTTCTAGTCCATCGCCTTAACCACTCGGCCACAGCAACTTGCAAACGTAAAAACCCCTCCCTGTCGTAGCACATTGTAGCATTTGATGTTAACTTAAAGTACCAATAAGGATACAAAACAAGACATAATATTCGTTGTTGGCAGGATTCGAACCTGCGAGGGGAGACCCTAATGGATTTCTAGTCCATCGCCTTAACCACTCGGCCACAACAACTTGCAAACGTAAAAACCCCTCCCTGTCGTAGCACATTGTAGCATTTGATGTTAACTTAAAGTACCAATAAGGATACAAAACAAGAGATAATATTCGTTGTTGGCAGGATTCGAACCTGCGAGGGGAGACCCCAATGGATTTCTAGTCCATCGCCTTAACCACTCGGCCACAACAACTTGCAAACGTAAAAACCCCTCCCTGTCGTAGCACATTGTAGCATTTGATGTTAACTTAAAGTACCAACAAGGATACAAAACAAGATATAATCTTCGTTGTTGGCAGGATTCGAACCTGCGAGGGGAGACCCCAATGGATTTCAAGTCCATCGCCTTTACCACTCGGCCACAACAACATGAAGGCTTAGAAACCCCTCCCTGTTGTAGCACATTGTAGCATCTTTCTTGTTTTATAGACTTGTAGCACATTGTAGCATTTGATGTTAACTTAAAGTACCAATAAGGATACAAAACCAGAGATAATATTTGTTGTTGGCAGGATTCAAACCTGCGAGGGGAGACCCCAATGGATTTCTAGTCCATCGCCTTAACCACTCGGCCACAACAACTTGCAAACTTAAAAACCCCTCCCTGTCGTAGCACATTGTAGCATTTGATGTTAACTTAAAGTACCAACAAGGATACAATACAAGATATAATCTTCGTTGTTGGCAGGATTCGAACCTGCGAGGGGAGACCTCAATGGATTTCTAGTCCATTGCCTTAACCACTCGGCCACAAGAACATCAAAGCTCAGTGAAACGTTAGGAGGGGAGGGGAGACGACAAAAAAATAAAAAGAGGAATTATAGAGAAAAAAAGGAGAAAAAAAGCAATAAAAAAGAATTTAAAAGTCTTGAACAGGGATACAAAAAACGTGCGTGCGGTGTGGAAAAAAGGCAGCCTCTCGATTTCCAAGTGCTGCCATGGAAAAAATAAGCCTTACCGTATTTAAAGCCACAGTGTTTAAAATGTTGCAAAAAGGTAGTGGTTTGTTGTCTAGAATTCATGGCTATTTTAATGTAAGCCCTCCCACGGTCTGGCGGAACATTGAGAAGCAAAGTCGTGTCTTCACGGTGTCACCAGTCACTGAAATACGTCAGGCCACATATCATTGGAAATATATGGCCATTTTAAAATCTACTCATCAAAGAAATGTCATAACCAGTCTGAATCAAGATAACTGAAAACTCTACAGCCGGTAGCACTCAACCAAAAATTGCTGTAATATTCCACTCATGATACGATTCTTCACAAAAACGGTCTAGTTACATTCAAGAAATTCCATTGAATCCAACCGTCTAAATTATTTACTCCAATTACACAATAATGCAGACGGATTAAAAAAAAAAATCCGCCTAAAAGTATTTATGCATCATTTGACGTTCCTTGTAATCCATTGTTTACCTCCATGTTTCCCTTTTATAGATAAACAAACTTGTCAGATGATTTCCAATATAGCCGTTAGCCTCCAACCTTTTGATTGACACCACTATCTATCAATTGCAGGCTTTTTTTCCCACAGTCCTTAGCCTTTTTTGGCCTATGAAGGTTTTTATTCCCCCTGTTCATCTCCAAACAGGCTCATAAAAATGTGTAAAATACTGTGTTTAGATTTTCAGATTCGGATCAAATTTGACCAGGTAAGAATTGATATTATTGTCCCAGCTGCTTTCAAGCTAAGATGCCCATGCTATACTCTCTTGAAGGCATTTGATTCATAAAAAAAAACAAATTCAGGCGTTCCAACTCAGATTACTCAATGTTAGTAGCAGATGCAGTGAATATTTCAGTTGGGGAGTGTTACCTTTCAAAAGAGACCAAAACCATCCATATTCTCCAAACGGTTGAAGAGCAGCATTTTACTTTAAGATTATGATTTTGGCTAATTTTTCAGGAGCTAAGGGATTAATTTACCAGGTGTATATGGCAAAAGTACTGCACTCTTACCATGTCCTTTTCAACATCCTTGCAGGGAGATTCGGGCGGTCCTCTAGTCTGCAGAACCGAGGACAAAATGACCCTTCTGGGCGTCATCAGCTGGGGTGACGGTTGCGGGCAGAGGGACAAACCGGGCGTCTACACCCGGGTCACTCGCTACATCGACTGGCTACGTCGCAAAATGGCCGCCAACCCCGTCTGAGCACCCATCAGGCGTTCCTTTTATCCGAATCTAGATGAGGGGGGCCCTTTGAGAACAGATCCAGGAACCCAGACACCCAACAGCTGCTCCATGTTTTTTGTTTTATGACCTTGAGGACCCTCTCGTCCCTTCATAGAGGTCATAGATGTTTGTTTACATGCGCAGATGCTGTACTAGGTGATGGATTGATTTGGAAGACTGAGATCTGCTGGTTCAGATTACGGTTCGATTGCTTTTTTAATCTGGGTGGGGAGCCCACATCACTTTGTACAAAATGGTAAATGGTCTGCATTTATGTAGCGCTTTTCAAGTCAAAGCGCTTTACAATGTGCTTCACACTTACCCATTCACACACACACACTCACACACCAATAGCAGCCATGCAGCCATGCAAGGCACCGACCTGCTTGTTAGGGGCATTAGGGATTCAGTGTCTTGCCCAAGGACACGGAGGAGATGGGAATCGAACCTGCGATCTCTTGATCCCGAGACGAAAAAATGAATATGTTTAGACCGCAGGTGCCAAGCATGCTGCCCGCGGGCCAGATCAGGCCCGCCAAGGTTCTTAATTTGGCTCGCGAGACAACACCCAGAGAAACACATGAGAAAAATCAGATGCAGTTTGAAATATGTCCACTTGATGTTGACAAGGCCATGTGCCACTTGCAAAGCAACTAGAGCGCTCTCTCTCTCTCTCCTCTCTCTCTCTCTCAAATTTCAAATCAGTAAAAAAAAAAAATACCCAAAACTTTGTTTTAGTTATTTGTATTTGTAATTTTTTCGTGCATTAATTCTGAATCCCTGAAAAAGTGGAAAAAAAATTCTCATAAATAAATTTCATTTATTTTTTACACACATGCAACGGGTACATGAGCATGCCGTAAATGCAAAAAAAAGAAGAAGAAAAATAGATTTATCATTATTTTATCTTTACATTTATGGAATGTATTTTGCATCTGTCGAATGTTCACAAAAATATTCCCCCCAAAAGAGTAAAAAATACAAAAACATGTTTTTATCCCATGACACTGAAACTGCTTATATCTGTACAAACCATTTTTGTATTCTCCTCAAAGCTGTATTAAAAATATATATTTTTTGTAATAAATTAATATTTATGTTAATTTTATAAAATATAACACGTGCTGTAAATAATTTATCGTTCTATAATCACATCAGTGAAAACACAATAAATATTTCAACCATTTTGGGTTTGGGTTTGTATTTTTGGCACAATTTTCATGAATAATATCCACAAAAAAATAAAACTCTTGCGGCTCTTTCATGATGCGTTTTAAAAATTGAATTACTGAACATATACAAAACAGTATACTTGCATTAATTGAGCAAGAAAATGCTCAAGAATAAATAAATATACAAGTGTATAGAACATTTATTTTTTGTGGGATGACATACAATTGTTTCTTTAAACAAAAATGAGTACTTAAAATATTTCTAAAAACTTTTGTCTTTTTCTGATTTAATCTAGCAAATGTAAGTGTTCAACAAAAAGGTTACTCAGCAATGTGAGTCACTGTGTGTATTTTTAAGTGTGCTGTTTGAGCAAATGTACTAGGGCAGAAAGAACAATAAAAAGGTTTCTCACCTTTACATGTTCTTGTGTGCATCCTTAATGAATCCTTCCAAGTATATTTTTGCCCACAAATCAAGCAGGAAAATGTTTTCTCGTCCGTGTGGGTTATTGTATGTTTGTTTAAGGATTTTTTGTAAGCAAAGTTTTGACCACAAACTGAGCAGGAGAACGGTTTCTCACCCGTGTGGGTTCTAGTGTGGCTCTTTAAGGTACCAAGGTGAGAAAGTTTCACCACAAACCAAGCAGGCAAAAGGTTTCTGACCAGTGTGACTTCTTCTGTGGCATTTAGGGTTAGCATTGAGAGTGAATTTTTGACCACAGATTGAGCGGGCAAAAGGTTTCTCACCAGTGTGTGTTCCTTTGTGCTTTTTTAAGGTACCACTCTCAGAGAATTTTGACCACAAACTGAGCAGGCAAACAGTTTCTCACTCCTGTGGGTTCTATTGTGTAGTTGTAAGCAGTACCTCATTCATGTGTATTTTAATGTATCTGACTTGTGCTCTGAATGTCTTTATTATCACATCTTTTAAAGTACATTAGTAATTTCTACCATTTTAGGTGATATTTCTTATAAATAATATGAACATAAAAACTCTTTTTGCCCATGCGTGAAGCTCTTTTTATTCAATATTAGAACATTTACAATTCTTGAATGAATTGAAAAAAAGTTGAACAATAAAAACACATTTGTATACAAATGGACAGCACAACATACATAAAGAATTTCAGTAGTTAAAATCTTATGCTCGCAAAAAACTGGAACTAAAAGATAGTATGAATATGAAAGTGTGAAAAAATAATTTTGGGGTTGTCGTACTTGCATTCGTTGAATTCAGAAAACACCCCATGTACGAACTAATGAACAAGGAAAAATAATATTGGAATCTTTGTAAAAACTAGTTTTTTGCTAAATTTATTCTGGCTGTTGTAAAATTATAAACAGCAGCACGAGTGACAAGTATGCTCATCATTTCTTCCTTCAATGATAGATATGATTTCCAAATAGGAAATTTAATAAAACAAGATTAAAACAAGCTTTAGTGATCAACACCAATAATTTATTATTATTCTCACCATCACACTTACGGCTTTTAGCTTTAGTTTCCTTGGGTCACTAAAAATAGAGTAGGAAAAAGATTACTCGCCAATGTGAGTTCTTGTGTGTTGTATTAGTTGTCAGTTAGTAGCACACCTTTTACCACAAACTGTACAAGAAAAAGGTTTCTCACCAGTGTGAGTTGTTATGTATATTTCCATCCATTATCTACACCGCTTATCCTCAGTAAGTTCACTGGAGCCCATCTCAGCTGTCTTCGGGCACTGAGCAGGGGACACCCTGAACTGGTTGCCAAGTTTTGTATACTGTATTTATAATTGCTCAATTAGTATTACAAGTGGGTTCTTGTGTGTATCATTAAGTGTCCCTTTTCAGCAAAACTTTGACCACAAACTGAGCAGGAAAATGGTTTCTCGCCTATGTGAGTTCTTGTGTGTCTTAAAAAAATCTCACCCACATGGAATTTCTCACCGCAAATCAAGCAGGCAAAAGGTTTCTCATCTGCGTGGGTTCTGGTGTGTTTTTTTAAATATTCCTTGTGTGCAAAGTTTTGACCACAAACAGAGCAGGCAAAAGGTTTCTCACCCGTGTGGGTTCTTTCATGATACCTTAAGGATACCTTTTGTGCAAAGTTTTGACCGCAAACAGAGCAGACAAAAGGTTTTTCACCAGTGTGCGTTCTTAAGTGAATATTTAAAGATCTCTTGTGGGCAAAGTTTTGACCACAAAAGGAGCAGTCAAAAGGTTTCTCGCCTGTGTGGATTCTTGTGTGATTTCTTAAACTTGACCTGCGGATAAAGTTCTGACCACAAAAAGAGCAGGCAAAATTTTTCACACCCGTGTGGATTCTTGTGTGCTTCTGTAAATATTTCTTGACGGCAAAGTTTAGACCACAAACGGCGCAGGCGAAAGGTTTCTCACCCGTGTGGATTTTTACGTGATCATTTAAGTATTCCTTGACAGCAAAGTTTTTATTACAAACTGAACATGAAAAGGGTTTCCCACAAATGTGGGTTCTTGTGTGTTTTGTTAAGCTTTTCTTGTCAGCAAAGTTTTTACCACAGTCCGAGCAGGAAAAAGGTTTCTCACCCGTGTGGTTTCTTGTGTGAGTTTCTAAAGTTTGCCTACAAGCAAATTTTCTACCGCAAAACAAGCAGGCATAACCTTTTTCCCCCGTGTGGACAGACATATGCCTTTTTAATAGAGACTTTTGTTTAAACGTTTTCCCACAATGGATACATTTGAAGGATTTCCTATCAGTGAGACCTTTCAACTGTTTGTCAACATCAGTTTCAGCAGAGTCTGATGTGTCGTTGCCATCTGAAATTGGAGCCGACCAGCTGGCTGATTGTGACGCTTCACAAAACTCACCATCGTCTTCTCTTGCCCTGTGTTGACTTGAGCTGCTGTTTGGAGGATCCTTCCAATTTTTCTCATCCCTTTGAGCTGCAGTCTTCAGATGGACCTCAGTCACAGGAAAGTCTTCAAAATTTGTCTCCTCTTTAATGTTTGGTCGAAGTTCCTCCTCCTGCTCCTCCGCTTTAATGTGAGCAGTCCCCGAACCTTCCTCCGCTTTAATGCCGGGCAACTCTGGCTTCTCCCGACCAGAAGGAAGATATTTTTCACTGATATCTACGGGAGACAAAAATAATTATTATACATTAGACTGCTAAATATTAACAAATAATACATCCTCCCATTTGAGTTGGGCAGTTTTTTCCAAGTTTATCACAAAACATTTTGAGCACCAATAAGCTAACATTACAACGGCTTGTAGGATTCACGAGTATGCATTGAAAATGGCTAAAATTTACTTTTATACTGGGAAGGTTTCAAGGACCGAAACTCAAGGAAAGCAAATCCAAGAAAGTATTTTCATACTTTTTAGTACATTAAAATTATTCCAGAACTTGTTCTTTTTTTCGGTACATGTCTCACTTTTTTACATTTAAGTTATTTTTATTACTTTTAATAGTTTGTGGTGTTAGTGGTGAGGGGCCCTCTCCTCGTGAGAGGTAAGAAAATTCTCCCACCGCGGTCCGCTGCGTGTCGTAAGAGGCGACTGAAGTGGAGGGAGCGAGGGGACTGGGGATCCTCTCCTCTCTACTCCCTAAGAGACAGCAAGGCAAAGAAAGGGGGGCGGGAGACCGAAAGGTCTCGCAAACCCTAGTTATAGGGTCACTAAATGTGAGAGGATGTGGAAGTAAAGCGACTGAGTGGAAGAAAGAGGAGATCGAAAGGATGATGACTAAAAGGAAGGTTGATGTGCTAGCCTTGAGTGAAACAAAGATGAAAGAAAAGGGTGAATTACAGATTGGAGGTATGTATGGTAGAAAGTCTGGAGTTACGGTTGGACATGCCAGAGAAGGAGTGGCTGTGCTAGTGAGTGAGAAAGCAAAGGAAAAACTGGTGGAGTGGAAAGAGATATCTTCCAGATTTATGTGGGTGAGGTTAAAGTGGGGTGTAGAAGTATGGATGTTTATAAGTGCATATGGACCTGGTTCAGAAAAAGGTGCTGAGGAGAGAGAGGAGTTCTGGAAAGATTTGTCCTTCTGTGTGGCAAGTGCGAAAGAAGGGTGGAAAGTGGTAATACTAGGTGACCTGTATGCTAGAGTGGGTGATGGAACTGTTGAAAATGTGATTGGTAGATATGGAGTACCAGGAATAAAGAAGAGCGGGAAGAAATGGATTGAGTTATGGGTGGAAAATGAGTTGGTGATTGGAAATACATTGTTTAAAAAGAGGCACGTGAATAAGTATACCTTTGTCAGAGTGGATGGTGGTGGGATAGTGGACAGAGCACTGATGGATTATGTAATGGTTAGGAAAGGGATGTTAAGTAGATTGTTGGATGCGCATGTTTACAGAGGTGAAATAAATGGTATGTCTGATCCTTTTTATGTGAAAGGAAAACTGAGACTAGATGGATCGTGGAGGGCTAGTGATAAGAAGAGTGTGAGGGAAGAGGTGAAAATGAATAAGGCAAAAAAGGAAAGAGTTTAAAGAGAGGAGAGAGGAAGAGTATGAACAGATTAGTAGAAGAGAAGTGGAGAGTGTGGAAATGGAATGGAATTGGTTTAAAGAGGCAGTGTTGAGGAGTGCAAAAGAAGTGTGTGGAATGAGAAAAGTCGGTCGAGGTATTAGGAAAGGAAGTGAATGGTGGAATGATGAGGTATCAGAGGCTGTGACATAAAAGAGATGTGCCTTTAAGGAGTGGCTGCAAGATAAGAGTGCTGATGCGTCTGAAAGGTATAAAGTGAAGACAAGGTTGGTAAAAGTGGCAGTGGAAGGAGCGAAAAGGAAAGCAAATGATGAATGGTGTCGAGAGATAGGAGTGAACTTTGAGGAAAGGTGAAAAGTGTTCTGGAAAGAGGTGAAAAGAGTAAGAAAGAGCGAGTTTGGAAAGGAAGAGAAAGTGAAAGATAAGGATAGTAGATTGCTGGTTAGTGGTAGTGCAGTCAGGACGAGATGGGCAGAGTAGAGTTGCTAAATGTGGAAGATGGGAGAGAAGTGAGAGTCGAGGTGATCGACGGTATGGAGAGAATGCCCGTGTTGGGTGATTTAAATGTGAAGCCTTTGGAAACATGGGAGGTGCAAGAGGCAGTGAAAAAAATGAAAGGGGGGAAGGCACCTGGGTTGGATGGTTGTACTGCTGAATGCCTGAAAAAAGGTGGCACAGCTATGATTGACTGGTTAGTACGCTTGTTGAATGTATGCTTTTTAAGTGGTGTGGTTCCTGTTGATTGGTGTAGTGCATGTGTGGTGCCGTTGTATGAGGGTAAAGGGGATAAGTATGAATGTAGCAATTCGAGAGGTATCAGTTTGATGTCTGTATGGAAGAGTCTTGATTAAGAGAGTGAGAGGAAGAAGGAATGAGGTGGTGATGGAGGAGCAGAGTGGTTTCAGGAAAGGAAGAGGATGTGTGGATCAGGTGTTTGCAGTACGACAGGTGCGTGAGAAATATTTTGCAAAAGATAAGGATGTTTATTTGGCTTTCATGGACTTGGAAAAGGCGTATGACAGAGTTGATAGAGAGGCGTTGTGGCAAGTGATGGTAATGTATGGAGTGGGTGGAAAGTTGTTAGAGTTTTTATGTGAACAGCAGAGTAGGGAGTGAGAGAAGAGAGTGGTTCCCTGTGTTGACTGGTGTCAGACAGGGGTGTGTGATGTTGCCATGATGTGTACATGGATGTTGTGGTGAGAGAGGTGAATGCAAGACTATTTGGCAGAGGTGTAGAGATGGTGGATAACAATGGAACGATGTGGCCGGTAAGTCAGTTGTTGTTTGTAGATGACACAGCGCTTGTGGCTTCTTCTGAGGAAACATTGAGAAGATTGGTAATGGAGTTTGAGCAGGGCGGCGCAGTGGTTAGCGCGCGTGTGGCACAGTTCTGGGGTCATGAGATCTCCCCGTTCTTGCGTAGGTTTCCTCCAGACACTCCAGCTTCCTCCCACATTCCTAAAACATGCATGCCAGGTTAATTGGCCGGTTCAAATTGTCCTTAGGTGTGAATAAGCGAGCAAATTGTCTGTCTCTGTGTGCCCTGCTGGCAACCAGGTCAGGGTGTCCCCTGCCCACTGCCCGAAGATAGCTGGGATGGGCTCCAGCACCCCCGTGACTCTACTGAGGATAAGCGGTGCAGATAATGGATGGATGACACGAATTGCACTTAGTAAAACAACCTACGTGCTGTGACGGAGAATCGACGTTGTAGCTCCTCTTCGTACTCAACTTTTGTTGTTTCGCACATTTTCACCTCATTTGAAATCCCTCCTTGGTCTCCCCTGAGTCAGTTTATTGACAAGAGAACGATTCCTTTGTTAACGGCTCACCAGTTCAGCCGTTGTAAACTAGGGACCGCCGGATCAGTGAGGGAAATGCTAGGCTAATAACCTAAGCTAGGCTAAGCTAACCAAAACAATGCCCGAAAGAAAGACGACTTAAACAGTTTCGATCTTAAAACCACAAACGAGTCCAAGAAAATATCGTAAGGAGTAATGAAATTTGACTTCGATTAAGTAGCAACGATGCGGGTAAAATAAAACTAGAAATCATCGTGGAGAGTGTAGAAAATGTCACCGGAAATACGTCACCGCCACTTCTGTTTACGTTGTTTCGAAATGAAAAGTAAACTTAAAGGGACATTACCTGTTACAAGGGTGGCAAACTCATTTGAGCTCGGGGGCCAAATGATAGAAAAAAACTCTTACGGGGGGCAGACTAGTAGATATGAGGGAAGAAAAAGAAAGACAAAAAGGGGGAGGTGTGAAAGACAGAGAGAAGGTTAGTCATTGGTCCATCTAAATTCAAAAACTGCTGTGAACATTGACAACTGTCACATCATACAGAGTGACTCAGTTAAAAATTTAGGTGTGATATTTGACCCTGATCTATCCTTTGAAACGCATGTAAAGAAAATGACTAGAACCGCTTTCTTCCATCTTTGTAACATTGCTAAAATTCGTTCTATACTGTCTCAGTCGGATGCGGAAATTATAATTCATGCGTTTGTTACCTCCCGTCTCAATTACTGTAATGCACTACTCTCTGGTCTCCCGAAATCTAGAATCAAGTCTCTTCAGCTGGTACAAAATGCCGCAGCGAGGCTTTTAACTAGGACAAAAAAGTCCGATCACATCAAACCGATTTTGGCTAACCTGCATTGGCCCCCAGTTAGCCATAGATGTGATTTCAAGGTTCTTTTAGTATTATACAAAATCATACATGGACTTGTTCCCTTTTATCTTTCAGATCTGATTTGCTCCTATGTCCCGGTCCGAGGCCTACGTTCTGAGAGTGCCGGTCTTCTGGTGATCCCAAGAGCAAAGAAGTGTTCTGCTGGTTCGAGAGCGTTCACCATCCGGGCACCGGTGCTGTGGAATGCTCTTCCCCCCGAGATCCGATCTGCAACCTCAGTGGAAATGTTTAAATCTAAGCTTAAAACTCACTTCTACTTTATAGCATATGAATAACCTACTCTTTTCGTCGGCTCCATAGCAGGGGAATGAATAGAAGAAGAGGATAGAATAGAAGAATAGAATGTATGATAATATTCTGAAAAATAGTCTGTGTAATATAGTGTAATTAAGTCTGAAGTCCACTTATGTTCGTATGAGGTAGTGTTTTTGCAAGTTTTTCAGCTTTTTTGTGCGGTGTGTGTTTAGGGTGGTAATGGCTCTGGGGAAGAAACTGTCTCTGAGTCTGTTTGTTTTTGTTTTGTGTGACCTGTAGCGCTTGCCGGAAGGCAGCAGTTCGAAGAGGTGGTGGCCGGGGTGAGAAAAGTCCTTGATGATGTTTTCTGCTCTGCTGAGGTAGCGAGAGCAGGCAATGTCCTCCAGACTGGGCAGAGAGCAACCGACAATTTTCCGGGCTGTTTTGATGACCCTCTGGAACATTTTCCTGCTGCTGTGCACCCAGCATACCACACCGTAAAGCAGTACGTCAGAATGCTCTCCACTGTGGCTTTGTAAAAGGACACCTGCAGCTGCTGTTTTAGATGTTTTTTTCCTGAGCACTCTCAGGAAATGCAGTCACCTTCCCTACCACCGCTCTGGTGTTTGCAGACCAGGAGAGGTCGTCGGAGATGTGCACACCCAGAAATTTGGATGAGTGGACTCTCTCTACACAGTCTCCTTTTATGATGAGTGGTGCTGACCCAGGTTAATATAGTTTTACTGTTGTGCTATTTTTGTAGTCTTTTTGCAGTAGTAAAATTTCCATGGCATTTCTTTTGCAGTATTCCCGTAGAATCGTAGATGTATTTTTGTAGTGTTAATGTTGTAATATTTATGTAGTATTTCTGCAGCAGTCTTTTTGGAGTATTCTCTTAGTAGAATTTTTCGACTATATCTAAAATATTTGTAGTATAACTGTCAAAATATTTCTGTAGTAATATTTTTGTATTATAGTATTACAGTAGTGGTATTTTGTAGTATTTCTGTCGTAGTGTTTCGAAAGAATTTCCATAGTTCTATTTTTTGTTGTATTTCTAAAGTATTTTTGTAGTATTAATTAAGTATTACTGTAGTGTTATTTTGTAGTATTTTTAGTCGTACTTATGGAGATTTTATTTAGTATTTTTGTAATATTACTGTAGAAATGATTTTGTAGTACTTCTGTTGAAATATTTCTGGAGTAGAATTTTTGTATCATAGAATGAGTGAGGTAATATTTTTGTTATATTCCTTTCATGTTATTTCTTTTCGGAATAAAATCGCAATAATAGGTCCCTGTTTATAGGCCTCTACAAAAGCACACTCTACACAGGCAAGACCTATTCAAAATCAAAAAATGAAAAAAAAAAAAACCTTAAAAAAAATTACGGGCTTGGAATTGTACTTTTGTCACCTACAATGTCAAGAAATTCCTGATATGTTCATTTTCTTTAGCATAATAAAAAATACTCCTATAATTTAGTTGATCTATCTCAAGTTTTAATACATTTGCTTTTAAAACCAATTTCCATGTTTTTTGTAGACAGGATTATGAACGATCCTAACTACTGTGCAGTCAAATATGCATTTCCATATCACTCCAGCTACATTTCCCTAAATCTCTATACAAAAACCTAAATAAAAGCAGATGAGTGAATGATACAATATGAAGTGTTTTTGGTCTGATACATGTCTGCATTTGCCAATGACTGCAATGTGTTTGCTCATATGGATTGAGTACTATCTATTATGGCTATCCAGCTGATATTATGGCTAAGAATCATGCAGAGAAACTTATACTTTACATTTTTCTATTCAAACATTACCTGTAGCATATAAACCATCTAAATACCTATATTTATTTGCATTCCAATGCATTTCCCATATACCATAACTTTTGTTTTCAATATGTTTAATACGAGTTTGTTTTTATCAAACAGTTATTTGATTTGTTAAGTTTTATTGTAAATTCTGCATGTAGAACTTGTTAATTAGCACCAGAACCCATTATTTAGGTATCAACAGCAAATAGTTGAATTTCAATGTTACATTACACAAATCATTTATATACAAAAAAAAGGACGGTCCTAACACAGACCCCTTGCGGAAAACCACAGCTAATGCTCATACATTTTGAATTTATGTCGCCAATCTACACATATTGAAATGTAGTTCATGAAAATGACTTCCCCCAGTAATTAGCAAGCCCACATATTCCATACTGCTGCAATTTTCTGAAAAAGATATTGTGAATCACTGTTTCAAAAGCTTCCTTTAAATTCTGTTAGTATTTTTATTGATTTAAATGTTCTATTTTGTGAGGTATATCCTACAATATCAATTGATACCTGAGCCGTAGGAGGTTTTCCTCTGAAGCCGTACTATCATTTAGTAATTTATACTTGTTACTGGAAGCTTTTCAATCGTATAAACTAGATCGAGCCAAATCAATTAACATGATTTGAAGCACCAAGCCCAGAGAAAACCCGAATTTATATATTTCATTTGAGAACGCCGTGCCTGGCTTCTCTCTCGCTAAATTAAAAAAAAAAATCCACCGGTTATTGTTCTTTGTGTCCCGCAATGGAGGATATATCAGACCCCTTATGGGATTGAGCAAGAGAAAAGCACAGCCGGACGTAGTTATTGAAATTTAAGGTCCGATCCTTCCCAAATGTCTGTTCAGGCTTACCTCTAGTATGAATATCAGCCAATAATTTGTGAACTGGTGACTTTCGCCACTTTGAATTAAAGGAAAAAATCATTGTCCAGTGGTAAATAATACATTGGGGAAAAAATAAGAAAAAACAATAAAGAAAAATACTTTATTGACATATTACTAAGATCTGTTGTCGTTTGTTCAATTTAAACAGATACATGGATAATAACAAGTATACTGGTCTTTAGTTCACTCAGTAATACATGTGATATCTCATTAAAAAAATGCAAAACTTGGAAGAAAAGTTAATTGCTTGATGAGTTCTTGTATGTCTGAGTATTCCAACTCGAAGAATTTCAAACAGACCGATCAGGCAAAAGGTTTCTCAACCGTGTGGGTTTTTGTGTGATATGCTAGCGATACCTTGTGGGCAAAGGTTTTGCCACAAAGCGAGCAAGAAAAAGGTTTCTCACCTGTGTGGGTTCGCATGTGTGATTTAAGATTCCGTCTCGCAGAAAATTTGAGACTACAGACTGAGCAGGAAAATGGTTTCTCACCTGTGTGGGTTCCCATGTGGGATTTTAGATTTCCTTTAGCAGAGAATTTTACCCCACAGACTGAGCAGGCAAATGGTTTCTCCTCCATGTGTGTTTTAGTGTGGTTCTTTAAAGATCCACTGTGAGTAAATTTTTGCCCACAAACTGAGCATAAGAAAGGTTTCTCACCCGTGTGGATTTTTAGGTGCCTTTGTAGAGTCCCTTTCGCATAGAATGTTTCACTACAAACCGAGCAGGCAAAAGGTTTTTCACCGGTGTGGGTTCTTGCGTGATTCTTTAGAGATGTCTTGTAAGCAAAATGTTGGCCACAAACAGAGCAGGCAAAGGGTTTCTCACCTGTGTGTGTTCTCATGTGAGATTTAAGATTCCCTCCAGCAGAGAACTTTAGATCACAAATTGAGCAGGCAAATGGTTTCTCACCAGTGTGGGTTCTCATGTGAGATTTAAGATTCCCTCTAGCAAAGAATTTTAGACCACAAACTGAGCAGGCAAATGGTTTCTCACCCATGTGGGTTTTTGCGTGATTCTTTAAAGATCTGCTGTAAGCAAATTTTTGACCGCAAACTAGGCAGGCAAATGGTTTTTCACCCATGTGGGTTCTTGTGTGATACTCTAAAGAGCTGCTGTGAGCGAATTTCTGACCACAAACTGAGCAGGCAAAACATTTCTCACGCGTGTGGACTATCAGATGCCTTTTCAACTTAGACATCCATTTAAATGTTTTGCCACACTGAACACATCTGAAGCATTTCTCGTTAGTGAGAACCTTCGACTGTTCATAGGCATCTGAGTCATCTTCACCTAAATTATCACCGCCTTCTGCTTTTATGTGTGGTCTCGAACTGCTGCTTGGAGGCTCCTTCAGATTCTCCTCGTCCTGCTGACTTTCAAACTTTAAATGGATCTCAGTCACAGGCAACTCTTGAAAATCTTTCTCCTCTTTAATATTTTGTAGCCGTTGCTCCTCTTCTTCAATGTGAGCAACTTCAGAGTCTTCCTCCCCTTTAATGTGAGGCAAACCTTGCTTATGCCAACCAGGAGAGAGATATTTTTCACTGACATCTGTGGGAAAGAAGAATAATTTTTCATTAGACTGCTTGTTCCAAAGACGCTTACAGTAGCATAGTTTTTTGCTTATTTATCACACCAAAAGATATGGGTAATCCAACACATTTTATTTTCACAAAGAGATAAGACAAGCGGGACAAAGTATCACTTTTCCCTGATGTAAAACAACACATTGATAATAAACATGCATCAATGCACCCTTCATTCTCTCATGCTCTGGACATACCGAATGCATTAAGGGGCGGCAAGTTTCAATTGAAGTAAATGTGCTTTGCCAGAGTTGGTGGCCCGAAAATCATGCGCCGCAAGAGCGTTGACATCATTCAACATTTTCCACAACGCTTGATGCGGAAGCCAATTGGTATAGAGAAGGGTAAAAAAAACAGCCACCTAAGGCGTGTTGCAGCAACAACACGGGAAGGGGATGCATTACTCCAGGGTCGTGGGTCTTTTGGCACCACGCTGCATAGTAAAAGAATAAGTTTCAGTAATTTTTTCGTCTATTTATTTTCAGTCATTTGTCTATCATCTATTTGTTTGACTGCTTTGTTTCAGACTCAACTGGACCCGGGCTTATGAGGCTGTGCATTTGAATTTCATTTAGTATGGTTCGCACAGGCCTCACAATTGTCACTTTAGAAGCGAAGATCCCCGTTTGCGGAAGATACAGAGAGGGATGGACAAAATCTTATTCCTGCACTTATTCAGTGTGGAGAAGGGTCAACTGTAGCCTTCTGTCACAGATTCTGTATTTTGTATTCATTTGTCATTCGACTACCCAAGGTGTTGACCAGTGATGCAGTGGTGTTCCTGGTCACGCCCCCACGTCAATCACCATTACCCAGGCAATTTACCCACTTGTGTCCACTTAACCAGGCTTTACCAATCACCTGTCTTCATGTTTCCTTTTTAAGGCTGAGTTTTGTTTTGGATTGTAACAATAGAGGAGGAGCATTAAGCTATGAGTATGTTTTTGTTATCCAGTCTGCATTGAGTTTGCCAACCCAGTGTTTAGAGAGTATAAAAAATTCTGTCTGTATTGGTGCAGAATTCCCACAGAATTTTTCCATTCAAATTTAAAACTTTTTAACCCCTCAACACGGGCCGTCAGAACATTGATAAACAGATTCGCGTCCTCACGATGTCACCAGTCGGTGAAATACGTCATGCTACATATCATTAGGAAGCTTAAACTCTTGGGATTCACGATATAATAATCATTTCAAAATGTAATCACAGAAACGTCACGATCAGTCTGAAACAAGATACATGAAAACAATATAAACGGTAAAGCTCATCCAAAATCCCTTGTAACTTCTACTGATGACACGATTCCACTGAGATATAATGTGGTTAAATTCACAAAGGTCCAGTGAATCCAACTGTGTAATAGTTTTTACTCCAAAACACAAAAAATAGAGACAGTTTTAAACAATCCGCCTCAAAGCATTCCTGTATTGTTTGACAATCTTCATTGAAATCCATCTGTTTGGCTTCATTACTCCCCTTCAAAAATAACTCATTTAAATTAATTTCAATACTGCTGTTACCCTCTGACCTTTTCATTGGGACAGCTCTTGGCCAATTGCAAGCAAAATTTTACAGTCCTTAGCCTGTGCCAACCTATGAGGGACTGTTTTGAGAAATAAAAACATACAACCAAATTGGCTTCAATAAACTTTAGTCAAGATCGACGGACTCAATTGTGGACAAACACATTGGTTAGCCATTAAATTCCCAACCTAAATATGTACACATTTACGGTGTGTACTTAAATCAGAGCAGAAGTTAAACATGCACAAAGCAAATCGTGATTCATTTTTACGCACCATTATTAAGCGCAAGTGTGCACAGTCATGGAATCACTTCTATAAAGAGAAATCAAACATTTACAATTCTTTGACAATGTCTAAAAATTGGCCAAAGTAAAGTCTTGAGGGCTGTGAACTGGTGGTTTCCAAATGGCCACTTTTGGAAATGCGACATTAGAAACACACGTTTATTACTCAATCAGCCAAATAAACAAAAGTCATAACAGAGGACAAAAAAGGCCTGCAAACGAGCACATTCAAAAACTGGCAATATATTTGTTTTTGAGGAAAATCTCTCTCTGAATACATGTGGTGTAAAAATGTCAGCTTATATTTTTAGTAGCAGGAAGTTCTTTTAATTACAATTCATCTCAATTTTTGCATGGCCCATAATCGATACGTAATCCTTGCACTAATACACATGTCATAGTGCTTTGTCTGAGTGTAGCATGTACCTGTCGTCTTGGGAGCAACTTGTAGGGGGCGATGACGCTTATAAGACAATGCCGTATAAACTAATGCCAGCTTTAGTTAATCACGAGGGGGGAAAAATATGCATCGGCAAAACGAGACCACTAAAGAGCAGTGTTGGCGTTATTTTTAAGCAGAATTGTTGAGAAACGTGGCCGCGATTTCAAGCATTTACATGCACTTCACCCAAAATTCAAGCACTTTTTAATACTTAAAAAATCATTAAAACTAATTTCTGTAGCCGTACAAACACTGCAAATAATCCACATGATTATATATTGGATTTACATTTATATTTATTATTGTTGTAATTTTTAACGCTGTTATCATTGTTGTTATTATTAATATTTTATTTTAACATGTAAATTGTGTAAGATTTGACCGCTGGATGGCAATATTTAGTCTAATGCAAACGAAAGACAAAAATGAGCATAGCATGGCAGCAAGATGACAGACAAACATGGCGGCAACGACTAGGCATGGATTCCACTATATCAAATAAAAACAAATGTCTCAACATAGGAATAAAACTTAAAATTTGTATGATAGTTCATGTAGTTTTCCCTATTATTCGAATCAATGCCCTTTTTTACTGAATGAAGGTTTTTCATACCACTAGGAGGCACTAAAAATAAACACTATCCCTTTTAAGGGACCCATCAAGATCAACGCTCTCAAACTTGCGGCCTGGGGTCCAATAACAGCCCCCAGGATGATATGTTTGACGCCCCCACCTTAATATGAAAGTTAAAAGGGACAGTGTATATTATTTTACCTTAAGATGTCGCTGAATATGAGTGCTTAAAGCACAACGCAAGAAGACTAAACACGGAAACTCAAAGAGACCAAAACGCACCTTATTACTTTTGAAAAGAAGAGAGGTAAGAAAACAAAAAAGAAAACCGTAAATGGTTTGCATTTATATAGCGCTTTTCCAAGTCACTAAAGACCGCAATAACCTGCGCAGACCTTTGAGACTCTGTGTGATTAAGGGCTATACCAATAAAAATGACTTGACTAAAGCTTGACACTTACCCATTCACATACACACTCTCACACATCCATAGTGGCATCAGCCAGACAGAAAAAAGGGAAACAAAAATAGGACAAAAGGCAATACTAAAGAAAAAGGAAAATAGACTTGATTAAAAGATAAAAAGAAAAAGAGAAAATTGCAGTTTGTCTCTTTTCACCTTAATAATTTTCTTTCATTTTCTCAATTTTACTTCTTTCTACTTTCTTTTCCCCAACTATTATTTTTATTCCTGTTTTCCTTTTTTGCGACTTTTTTCTTTTTCATTCTTCACTATCTTATATCCCTTTCTTCAAAAAAAATAATGTTCACCTCTTTCTATCTTTCTTTGAAAAGGCTGGGTAAAATTTTGAGTCTTCCTTTGACTCTTTATAGCTACATCTAGTGGACAAATATAAAACACTGTCCCTTTATGGAGAGCGGAGTATTATGATCAGTGTTGGTTTTGTGCAAATCCACGTTTGGCCCAACCTCACCCGGATCCTAGCTTCCAAGACCCCCGACCTCAATTCTTAGAGACCCCATATTTAAATCAAACTGCTTAACAAAAATAACAAGTATTAAAACAACCTACTTGCTGTGTCCGACACCCCTTGAAGCTGCTCACAAAAAGCATCCGAGAGTCGACATTGTCGCTTCTCTTCGTACTCGACTTTTGTTGTTTCGCACATTTTCACCACACTTGAAATCTTTCTTCGGTCTCCGCTGAGTCAAATTATTGCCAAAGGAACTTTTTCTTTGTTAGGGGCTTGGAGGTTCATCAAATTAAGCTAGGCTATCAGGCTAAGCTAACCAAACCAATACCGGATATTTGAAGAGAGACGACTCAAACAGTTTCAATATTAGCACCTTGGACGACAATAAAAAGAAATGCAGTCAAATAAGTTTGACTGACGCGTAATGATGGGGGTAAGGTAAAACCAAGCTGCGTCGTGGCGAGTCAATATGAGCTAGCGCATAATGCGCCATAGACATGTCGCGGCTGCACATACGTCATTTCCGTCATGACGCAGAAAATCAAATCCGATTTTCTAGTAAAACACTTTTCATTAAATAATTTTGGATTTCGGCGAAAGACAACACTGTACTCCAATTTCCACTTGTCCGTGCAGTCCTCACAGTCAACTTTCCTTTTTTTTCATTTAGAGTTGCTATGTCGAATATGGGGTGGGCTAAAATTACCACAGAAAGCCAAGGGCAAGGGGACCAAAAGGTTACTGCCATCACCTGGTGAAACTGTGATATTTTTTAGTACACATTTATTTTATACTGCGGGCAACATTACTGGGAGGCCACATATTATTGATTTATAACCGAGGCTCCGGGCTGCAACCCTACTGAGGATAAGCAGTGTAAATGATGGATGGATAATGGATGACAAGCATGCTGCCCGTGGGCCAGGTCAGGCCCACAAAGAGTTTTAATCGCGAGACAACGCTAAGAGAGGGTCAAAGTCTTTAGCTCTCTTTCTCACTCTTTTTTTATCTTACTTTCTCTTTCTCAATATCTCCTTCTGTCTCATTCTTTCTTTCTCCCCTGTTTTCTCTCATCTCTCTCTTTTATCTCTTTTTTCATTTCTCTTTCTCCCTTTCTCTCTCTCTGTTTTTCCTTTTTATCACATTCTCTCTTTCTCACACTCTTTCTCTCTGTTTTTCACACTCAGTCTTTTTTTTCGCTTTCTTTCACTCTTTATTTCTTTCTCTCCTTTTACAATTCTTTTTTCCTCTTTTTCACTGGTCAACACCTTGGGTAGTCGAATGACAAATGAATACAAAATACAGAATATGTGACAGAAGGCTACAGTTGACCCTTCTCCACACTGAATAAGTGCAGAAATAAGATTTTGTCCATCCCTCTCTGTATGTTCCGCAAACAGGGATCTTCGCTTCTAAAGTGACAATAAGCCCGGTTCAAGTTCAGGCTGAAACAAAGCAGTCAAATAAATAGATGATAGACAAATGACTGAAAATAGACGAAAAAATTACCTCAACTTATTTTTGTTCTGTGAGGCGTGGTGCCAAAAGACCCACGACCCTGGAGTAATGCATCCCCTTCCCTTGTTGTTCCCAAGAAATGTACGTTTCTAACACAATTCTCCAAGGTGTTTAAACACATACATTAATTCACCGTTTGCTTTGTTGCAGAATATATTTTGTTCAAATGTAATATTTTTCGTTATTTGTGTTTGTTGTTCACTCGAGAGAGATATATATTTTATTTTATTTTTTAGGGGTCGTATCTGATACCATCCTAGTGGGAGAATTCCGACTTCCCACATTTCTGGAATACAGCAGTAGCCTCGTATGCCGGAACAGGCGGCCCTCGTATCACGCGGCATTACCGGAAATGACGTAGCTGTGATCACAACATATGTCTATGCCCGTAGTATGCTCTATGCTAGCTAATTCTCGCCTGGTCGCCAAAGGGCAACCAACAATATATATGACCTGCAGTCTCATTTTATCGCAAGTCAAACGTAATGACTGTATACCATCTTTAATCGACTACCGTTGCTAAATCTAAACATTCAGTCATTGGTTTGGTACCCCTAGCTTAGCTCATTAGCCTAGCTTCTTTTGCCGAGCTTGACTTCTTAGTTTACTGAACCTGCCAGCCGCTAACAAAGAGATCTTGTCAATAATTTGACCAAGAAGAGACTTCAACTGCCTTAAAAATGTGCGAAACAACAAAAGTTGGGTACGAAGGGGAGCCACAACGTCGACTGTCGGACGCTTTTTGCTTCCAGCTTCAAGTGGTATCGGACACCGCAGGTTTGTTATTTATCCACTGCTCCGCCCTTTTTGTTACGCAGTCTTCATTTAAATAAGAATTGTTATTTTCTTTACCTTTTATGGAAATTGAGTCTTAAAAAAGTCATTAGATAAGTCATGTCCAACGTCTGGCCTCTGTCATGAAACCAAAAATAGGTGGCCTGCCAATATTTTTCCCCCCAAAAAATCTCCCCATTTCACCTGATGATACCAATAGCCCTTCGGCCACCTTGCACGAGGCTTTCTGTGAAAATGTTAGCCCACCCCATTTCCACCATTGCGACCCTGAATAAATGAAGGAGGGTTGACTCCGAGGTAAATGGTCTGCATTTATATAGCGCTTTTCAAGTCAATGAAGACTTCCCAAAGCGCTTTACAATGTGCTTCACACTTACCCATTCACACACTCACACACACATATCGGGGGCATTAGGGATTCAGTGTCTTGCCCAAGGACACTTCGACATATAACACGGAAGAGCCGGGAATCGAACCTGCAATCTCTTTATCCCAAGACGAGCGCTCTACCGACTAAACTAATGCCGAACCCAGGTTAAGTGGAAACTGTAATATTTTTTCACTGCAATCCAAAACAACTGCGTCTGCCTAATTTGGGACTGTGGTTGTTTTCAAAGAATATAAAATCAAAAGGCACTGTCAGACAAAACATGCTGACTACAAAAAGATAAGCGGTGAAAAGGTGAAACAACTGGAAGCTGTTTTAGGGGGGCATCAGTCCTTTTTCACAAGAGTCAGATAAAAATGCCACAAAGGTGAGCTAGGAGGCACTGATTGCCAAGAACTCCAAACCTTTCCTCGGGGGTGTATTTATTAAAGACCGTTGAATAGTCGACCCTCACTCATTTTCAACTTACTAAATCTGGCCCGCTTTCTTAAAAGTTTGGACATCCCTTCCTTAGATTCTCGATATTTTTAGATTACTTTTATATTTTATATTTTGTTTCTTACCGGATATACAGGGTTAATAAGGGTGCTTTCTTATCAAGTCTGTTTAAAAATGATTCCCGACACTGTTCTCTCATGGTTTTATTTTGCCGTCGCGTTTATTCTTCTCTCGTGATTAACAGCAGCTAGTATTAGTTTGTATGGCACTGTCCTAAGAAGTATCATCGCCTCTATGCGTCATGCCCAACAGGACAGATGCATGTTACACCTAAAAAGGGCACTATGAAATGTATATTAGTACAAGGATTCCGTATGAATTGTGGACATTTATTATGGGCCATGCAAAAAATTAACTTAGTGTTTCCCAGTATTAAATTGTAATAGGAGGAACTTCCTGCACCTGAAGACGTAAGCTACACATTACAGATGCTGCCCGGCCTACAAACGAGTTGGTTCCTGACGACCGTTCCTAATTTGAATTTGTTCGTAAGTTGCTTCCGTGCTATATTTTGTATGTTTAAGATTTATATAAGTATGTATCAGGCTGTTTAATTAACCTTTATTGTTTTGTAATAAAAAAATAAACATTTAATAAAATAATATGCTCTATAAAGATAAATAAAGTTGAGTTTAACTTACTTTTGGAAGATGCGCTTTGAGAGGTCCTTCTCCGTGGTAAAAAGCGGCCGAAAAAAAGGGTTTTTCTCAAAAGCATTAAGTTTCTCATCCCACTTTTGTCTCAAAAGGAACGGCTCGCCTTTTCTTTAAACTTTACACCAACCATATTGAATGGATGCATGAGATATTAAACAATAAAAATGTCAAAGTTCTTAGCGCGCTGGAGATCTAGTACAGAATGTTTACACACAAACTAGAAAGAGGAAGCGTATTTCTTCTGGGTGGAGTCTGGGTGACCTCTCACTGCACCACCACACGCCAGTAGCGGCGGAAAGAAGCACAACTGTACTGTCCTGTACTCGGAAAAAGGTGCACACAATACAAAGTCTAACTTACAGCAATGTCCGGATATTTTTCGACATCCCGAAAAAAATGTTCGTATCTACCATTTTGTGTAAGTGGACTGGTCGTAAGTAAGGGGGGCGTCTGTACTGTTATTTTACCCAACCCTTGTACGGGGACAGATTTGTCTCAAAATATTTACACACGAATCGTTCTAATCCACAAATATATTTGCGATTTATTTCAGATCTAAAAATCATATGTTCGATTAATACACTTATAAGATTTAAAAACTGCATATGTAAGTCACATACATTTGTTGTTCTGCAAAATGCCCAATTCACACTAAATTTCTTCTTTTAATGGTACTGAAGACATTAAAAAAATTGGCTTTGAAAGTCCTTAAAAAGTGCTTGAATTCGGCTATAAAAAGGTGAACAAACCCATTATAGAGCATTATTTCTCAACCTTTTTTTTTAAGGTGTTGCATGTGATGCTGCAATTCACATGCATGTAATGTAAATTACACCCTAATTTGTTGTTCATAGACAATATACAGGACCGCCGCAGAAGCAGTTGGTGATATCATGAGCTGGGGTTCAGATGTGCTACAGGGCAGTAGGGTTCCCTTATCAAGGGTAATACGTATCACTTTTTACCCTGTGATGAAACCGAGCATGCCCAAAGATGCCTAACGCATGCATTTCAAACATACACCGCCAGGACCGGATCCAGCCTGTTGGATAATTAAATCCGACCTGCCATGAATATCTGAGTCCGTCAAAGACAAGAAATTAGTGTCTAGGTGTTAGGTTAACCCCAACACTTGTAAAAAAAACTGCACTCAATGAAGACACAGAGACGTGAGTATAACTTACTTGTAAGGAGAAATGACCAGAGACTGCCAGTTACAGTCTGCCAGACACTCTGAAACAGTCCCCTTTGTCCTTGCCTTTTTATTGTATTAGGAACGCCCTAGTTTACATAAGGTCTCTTCTGCTAAAGGAAGGGGGGGGAAGAAAAAAACAGTTGAGACCTGTTTTTTCTCACAGCTACATGTTATCGTAAGCATATTCTATAGGAAAGGGAAACAGGTGTGCCTGCGGTGGGAGAGGAGCTGAGTGTGCCACTCAGCTCCCTTATCTGACCGCAGCTAGGTGTCGGCTGTTTAGTGAACATCCTGTTTCCTCCTTCTGCAAACACAAGCAAGAATGGCACACAGTATGCAAAGAAGATAAGCAACAGTAGAATAACATATTTACAGTTTAAATCCATCACTAGGTCAGGGGTGTCCAAACTTTTGAGAAAGCGGGACAGATTTGGTAAGCTGAAAATCTGTGACGGCCGACTATTCAGTCTGGCACTCTTTAAAAAGTCTTCAATAAATTCCCCCTACGTGAAAGGTTTGCAGAGCTTGGTGATCAGCGTCGCAACATCGTAGCTCGCCTTTGTAAAAATTTCAGAACATTTCCGTGTGCACCTCAGCTGTCCTAAGGGGCACCTTGGTGCCCGCGGGCACCAGGTTGGAGACCTCTGCTGTATTGTAACACATCAAGATGATCATAGCAAAAATGAATACTATCCAAAGTGTCCAACAAACAAAAACTGAGAAACCGCTAGAGTCTGAGGATTCCACCCTTCAGTTTGCCTTCAAAGATGCGATTCTCCTCACTGAGTGGAAAAAGAGAATGAGCGACAAGTTTAAAGCACGACAGCACAGTGGTTGGAGCATGTGCGGCACAGTTCTGAGGTCATGAGATCGAACCTTCCTGTGTGGAGTTTGCATGTTCTCCCCGCGCTTGTGTGGGTTTCCTCCGGGAACTCCGGTTAATTGGCCAATTCGAACTGTCCCTAGGTGTGAAATCGCGAGTGAGTTGTCCGTCTCTGTGTAGCCTGCGACTGGCTGGCAATCGTTTCAGGGTGTCCCCTGCCCTCTGCCAGACGATAGTTGGGATGGGCTCCAGCACCCCCGCAACCCTACTGAGGATAAGCGGTGCAGATAATGGATGGATGGATGACAAGTTTAATTAAAGTATTATTTTTAAGTATATTCACAAACTTTGATTCCGGTCGCAAAGACGAGCTCAAGTATCACATCACACTTAGCAACCCCACACCTTTCAAATATAGAGAAAGACCAATATACCCTTAAGACTTCTTTGTTGGTCTTTTTCTAAGGCAGGGTTTCTTCCCCTCCCGGGAAATTCCTCCATTTATTCGACGATCGGAAATCTGGGTGATCTAAGTGGTGACCCATCCCAGACCAAGAAGATGAGATTGATTACAGAGTTTTACATCAAAGTCGCAGTAGGAATTGGATCATTCCTTTGATCTGGACTGTGGACTCATAAACTTTGAGAAACCAGTGATAACCATGAATTTGGGATTCCCTGAATTGGAAATTTCTTTTCTTATTTGATAAAGTTTGTCATTCGTTGAAATTGTCATTGAAATTTGAAGTGTGTTCTTGTATGACTACAAATTCGGACCCGAAATAGATTTAGGTTGATTCTAAAACACTATCGGTGCGCATATAGGTAAACTTTCCAACTAATGATAAGTTATCAACTGAAATTAGAGGACTGGTCATCAAACTGGGAAAAAAAAAACGAGGTTGGTAAACCCAGATTTACCTAATGGATGATTTCACCCTGAACCCAATAGTTTAAATTATATTAAATGTTGTCTAATGTCTTGTCCAGTTTTTCATTAAATTGTCTGCTTTTGTTCAAATTAATTTAGTGCAGTGGTTAGCACTTTCGCCTAACACGCGGAAGGTCTCCCGTTCGAGACCGGGGTGGAAACACATATTCGCCTGGAGAGGGATGAGCGCCAACAGGCTGTACTTGCCCAAGCCACACCACAAGAAATGGTGCCCCTACGACCTTTGTGGCTAAGAGATCCAAACAACCAACCAATTTTGACTGGTGTTAATTTTACCTGTCATTAAACCTACAGCTTGTCCCAAAGCTCTTCTACCCTCTGCCCAATAGTATATGTACCACAGTTTAGTTTGTATTGAGCAATCTCATGTATAATATGTAATTATAATTGTTTTCCGCAGATGTCGGTGAAAAATATCATCTTCCTGGGCGCCAGAAACGGGAGTTGCCTGGCGTTCAAGCGGAGGAAGAGCAGATGCCACCAAACATTAAAGAGGAGCATGATCTTGCAGAGTTTCCTGTGACTGAGGTTCACCTCAAGACTGAAGATGAAGGTCAAAATGAGAGGAAATGGAATGAGCCTCCAAGCAGCAGCTCAAGTCAACACTTGAAAACAGAAAGCAATGACGAGCAGCGCGAAGGCTCACAAGTAGACAAGTGGTTGACTCCAATTTCAGATGATGACGACACATCTCACTCAGCTGAGATTGATGTCGATGAGCAGTCAGAAGGTCGCACTGACGGGAAATCCTACAAGTGTGTTAAGTGTGGAAAAAGGTTTAAATGGAAGTCGAAGTTGAAAAGGCATATGATTGTCCACACGGGGGAGAAAAATTTTGCCTGTTCATTTTGTGGTCAAAAATTTGCTCAAAAGGTATCCTTAAAAGTACACATGAGGACCCACACAGGTGAGAAACCTTTTCCTTGCTCCTTGTGTGATAAAACATTTGGCCAGAGGGAGCATTTAAAACAGCACACAAGAACCCACACGGGCGAGAAACCTTTTCTTTGCTCTGTTTGCGGTAAAAAATTTGCTTACACGGTATCTTGGAAAAATCACTCAAAAACCCACACTGGTGAGAAACCTTTTAATTGTTCTGATTGTGGTAAAAAATTTGCTGACAAGGGTAACTTAATGAAACACACAAGAACCCACACGGGTGAGAAACCATTTACCTGCCCAGTTTGTGGTCTAAACTTAGCTTGTAAACAATCTCTAGAAAGACACTCAAGAACCCACACAGGTGAGAAACCTTTTTCCTGCTCAGTTTGTGGTCAAAGATTTGCTCAAAAAGTAACTTTAACATATCACACATTCACTCACACCGGTAAAAAACATGCTCAGTTTAGAAATCTAACAGAGACAGGATCTTAATAAACCCAACAACCCACAGGAATGAGAAACCTTGTGTCTGCTCAGTTTGTTGTCAAAACTTTGTTCACAAGGTATAGTATGAGAACCCCCATAAGAACCCAAACGCATTAAAGCCGGTATCTTCGCCTTTATAAATTACTCCTGTAAAAATGAATGAACTAGTATTTTTATTTGATAGAAATAAGTAGCTTGATTGCACCTGAATTTTACCCCCCTGAAATTGTGCTTTCATTGTGGTCCTATTCACTTACGCATGTTTTGTTCATATTTTGCTCAATTCCTTCAAGTAGACTCTGTAATTTTTTTCAGCAATTCAATTGAAGTTATAGCTCCATGCATGGGCGACAAGATTTGGTTTATATTATTCATAAAATGAATGATCCTCGACATCCACAGGTTCCGTCTTTTCTGAACAGCTGCTCAGTTTTACTTCCCTGTCTGACTTTCACTTTAAGAATGTCCAAAATATGTAAATGAGGTGCATCTTTTGCCAATAAAATGTTGGGATTCAGCTCATCCTGCATGCGTAAATCAAGCTTGAGCATCTGTTGTCTTTGTTGTTCTAGATCACATATGTCAAACAGGCGGCCATTGGGCCAAGTCAGGCCCGCCAAGCATTTTGATCCAGCCCGCAAGACAACACTAAGAAGTGAAGGGAAAAAAAGCTGCAGTTTTAAATATATCCACTTGATGTCACCCAAGCCAGGCACCAATTGCAAAGCAACTGTAGTAGTATTTATCTCCTCTTTTTTCCGTAATTTATTTCATCTCCTATCCTCCCTTTCACTCTCTATTTCTTTCTGTTTCTTTCTCTCTATTTTCTTTTTCTCTCTCTCTAGCTCTTTCTTTCCCTCCCCTTTCTATTTCTCCTTTGCTCTTTCTTTCTTCACCCTTTCTCTCAATTTCTTTCTTTCTCATGCTCACTATTTTCTCTCTTACTCTTTTTTTCTTCTTATTCTTTTGATCTTTCCCTCACTTTCTTTCTCTCCTTCTTTTTCCGTCTTTCTCTCTATTTTTCTCTTTGCTTTTTTCTCTTTCTATCCCTATTGTGATCTCTCTATTTCTCCCGCTCTTTCTCCCTTTTTCTGTCTCTTTTCTTTTCTCTCTCTGTTAGTGTCTCCCTGGTTCTCTTTCTCTCTTTGTATCTGTTTCCTTCTATTTTTCTGTTTTTTTCTACCTGTTTTTGTTGTCATGTTTGTCCTCCTACAAAAACCATATTGAAAGATAAATATATCTCCCCCAGCCCCACATTCTTCAATTTATACACATTTTTGAAAAACCGCCTTGTTACTGACCCCTGCCTTAAGCCAACGATTATAATTTAAGTTCAAAGCTGATCTTTTTTGTGATCCTGGGTGATAGTAATTACCAGGTAAATATGTTCGGTTTTTACCGGAATATTACCAACAGATGCCTTGGAAAACTTAAAAAGTACTTATTAAAAGTGTACATGTCTTTCAGAACAAGGGTGTTGTATTGTCTACCTAATAAATCATTTATAATGCCTTCGCTAAACCATTGATGCGGTAAGTTGGACATTTTCCACAAGAAATGAACAAAACTCTTCGACTCACTCTTCCATGCAGCAGGCTTATAAGATCCAACCCCCAAACATCTAAATGGATTTCACTAGGTGAGTAAACAAGGCCTGTCACCTGAATATCGACGACAGAGCAGAAATTGAACAATTTACAGCAGGGGTGTCCGAACTTTCCAGAAAGCGGGCCAGATTTGGTAAACTGAAAATGAGTGAGGGCCGACTATTCAGCCAGCATTCTTTGAACAGTCTTTCATGACGGGGAGTGGCGTTTTATATCTTGAGGCTGCAATCATGACTTTAAGCCAAGAGATAGCAGCAGAGTAACGCATAATCAGGGTTGGGTAGGGTTACTTTAACTTGATTACTTTCAATTACTTTTGGATTACTGCAATACCAAATATGCTAATGAAAGACAAAAAAAACAAAATATGAATGAAATTACTAAATTTTGTGCAGGCTTGGGGAGTAACGGAATACATGGAACGGCAAAAATGATGTTGGCAAGCTGTTTGGATTTATTTTCATTTTGTTTCTGTCACATTTTATGTTAGTTTTGCCGGAGCTCAAAGAGATCAAAGCCAGGAGAGAAAGTTTACCGCGTATTGTGAGTCATAATTTTATTCATATTTAGTTTCTTTTGTCTTTTACAAAAGATTTCTTAGACGTGCTCAGATAAACTTTTTTTTAATCTTTTTGGGGGTTTGTTCCGCCAGCACAGGCCTGATAATAGTAGGATGAAAGCAGATAGGTGCAATGGAAAGTGGAGTAGAAGGGCTTTTTTAACTCAGTTGGGCACTGTTAAGACAAAACTAGTAAAGAAAATATTTATCTTTCAACTTTTTAAGGGCACCTCAAACTACGCACCCCACCCGTAATAAATTAACTCTCTGTGAAAGTTTTGCAGTGTTTGGCGATCAGCATTGCGATTTTGTACTTCTTTGTAGCATTTTCTTTTGAGTCCCAAGGAAAAGCGCTGCTGTGCCGTTAAAACAGCTTTCAGTTGCTTCACCTTTCAACAGTGTTCGTTTACAGTAAGCTTTTTGTATTCGGCATGTTTCGACTGGTACTGCCTCTTGATATTTTATCATTTGAAAACAGCCACAGTCTATTAGATTAAATTAGGCAGACACAGCAGTTTTGGATTTTGGTTAAAAAATACACTCATTTACACTTATACTGGAAGTGGCGGCCCTCACAGTCAACTTTCCTCTTTTTATTTACAGTCGCAATGACGGAAATGGGGTTGGCTAAATTACTCACAGCAAGGTGGCCGAAAGGCCACTGCCATCATCTGGTGAAATGGTCATTTTGGTCGTATTTTTTTTTTTGATACATTTATTTTATATTGCAGTCAACATTACTGGCAGGTCAAATATTATTGATTTCATGACAGAGACCGTGGGCCAGTCAAAATTTGCCCACAGGCGGTAACTGGCACCCGGGCCGGACTTTGTTTTCTCATTCATGTACTTGAACATGTTGCCTATGGCTACAATCATGACTTTAAGACAGAAGATGGCGTCAGAGAGTAACAAAGTTTCAAGTCCTGAACCCCACCTTTAAATATGATCAATATCGATTTCTTTAGTTGAATCTTCTGAAAATAATTTTAATACTATCTCTTTTTTTAGAAAATAACCCAAAAATTACAATTGAAGGTTTTTCCAGGATTAACCATGGGGAAGTTGGAAGAAGATATATCTGATCTGTCAGGTCATTCAAGATCCACAGATCAAAAACTCAATGACCAGGGTGAAACTGGAAGCCAGGAAGGTAGCCTAGATGGTAAGGCGCCCGCTTTGAGACTGGGAGGTCGGTGGTTCGCGCCCCGGCCGAGTCATTCCTAAGACTTAAAAAGTGGTCGGCGGCGCCCTCTGTTGGCTGCGGCTGCATCGGCTCGCTACAACGGGTCAGGTGCAATCAACATTTCGTTCTGTGTACATTGTTACACAGAATGACAATACAAGGAAATTATTATTATTATTATTATTATTATTATTTCTTATAGTAGTGAGGAGTAAATTGGAAACAAAGGCCACAAATTACGAAATGCTTGTCAACAACATGCTGACTCAGAAACCTGTGATGCAATGTGAGCATAAAGATTCACTACCGACCCATTTTCACATATGTACATTAAAAGAACATGGAATAAATGGAGACTAGGTATCAAGGCTACTAGGACGACGTCATGATGGCTGACTACTCTTGGACTCGGAAGAAGACCTCCCTGCTGCTCAGTATTCAAGGAGTTTGAAGAAACTAAAGTTTAAGCTCTGAAGTTTGAACAACGGTGACACGACATGCAATTTGTGATCTCAAGAGCCAAGAAGAGTTCCGTAGGTTCGAGAGCGTTCTCCATTCGGGCCCAGATGTTGAGGAATGCTCTGCCCCCTTAGATTCGATCTGCAACTTCAGTGGAACTCTTTAAATCTAGGTTTAAAACACACTTCTATTCTATTGCTTATGAATGTCCTATATTTCCTGTTGACGATATCTGTGTATGTATTATTATTGCAACATCCATTGCTGCCTGGTCATCCTAGAAGGGGGATTACTTAATGTGCTCTCCCTTCTCAAGGTTTCTCCATTTTCCTCATATTGAGGTTTTTGAGTTTTTCCTTACCCTCATGTAGGTTTTAGATCAGGGGATGGTGTAATAATAGTCTGTGGGATGCAATAATCTGTTCAGCCCTTTGAGACACCTTGTGTCCAAGGGCTCTACAGATAAACATGACTTGACTTACCTATATCAATCACCACCATTAAGTTTACAGCAATCAATGTTTCTATTAGGTAATCATTTTTTAAAACCTCACTTAGGATCATTTATTGACACTCATTTGCAAACAATTCCACAAAAAATATAATATTTTTTTTCTCAAAGCATCTTAAGGGAATTCTTTAAAAAAACTCATATTTTGCTGGGTCAATGGAATTTTATTTAAGAATTGTATAAGTATTGATACCTACTCAAGAGCTGGGTATCAGTACTTTATCAGTCTGAAAAACAATGGTATAACACCTTTAGGATTCCTTGGGATTTTTTCACTATAAATTGCAGTAAGAGCCAGCCCATACTGTATTGCAGATACACATTTTTTGCCTATGCTGCAGCATATAGGACCCTGTTCCAAGATTGACCATATAACGGTCCATAGGAGTGAAGTAGTTTTGCTAGTATGCCAGTCTTTCATTTTAAATGTTTTTTTCACCTCGAAAAAGTTTAACAATGTTGTGTGAGTGCCACAGTTCTCTGCGACTCGTATAAAATCATTCTGGTGTGAAATTAAATTTAGATTGAAAAAAGTTTGATCATCGTGTGGACAGGGGTCTTCAACCTTTTTCAAGCTGAGAGCTACTTTTTGTCACTTATTAGCGCGAAGAGTAACCGTTTTTGTATGCATTTCTAAATAAATAACTTATCATGTTAGTACTATGGTACAACTAGGTTTATTGTTGGAAATACGGTTAAACGAACTTAGTCAACCATTAAAAATATAATTTTACTGGAAAATCACAACGACACAGCACTGGTTAGCTACTTTCAGAGCAGGTCCGCGGGCACCTCAGCTGTCCTTGGGACTTCGTCAGAGACGACTGCTGGTGAATGAGTGAGATAACTTTATTTTATTTTAAGAAGGTCAGCTTTATTTTGAAAAGTATTCAACTAAATTTCTATTGTTTTATTTATTTACTGGTTGGAAAAACAAAGAGGGGCAACACTGCAGCGAAGTGGCTAACGCGTGTGCGGCACAGTTCTGAGGTCATGGGATTGACCAGGCACTCCGGTTTCCTCCCACATTCCCGAAAACATGCATGTAAGGTTAATTGGCCGGTCTAAATTGTCCCTAGGTGTGAATGAGCGAGTGATTTTTCTGTCTCTGTGTGGCCTGCAACTCGCTGGCAACCAGTTCAGGATGTCCCCTGCCCACTGCCCGAAGATAGCTAGGATGGGCTCCAGCAACCCCGTGACCCTACTGAGGATAAGCAGTGCAGATAATGCATGGATGGATAAACAGCTAATTTACAGTATTGCTGCAGTGTGTTGTCATAGGAATAGGCGCATTCGCGAGGTCCCTGTTCACCTGTAAGCTTTACTTCTGCCCAAATCAGATCGGTGAGTGGAGACAAGAAGAGTGGTTCACACAGTCTCATTCCAACACACAATCTCTTTATTTTACAGAGACCGTGTGGGTGAGCCCTAGGCCACTTTAAATCAATATAGCTGTGTGGTACTGTTGTGGCAAATACACTTGCAAATGTAGAATGGATTTGCATACATGTGGAAATTTAGAAAGACTTGCTTACGTTTGTGGGAAAAGGTCGGGTAGACATCCTTGAAGATACTCTTGGCAGACATTAAGTTTCCTTGAAGATAGCGTGCAAGGGACGGGACGCTCTGTACTTGATACGTGATACAGGACCGCCTTTTGGGGTGTACTCAATCGAAGCCTAATCGTCACTACCAGCTTTAAATACATTGTCATGTTCCTAGCTCTGTGAGATCTTTATTGACGCATCAATAAAGTGACATCTCCCTCCATAACGAAGCGGGCTCCTGTCTATGTCTTTTATCCACTTATGAGAAGACTTTCTCTCGATTATCGGACCTCCAATTTCTACAACATTTGGCGCCGCAACGTGGATTGGCACTAATTAAGTAAAAAAGGAAAGGGAAAAGACTTCTCAGTGGAACGGTCTCGAATGAGCGGTTGAGGTAAGGAAGATTTTTTTTTCTCTCCTTACTTCGGTTTGCTTGTGGAGATTCGTGGGTGGACAGGAGCCTGTGGCGTCGGAGCTAAATTATGAAAATGCGTGCACGTGGGATTTTCCGTCTATAGTCAGGCCCAAGTTCGGACGGATGAGATATATAGACTGAGTTGTGATTTTTATGTCCGACGGGATTCTGAGCTCACAGAGTCCTGTTTGTTTTGGGACATAGGCTGCTTGAAAACCTGGATAAGAGGTAGCAGCGGCGTCGGTATTTGTATATTTATGATTGTCTTGAGATCTGTGTAAAGCTGTGATAAGACGTCGTCATTTGCTAAAGTGACAGTTCGAGAGTAGACGATCTATGTATGGTTAATACGGGGCATGTTTTATGTGTTTCCCTAGTCGATTGATGATTGGGAGTCGGACATGTAACCTTGCACTTAAGAAAAAGTGTGGTGCATGGAACCTCGCCATTTTCTACAATCTGAAAGGTTATACCGACGTTAGAAAAATGAGCAGTAATCAGATGTTGTATTATTAAGATATATTCGCATAGAAACAAGCGATACACAGAATGTGTGAGAATTGCTGACATGTTTTCAGTCTGGGAGATGTCTCATTCGGGAATGTTGGTGTGTGTGCCAGCTGGCGTTAATTGTGCGTGTGTCTCTCTGCCTGAGTGAATGTGCGCGGGTGATTTATACTTAAACATGGGTGAATGATGGAGTGACTGCTTATTCTACATTTTACGGTCTTGTATGTGCGTTAAAGTGTCTTGCTTTTTGTGGGTTGTTCTCGCACCCAAAGCTCACCGCCACCCCACCCCGTCTTTCCCCCGTCTTTCGCTCTGTGTGAGTTGAGCTCAACCGTGTATATTCCCGCCCCACCCCCGTCTTTCCCCCGTCTTTCGCTCCTTTACTGTATGGAAAAAAAAAAAAAGTGGAGGGATTACTTAATTCGTCAAGTGCTCCGTTTGCGTGTGGCCTTTTGATTTGTGGGATCTTGTTCCGATAAACGTGATAAGTATAGTTTGGGTAAATTGAGGAAACAATTTGGCAAGCATTTTCAAAAGACAATGAGGGGCAGATTACTCGATCTTGAGGAAGACCATGACAAATTTAAGAATTTAATTGCTTAGGTGATCTCTTCATGGTCATTTAACCTAGACTGAACATCCGAGTTTGTAAACATGACCGATTTAACAGGATTCAGGAGTCAGACGGACTGTTGAAAAGGGCTGAAGATGGCAAAAAACAAACAAAGACGTTCACTCATCCGTTGTCTGCGCCGCTTGTCTACAGCAGGGTCGTGGGGACACTGGAGCACATCCAGGCTGTCCTCAAACAGTGAGCAGGTGGCAATCTGAACTGATTGCAGCCAGTTTCGAGGAGAAAGAGGTAGACAACTGGGCACCAAGGTCAGTGTGGCACTGATAAAGCTCATGGCACATTCCTGCAGCGGATTGCGAGTGGAACGTCACGATGGACTGAGCCAGACGGCCAAGGCCGTCGACGAGGCGGTGATAACGAACAACACGAGTCTGCATTGAATCACGCTAGAATCTTGTTGATTGACGTAGTGTTTACAAATCTGAGGAATGTTGATACGTTTGGATTGTGAATTATTTTATTTTTAACACAGAAATACTGCTAAAATTGTATTTTGAATCTGCTTTCCAGGAAAACGGTGATGTGTCTCCAGATGCAGGAGCATCAGGAGGATTATTAAGGAGAATAGGTAACAGGGGAATACCTTTGACTTTATATCAGATACAGGCCACGGTAGACGGAGAGAATAATAATAATAGGAGTAATAGGAATAATAGGAGCAGTGCCATCAAAAGATCTAGGTGCGGGAACAGTAATTAGGTTTTTGATTAGAGAAGTTATTCCGCGATTTGGCATACCGTCAGAAATAAGCTCGGATAACATTTGTTCAAAAGGTCGTGAAGGGCATCTTACAAAAACTACACATTAAACAACGGTTCGGTGAGGTTTATCAACAAAGTCAAGGGATGGTGGAAAAGAGTAAATGGAATATTAAAATCAAAGATAAACAAGATCTTTGTGAGTACTAGGCTCAACTGAGGGGATGCGCTACAGTTAGCGCTGATGAGTTATCGCATGCAAACTCATTGGATCACGCATTTAACACCGCATGAAATGCTAACAGGCAGACCAGCACCGCATCTGGGAGGTCCCTATAAGGGGCCGCCACTTGAGCAACTACAAACTGAACTGAGAGACTGTATGAGACAATTGACGGCTGTCATCTACCGGCTGACAAGAGTCCAGGGTCGAACAACCATTTGAAAAGACGTCCCAGGGGATCTCGTCTACATCAAGGTTTCGACGAAAGAGGAACCATCCGAGGCGTGAGGGACCGTACACCGTCGTGAGGGCAACGCTGGCCGCAGTCCAGGTCGAGGGTAGCTCAACATGGTACCATCTGAACCGCGGTACCACGGCTCACGCTGCCACCGTCAACGAGACCAAGCAAGATCAACAGGGCAGTAACGTTAAAATTAGGAAAACAAAATGTGGATGACAAAGCTGTGTGTGATAATAAATTGTCTGATATGATTGTTACTAGGAGCAGAGCTCGAGAAATCGCAGCGGCGAATGGAAATTGTGGTTCCGAAAGTGCAACCGGAGATCCAAAAAGCGACGCTGCAGTTGCAGACCATGACGCATCCTAGAGACAGCGGCCCGGTTAAGTGTGACTCTACTGTATAACATGCCAAAAGATTTGGAAAGTACAAGTACATTTTACCTCATGAAGGGCTCAATGGCCCTGAGGTATGGAAGCTCGAAAGTACCAAAATCAAAAATATTACAGGAAAAGAGAAAAAATGTGAGATATGACGGAAATGTGTCAAATATAATGTTTAAAATATGGTGCCATAAGAAACATGCACTCGAAATCTTTTAAAGGGACAGTGTGTATACTTTGACCCCAAGATGTCTTTGCACTGTGGAGTGCAACCGAAGTAAAAGTGCTGAACAGGATAAATAAGGAGAGTCACAGTGCCCAAAGAAGCACTATTTTCTTCTAATTATTACTCTAGTTTACAGTCACGTAGTCACACCAGCAGTCACTGTTTTGGATGTAAATTGCTAAAAATACTTTATAAGAAAGCTAATTAAACGATTTAGGTTCACTATCAAGACATTTCTAATAAAAACTCGCAGGAAAAAACCTTAACCGAGAACGAACGTTTTATCCAGAACCTGTAGCAAAGAAACTCAAACGTTTTGATTGGGTAAGTGTTAGGGACTATAAACAGGACATGCGCATTTTGCTCCATTGCCCAGCGCCTGTGCTAAAAGTAAATACGTAAGTGTCTTCAGTTGTAGGGATTTTTAACACTTTCGTTTTGGAATAGAGTGGCAGACAAAATGAGCGTCAGCACTCATAAGTGACGAAAGAGAGAGAGTCGAATTTTAAGTCGCTCGACACTCAAAACGTCACACAGTGAAAATTAAAATCGCTGAATGAAAGTACCGTAGAAATACTACGACAGTAATACGGTAATAGAGAAATGCCCCTAGAGCAAGGGTGTCAAAGTCATTTGAACTCGGGGGCCACACGATAGAACAAACATTCTGTCGGGGGCCTGACTGATAGATTCAAGAGAAAGAAAATGAGAGAGAAATAAAAGAAAAAGAGGGAAGGAAAAGGAGAGGCGGAGAGAGCATGAGAAACAAAAGAGATAAAAAGTCATGAGAGAGGGGGAAAAGAAAGGGTAGAAAGAAAGAAATCCAGAGAGAAATAGAAAGACAGAAGGAGAGAAAAGAAAGCGTGAAGGGTAGGAAGAAAGAGATAAGAGAGAAAAGGAAAAAATGAAGTTAGAGCAAAAGAAGTTAAAAAGAGACAGAGAGTGAAAGAGACAGAGACAGAGTGGGAGAAAAGGGGTGGAAAAGAGAGAGAGAAAGCGAAAGAAATACAGAACAGTGTCTTTGTTCAAGGCACCTGGGTTTCATAATTCAACCTGCAGCCTCTTTGACACCTGTGCCCTAGAGGTATACTAAACAGTATCACAAAACTAACGATTCAATATAGTACTTTGAAACAGAGACATAGTACACTACATCAATTAAAAATAAATAACTACAGAACTAAATACCAAGTTAAGTGCAAGAAGGGCATTTATGAGCTGGCTCTCTTCAATAAATTGAGAAAAAAGCAGTTTTGTCCAATGAAAAAGACTGACTTAACCAATTACCAACAGCAATGACGTAATCTCGAAGCGACGAGATCTCATTAGCTAAGGTCGGCGTGCAGAAAAATAAAATCTCACACAGCAAAACCAAAGTAACGATGATGTAATGCGTTGAATCTTTGTTAAAGAGGAATTAAATGATAATGACAATTTAAAGGAAAAGGTTGCGTCCCCAGCATGAATGATGCATCTGGGACACAGGTACATGGTGAAATGAAAACACTGAGTGTATAATACAAGATAATTATACAGAATAGTTTAAAAAGAAAGAATGTTTAAGTAACAAAACTAATCATCTCTCGTTGAATATGCGAATGGAAGAAGGGTAAGAATTTTTAAGACGTGTAGTTATGCTCCTAATAAAGCAAGGGCGAGTAAAACAAAGAAGACGACTGGAAACCGTCCATAATTTCAGTGTCCATCTTTTCGTTGGTTATAAATGGACAAATTCAAAAGAGGCGTAATACATAAAAAGATTGTTTCCTTAGTTTTTCTCATATTCAATAATAGATTACTAGTGGTATGAATGATTGCGAATTATCAAAAATTGAAAGAAGTTTGAAAATGACGACATATTATCACAGGGAAGAAAATTGGAGACTAGAAATCATTAATAACGTAGCTGAAGCTATTTCAGTCACTGAATGAAATATTTCTTTTAAAAAGAAAAGAAAAAGAAAAACAAAGGGAACTAAGACAATTGCGTAAAAACGAAGATTGTTGCGCGGAATAAAAGATTATGATAATAATATAAAATAAATACGAGTCAAAAAGATAATTCATGAGTGACAAGTATGTATTGCTTTATATTGAATCAACAATAAGAGATTGTGATTACAGAGGGATGAAAAGACAATTAGAAATTTTTGACATTGAGTTCGAGTTGGCAGTTTTTTTAGGACAATTGATTCCACACTGAATTTTTTAGAATGAGTGTTACGTTTGACAAATGATTAATAAATGTGAAACAATAGCTGACTTATGGTTTGGTTAAGTTAAAATGAAACATTGTCTATGGAAAAGAGCATTTTTTTTTGGAAGACAATGAGAAAAAGATTGATCAATCCTGGAAAGGATTAAAGGAATTAAAAATAACGGATTAGTGGATTTAGAGACAACCATACAAGACGATTTTTGGGGTTTTGGAAATATAACTGCATGGGAAATGAATGGAAATTAATTAAACTAAGATAATTAATGTCTACTAGTACTTAAATTTAGAGAAAAATTTAGAAATTGAATGAACTGGCTAATTTACTAAAACATCTCAATACGTAAGCACGATAAAACTTAACGAGACTCTAAGTGCCCCTGAATTACACAAAAAAGTTAACCTAGTATATTGTTTTGCTTTAATTCTGAAAGAAAAGGAAAAAGAAACACTAAGACAAACATACAACATAAGTTATTTAAATAAGGATAATTTGCTGAAAATTGGGTATGAAAAACTTGAGACAAAAGTATGAAAAACAACACATTAGGTGGTGTTTTTGGAGTTCCCCAGGGTCTTGAAAAGGACTATATAAATCCAGACCATTTATGATGGAATGGAATATACCTTTACGGACATAGTTACAAAACGGGTTCACATATTGTAACTGACAATTAAATTTGGCATGACACTCCATCTTCAGAGTTAGGTAAAGGATCGGAAAAGATAAGGTTATAGTTATAATTAATACAATATTTATACAAGAATGTGCATTTAAAATGTTACATACAGTTGAGGTTTGTGTAAATATGCATTTGGTGAAAAATAGTCATTGTAGTGCAAAAAAGAAGTTGTCAGCATTGTGCAAAACATATAACAGTATTTTTATAGATAAGCTATAAAAATAAAAGGAAATTAAAAGGATCAATATCTAATTGAAGGCAGATAAACATAGACATAACATGTTGTTTTGCTTTAGAATAAGAAGATACGTACCACGCAATACATAAAATTTTGTTATAGAAAAAGATGCTGAGCACAGGGGTGAACGAATTAATCAGATAGATAGATAGATAGATAGGGGATGAATAAAGTATCTAAGGGAAATTCACATTTCCAGCAGCATCCCTGAGCTGAGAACAATACAATAGTAAAGCCAAAAGAATACAATATACAAATACCCAGTGTGACGTGCAAATGCCCACTTTAGCATGTTATATAGAGTATCTAAATAGTGCTACACAGAATACATATTGCAGTAAGATTCGGTAATGTCCAATGTAGGTGGTGTTGTTTAATGTACGTATTTTTGCGAGTTGAAACCCATATCCATAGGATAGAAAGTAATCCAAGTGTTGCAAGGCACTGATACAGTAAGCAAAATAAATAAACAAATAAATAAATCACAAAAGTAGCGAAAATAACACGGGAGCTGCTGGAGTGGCTGCCATTCGTGACGGCGCCGGAAGTAACACTATCAAATACATTTTTCCACAAGTGGGTCAGAATTAAACCTCTAGGGTTTAATCCAGCCATTCATGTGCAGTAAACCAAAGGAGAACAAGAAATGGGATGGTAAAGTATTACGATAATGTAAATCCTACTACAGAAATTCTATGAAATTACTAGATAACGGAATATAGAGCTTGGAAAACGGGACATAGTATATGGTACGGCTATAATTCTAAAAAGACCAACTACAGAAATTCTGCAAGAATACTGCTACAAAACTACTACAGCATTAATACTAGCGCTACTAAAAAAAATCCTTCAAGAATACTACAACAGACTTCGAAAATATTACAGAATCTTATTTAATCTTATTTTGTAAATCTTATAAGATACTACTGCAGAAATGGTTGAGTTAAGTGCAGACCGGACCAGAACTCAATCGCTTAACGACCGGTTACTTCTATTCAGCAAAATTGTCCAACGCTCAGGAAAAAAACAAAAAAAAACAAAACAGCAACTGGCCTACAGGCAAACAGGAACTCAGACTAGGAATACTCATAAAACAGGCTTTTACTCAGAACGGGCAAGCCCTTAAGAAGGACACACGCAAATTAGACGGTCGCCACGGCGACCATGCTGGACATGACAGAAATACTACATACGTGCACAACTACAATAACACAGTTGTACCTCTACTTATAAGTTTAATTGGTTCTAGCAGTAAATATGGAATGATGAAACTATTGTAAATCGAAACACATTATCAATTTGAATCAATTGGATTGAAACGGGATTAGTCCGTTCCGAAAGCAAACGAACCTTGTTGAATCAACTGCAATTGCCCTGAAGGTATGCTGGTGTTCAGTAGGGGTTCATACATATACACAAAATAGATAAACATGAAATAAATACAATGAAATATAACATCATAACTGTAAATGAGAAAAACTGGGTGTGTCCCCAGGCTCGTGACGCCAAAAGTTTGCCCACCCTTGACTTAGAACCATTGTTTTTGGGACGATGGACTGGTGGTTAATTGCGCTTTTAATGACGGATTTCTTTTTAGGTTTCTGTTGGAAAAAAATTTTGAGCTGATTGTAGGCGATGATGAAATAGGTCGATAAATTCTCTATAGAGCGTGACGTCTCGTTTGGTTTCATGTTATAGTCATCATAGTTCCATTCCACTCCATTTAGTTATTAGTATCGATACGACGACACACACACACGCACACTGCTGTCGTCTTAATAAAACTGAATCGTCTCTGCACCGCACAACACAATGGCCACGATCACACTCTCAGTCCACTCTTGGCGCCCATACTCAGTCATCCCTCTCCTCAGAGCGCCCTAAACCTTGCTTCCTTGATTGAGTAGAAGGACGTGTATAAATAGTGCAATTGCGATAGAAGACAAGTTTGAATTACTGAAATTCCGAGTGTTGTGGGATGAGTCAAACGAAAGAGAGACATAGATTGTGAACTTAGGTTTTAACTCAGGGGGGAAGTTGAGACATTCCGTAAAAATAAGTTAAAACCTAGTTTTTTCCGAAATTGATGAAAAATTGTCTTCTGAATAAGCTCTCCATATAACTGTTTTTTGAGATTCAAATTACGAAATTTGGACGCATAGAAAAATATTACACAGAAGAAATGTTGTAATATTACAAAATTTGCAATGTTTGTCGAATTGATTAACAAAAATCAATTAAGATAACCATTCACCATTAGCAAATCGCCCACATTGAGAACATTTTGGGATGGTATTTTTCATTTTTGGCAAAATCATTCACTTTGAGCGTGAATTACCTGCTTTCTTTGCAAAATACTGTTATTTTGAACAAGTTTACTTACTGAAGAGATCATATATAGGTTATGATTTTTATAAAAGGCAAAACAAAGAGTGAATCATAACAATGAAAACGTCTTTTCTTGGGTTAAATTGACAATTTAACAATCTATCCTGGTCATCTGCCTCGAGGGGAATGGCCAACAGCAAGGTAACACGTTGAAAATCAAAAGAAAATGCAAATAAAAAGTGCATACAAATTTTTTCTCGGATGTGATCAATCTACAAAAGAGAACACTCAAACACTCAAATCAGGGTAAATGATTCTGACAAGGATAATGGTTAAACTGATCCAGTGACTGTATTTAGTGAAAAAGCAAAATTTGAAATTTAGAACTGACAATTTAAAAAATAAATTGTTTATCTTCTAGTTAGAATTTTGGGATAGAATGCTCAAAATGGATAGGGCATCTTATAGTGGGGATTTTGATTTCCACTTAAAATAAATATAAAGACGTGCAACCAGTCGGAGTGCCGATGGAATACCGAAAACCAAATGTGTTAACGACAGTACAGACTAAAGTGACGGATAATATGCTAAACCTTAATGTGACGATACAGGCGAGAAGGGTACCGACACGCCAAAGTCCAGAAAAACCTACACCCACGGCGACAGCACTGAAGAGTGAGGTTACAACGCCGACAGCCAAAAATGAGTGCACGGCCAGTACGTAAAATTCGGGAAATTGTGTAGAAGAGCATTACCATAACCCTAACTCGGTAGTTGTGTAGGCACATGGCCTCAATGTGCACTGACTTAATTTGACTAATAAAATTAAATTTTGTGGGCCATTTGTCTTGTTTTATGTTTTATGTTTGTTCAATGTTGTGAGTGTTTGTATTCTTTCCTGTATTCTTATCTTTCTTGTCTATATGGTTGTCCAGCGTTTAATCGGCCCACGTAACTGAAAGGATTAACAGAAAAATATCGAAGGAAAAGGAAAAAGGGAGCAATACAGTACTCATTGAGACGAGAAAAACGTTTTTAAAGAGGGAGACGGTTTAAAATGTATTGTTTTAGATAAAATCGATAGCACGTCTCGTTAGGAATCGAAAACGTTGGTTTTTTTTTTAGAAATCGGTTTGACGCTAACGGTGTACAACATAACGCCTGCGGGCCTAAGGGGTTCCAAAAAATGTTTTTTTTTCGGTCCAAATTTTTTTTTGTTGTTTTTTCAATTGGAAAACGATAAATTTAGGTGTGATAAGTTTAGAGAACTTATGTTTGAGTTATTTTAGATGCGTTAAATGAAGTTAATGCCAGAATAACACTTACTGAAGATAAAATAACAAAAAGAAAAAAGTTAACCTATTCCGGTTTTCAGTTCAAAATTGGGAAAGTTAAGGAATGTGAAGACGAGGAAAAATCCAATTGAGTGTATTGGAATGGAGTAATTTGGGAATGAAAAGCATTGTTGTACGAGAATAGTGGAATAGCGTGAGTAAGATTCTTTCTTTTCATTGAATATGGAGGAAAAATTCATTGAGTCGAATAAAAATGGGTAAGATGAATCATTGTAGATCAAGGCACGTCATTTTCACATTAAGTAGGTGAAGCTAAGATAGTAGATTGAATTGGTTTGGAAAGAAAAATGAAAAATAAATAAATAAATAAATAAGTGAGATGGTTATATGTCAATTTCCCATTAAACTAGTGGGCTAAAAAACATGTGTTAGAGGGCGTAGGAGAAGGGAAAGTTATGTGGAAAATGGATTGTTGGCAGAGCAAGTAAGGAAGTTACAAATACAGAAAGATAAAAGTTAGTAAAAGAAGGTAAAAAGGGGAAAAGAAAGTAGGCGTTGAGGAAAAGAGAAGAGGGGGACATGCAAGTGACAAAAGGAAGAAATGAAAAGGGGAAAAGGTAATTGAATGAAATATTTTTGTTGACAATTGGCCGCAGTAAAGAGAACATATATTCCGGGTGGACGTGTATATCTAGATACCATCAGACAACCGAGAGGAATTCCAGAAGAATTTAAAGCTAGGAATGAAATTAAGTCTGGATTAGAATCGATATTTATCTGGATAACTCCGAATAAGAACGCAGAATGGATTAATTACATTTATTACAACCAGCAACGTTTTATTAATTACACTAACGAGGCCTTTAGTGCGGTAGGAGAGCAATTACATGAGACATCTAGGATGGCCTGGCAGGATCGTCGGGCCCTCGATTTTCTCTTAGCCAGTAAAGGAGGCGTGTGTCATATGATAAAGGAGGAATGCTGTACTTATATACCTTTAAATACATCCGAAGCAGGAAGCTTCACAAAAGCACTGTCAAAGATTCGTGAGTTGAGCAATGAAGTGACAGTAAATACTGAAAAGAACAGTATCTCTTTTGATTGGTTCTCGTCTACATTTGGGTACTGGGGTAGTCTGTTAGCGAAAGGGGAAATTATTGTGCTAACTGTCGTAATAATTATGTGTTTGTTGTGTTTCTGTGCCATACCTATTCTTAAAAGAGGAATGCTTAAGACTTTTGGAGAACAAATGACAGTAGTGGCTAATACTAGGGTGGCAGAAGCTCAATGAGCACAGTTAGTGATTAAATATCCAAGCCTATTCCTTAGTGAGGAAGAACAGATGACTCAACTAAATTCAACGCCTTGAATTTTATCTGGCAACGTTGATAGTCAGTCTACATTATAATAAAAAATGGAGCATCTGCGGAAAGAGAAACGTATGATGATCTGGACTGAATACGATATCAATTAGCACTATTGTTAAACACGCAACACACTATATAGCACTAGGAATAACAGGAACAAATATATTGGTTTCTGATTGTGATTCTTTTGTTGGTATGTCACACTGCCGGGGAGCAAGCTGCTGTCTGGGATGGTCAGGATGCATCGTCGCTTCCGGGTTTTTTGGCTGCATGGAAACTGAGCGTGATGCCTGCTGGGATGAACACTCACTCCAACATCTGACTTCACGACACCCGTTGACGAATACGACAATGCATGGTCTTCAAATTGTTCACGGGGGTCAGGCCAAAGGCCAATGTGGATATCACTATCCAGTCATGCACTCATCTTGGAATGTATCGACGACTGTTACCGAAATTTGTTATCACTCACTTATCAGTTCATTTATTCATTTACCTTTATCACGTACCGATCAACCGTCGACGGTCCGCGTGTATAATCCAGTGTGTACGGATAAAGATAAATGAAGGGGGGGTTAGTGCATGGGTCAGATGTTTGGAGTGTTGGGGGTTTTTGTAAATGAAACATGAACAATGAAAGTTAGAATGATCACAGCAGGCTGACCGCCAGAATTTTATTTTATTTTCGATTCGCGTAAACTCTGTCCGTGTATTGATATCTATGATTTGTAATACTTTGCCACTACTCTGTATTGATTTTCAATTTTAATTTCCATTCAAAATGGGAGTATAAACTCCCAAAAGGGGGGATAAGGTAACAGAAGAAAAAAAAAAAAAAAAGGGGGGATATGTTGTGGCAAATACACTTGCAAATGTAGAATGGATTTGCATACATGTGGAAATTTAGAAAGACTTGCTTACGTTTGTGGGAAAAGGTCGGGTAGACATCCTTGAAGATACTCTTGGCAGACATTAAGTTTCCTTGAAGATAGCGTGCAAGGGACGGGACGCTCTGTACTTGATACGTGATACAGGACCGCCTTTTGGGGTGTACTCAATCGAAGCCTAATCGTCACTACCAGCTTTAAATACATTGTCATGTTCCTAGCTCTGTGAGATCTTTATTGACGGATCAATAAAGTGACATCTCCCTCCATAACGAAGCGGGCTCCTGTCTATGTCTTTTATCCACTTATGAGAAGACTTTCTCTCGATTATCGGACCTCCAATTTCTACAACAGTACCCAGAGTAATCTGCGACCTGTAACAATGACATTGCATGAATAGTATCTACAGGCCAAACCATATATGATGCAGGATAATTCACGAGAGTGATGTGTCAAGGTACCACAGATGTGATGTTGTGGTCTCTTGCAGGTGTCAAGCTGGTTAACTCAGACAACAACAACAACAACAATGTATCATTACAATGAACATGTTTAATAAAACAAGTGCATGGAATAACACACATAAACAAAAAAATTAAAAACGTCTGGCTAAAAGTCTATTTGAATCACATCCCCCAGGGAGGCTCCCATTATACATAACCAGAGGAGGATAAAAACTATTTCTATAAATTGATTAAGCGAGTAAAATCATTTTAGCTATACTTTATTGAGGTTAAATGAATATAAAAATCATAGCAACAATCACTACATGCATTTATCGAAACGAGGTAGAAGTGTTATTTTAGAGCAAATGTTGTAAGGCATACTTAGTAAGAAAAATATTGCTCACCTGTGTGGTTTCTTGTGTGATTTTTTAATGATACCTTTTGAGCAAAGCTTTGCCCACAGACTGAGCAGGAAAAAGGTTTCCCACCCGTGTGGGTTCTTGAGTGATATTTTAAAGATTTCTTGCGAGCAAATATTTTGCCGCAAACTGAGCAGGTAAATGGTTTCTCACCCGTATGAGTTCTTGTGTGATTATTCAAAGATGCCTTCTGAGAAAAGTTTTGACCACAAACAGAGCAGGAAAAAGGTTTCTCACCCGTGTGGGTTCTGGTGTGTACTTTTAAGGATATCTTTTGAGCAAATTTTTGACCACAAAATGAACAAGCAAAATTTTTCTCACACGTGTGGACAATCGTATGCCTTTTCAACTTAGACTTGCATTTAAATGTTTTTCCACACTGAACACATTTGTAGGATTTTCCGATCAGGGAGACACGTCGACTGTTCATCAACATCAGTCTCAGCTGAATGTGATGTGTCCTCACCATCTGAAATTGGAGCCAACCACTTGTCCGTTTGAAAGCCATCACAGTGTTTGTTATTGTCATTGCCTTCTTTTTTCATGCGTTGACTTGAACTGCTGATTAAAGAATCCTTCCATTTTCTCTCCTCATGTTGACCTTCGTCTTCAGTCAATATGGCCACCCAAACAAACTGAAAAGCATGGCTATAGATAGCTTCTAGAGGCTCATTGCCATGTACAGAAATTCCTCAACTAAATCAGTCGTATACTCTCAGTCGGTAACGACGTCAGGTCAAAGTAAGTTTGCCCCTTTGGTGCTTTTAATGAAGTTGTGAGGCTACTTTGCATCTTTTCACTTTTCGCGGGTGGATCCGGTCCCCACAATGGATCTCTGTATTTCAAATAATTCTATATAGGTGTACAAATTACCGTTCCTATTGAATAACTCATACCTGTCAACCTGTACGTTTTTGCTGTACAAAGTACATTAATTATGCACTTTAAAACGTGTACGACGTACAAGAAAATCTGTACGGAAAACGCAAATTTGTCAATTATGGGTTCCATCCAGTATACACCGACTATCACGCAACGGCAAATCAATCAAGTCAAACGAGTTCGCCGCGGTAGCCTCTATCTCGGTATTGATTTTTTCGTTGCAAACGAAGCAAGCGTTTGGTGCTACTGTGCGCATGCGTCTGCCGCTGTGGTGCCTAATTTTGACTCCCCGGCAAAATCCCCCCCCTCGCGTGAACACGCATTCTGCTGCGCTTCCGTCAATAGCAATCATATTCTATATAATAAGCTTATTAAAACAATAAAGCTATTGTCGGAAGCGCAGCAGAATGCGCGTTCACGCGAGGGGGGAGGATTTTGCAGGGGAGTTGAAATTAGGCACGACACCGATCACTTTACAAGGCTTATGAAAAACATGTTTCCCAGTCACAAGGCTGCAAAGGTTTGTATTTTCTGTCCCTGTTAAATAGTCTGTTTGCAATTAAAAATACAAGCATCAATGGTTGATATTGTGGTTTGGTTTACAAAATAGAAATGCTCACTAATTTTTTCCTCAAATAAATATCTTTATTTACAAATCTAAATTTAAAGTGTTATCAACGGATATTTTAATTACGCTGATAACAATTGTTCCTGATATTTTGTTTTTTTCCTTATTTTATTACTAAGAATATGTACACATATATAATTAAAAAAAATATATATATAACGAAATACATGTACAATATAACATGTTAAACTACGTAAATTAACACGTTTGGAAAAAAAAAAGTGGAAGTTTTTTTTGTTTGTAAGGGCATGGAGCCGTGGAGGTTGACAGGTATCATAACTGGGAAAACATCATAACATTGTTGTAAAACCACTGTTTAATAAAAACAGATTTATGTTTGAACAAAATGTTCCGAGTGTTCCATATACAGTATTTATGCGGTGAGAAATTGTGTTTGGAAGTGAGAGACAGGAGGCAGTTATCTTGGTCGTTTGTAGCTTTGTTTCATCAGGGAGAGCGGTCAAACTTCCGCCAGTCTCACAGCGTTTCGCGAGACTTCACTTCGGCGTGTTCGTGGCATTAGGCCAGAAACAATAAAATCTAGAAAATAATCCAGAATCTAAGGGCGGCAGTAGCTCAGGAGGTAGAGCGATCGTTTTAGGATCAAGGGATCCCAGTTCGAATCCTGGCTTGTCCGTGTTACATGTCGAACCAATACCCCCAATAAGCAGGTTAGCCCCTTACATGGCTGCACAGATCACGGCCGCTATTGGGAAATGTGAAGCACAATGTAAAGCGCTTTGGGAAGTCATTGACTTGAAAAGCGCTATATAAATGCAGATCATATCATTTCATTCAACCAAAATTCAATAAGAGACGGTTAAAGAGGACACTGGCAGCACGGCGGAGCAGTGGTTAGCACGTGTGAGGCACAGTTCTGAGATCGTGGGATCAAACCTCCTGTGTGGAGTTTGTATGTTCTCCCCGTGCTTGCGTCGGTTTCCTACGGGGACTCAGGTTTCCTCCCACATTCCTAAAAGTCAGGTGAATTGGCCAGTCCAAATTGTCTCTAGGTGTGAATGAGCGAGTGAGTTGTCTGTTCCTGTGTGCCTTGCGACTGGCTGGCAACCAGTTCAGGGTGTTCCCTGCCCACTGCCCAAAGATAGCTGGGATGGGCTCCAGCACCCCCGCGACCCTACTGAGGATAAGCGGTGCAGATAATGGATGGATGGGTGGATAAAGAGGACACACTCTGGTCAAATTGACAAAATAGTGGTAAAATAACCAACCTGCTGTGTCCGACACCACTTATAGCTGCTCGCTGAGAGCGCACGACAGTCAACGTTGTCGTTCCTCTTCAAACTCGACTTTTATTGTTTCACGCATTTCACATTCATTTCAAATTCCTTCTTTGTCACCCCTGAGTCAAATTATTGAGAATAGAACATTTCTTATGTAGCAGATTGGAACTCGACTGTCGTAAACAAAAAGGGGCGAAATCAGTGAACTAAGCTAGGCTAAGCTAACCTAGCCAATGCCTAGAGGTTTCAATATTAAACGCTTAGCCTTAAAGCAGTATTCGGTGATGAAGTTTAATTTCGATGAAGTAGTGACGGTGTGGGTCAAATATCTCCTTGGGGCTCTTTCGGTGACCAGAATCAACTGAGCTCTAAGCCAGCGGTGACGATCACACAAATGGCGCCACTTCCGGTGTTATGATATTTCAAAATTACTATTAACTTAACCAGAATTACGAGAAAACAGGAGTCGGCATTCATATCTTACCCAGTGTTGGTCATTGTTACTCACTACAAACTGAGGTAATAACTGAATTACTCTGTAGTAAAAGTAAAAATTACCGAAAGAGAGTGACTATTTTCTTACTTATAAATATGTTGCTGTATGTCAAAGAATTTGACCCATCCATCCATCATCTGCACCACCTATCCTCAGTAGGGTCGCGGGGATGCCGGAGCCCATCCCAGCTATCTTAAGGCAATGGGCAGGGGACACCCTGAACTGGTTGCCAGCCAGTCGCAGGGCACACAGGGACAGACAGGTCACTCGGTCATTCACACCTAGGGACAATTTGGACCGGCCAATTCACCTGACATGCATGTTTTTGGAATGTGGGAGGAAAACCCACGCAAGCAAGGGGAGAACATGCAAACTCCACACAGGAGGTTTGATCTCATGACCTCAGAACTGTGCCGCACATGCGCTAACCACTGCGCCGCTGTGCTGCCCAGAATTTGACCCTTTCTGACCAAATACTAAACACAGTGTTTAATTATAGACATGGGAATTACGACAATTTTTAGAGAACCGGCTTTTTTGGTTCGGCTCACTAAAAGAGTCGGCACTTCAGGTTGATAGTGTTTATTTAATCCCTACACTACCAATTATTAAGTAAGATTATGCACAAATGACTTAAAAGGTGGCGAGAGAAACAAAAGGAAAAAGATAGATAAGAAAAAAAAGAAGAAACTTTCCATTTTTATTTAAACACATTAACACTGAAAAACACAAGAAATATAATTAAAATATTTATAGAATAATGAATTAAAACTTTATTTGAACATTAAAATAAAAACACAACAAAAACCATAACTCAACAACAAAATAATATTACATAATATGTTCGAAAAGGGCTAGTCAGAAGCAAATTCAGATTCAGATAAGATTCAGATTCAGATCTACTTTATTGTCATTCTAGTACACGTGTATACAGAACGAAATGTCAATGCATCTGACCCCCACAGTTTCCTTGAATGTACAGATATAAATAAAGTTGTATTGTAATTGGCTACGTATAGTATTTTACCATAGTGCCGATAGTGCAAGAAGAGTAGCTAACCAGGTTAACAAGTCAGGTACACAGTAACATTAACACTGTAACAATAACGCTGTAATTACCAAATGCTTATATTCCCTCCTTCATCGTCCCTATTAAACACACCAATGATATAACAATTGTAATAATATTAATAATAACGGTTATGATATAACAGCAACAATAACACAAAGTTAATCATAGTTCTAGACGCACTATTCCCAATCTCGTATCACTCATACCCGATTTTCTTCATCTCTGTATTCCGCCAGGAATGTTTTTTTTGTATTAAAATTTGAACGAGTGAATAGTTGGACATTGTTTGATCTCGTCTTGCAAAGTGTACCAGAGCTTGACTCCACACACAGACACACACATACTTCTACTGGTGGTTCTCACCTTTGGGATCATGAATTTATTACAGCCCCTTAAGTTATAATTTTCTTCTTTCTGAATGAATAATTTATGGTTGTTTTCTGGCACTATGTTTTTGTTGACCTTAAATAGCAGTTGTGCAAAACAATCGTAACCTTTTTTTCCTCAACAATTTTAAAGTCAACAACACAGAATCCCAAAAATTCACATTGACCAATCATAGAAGAGGAAACCTGGCGTTCATTGGTGGGGAGCCGGCTCCAAGAAACGTTTCGTTCGCAAACACCAAGAGTCGGGTACTGTCAAAACTCAGCCCTCATTCGTCTTTTCTTTCGGCGCATTAGTAAATACTGTTTTTGTAAACCCTAACTGATTACATGGTAGTTGCTATTCCAAATGGTGACATGATCCGAAAATACGTGACGTAAACAACTCTGAGAAAAGCGGAAAACCTCGCAGCTGAACACGGCGTTCTGCAACCAAAGTAACACACTGGGGAAAAAAATACCCAGTCACTGAAAAAAAAAAAAAAAAAAGACATAGCGCTGTTACGTAATGGCAACATTTATAACAGCGTTATTCCAAACACTGGTCTTGACGAGTAGTTCAGCAAATATTTTAACTTTTAAACACTAGACAAAGGATTTATCTTTCTCACAGTGTATACTGGTTCAAACCCTGAAAATAATTTCACAGATCAGGCCAGCATTAAAAATGTGTGTAATTTTTAGTGTCTCCTAGTGGTACCCAAAACTTCCATTCAGTAAAAAAAACAAAATTGATTTAAATATTAAGCACAACTATCTAAATTATCATACTCCGGTAAAAACAGGGGTGAGGGACTATGCGCTAGACCTAAGATTTATGGCCCGAGCCCGAACCCGAACCCGAACCCGAGGCAATTTCGGGCCGGGTCGGGCCTGAAATGTCAGTCATACGGTCGGGTCGGGTCGGGTTCGGTCCTGCTTTTTTTTTTTTTTTTTTTTTTTTTTTTTAAATTAATTAATAATTATAAATATATGTTCATTAAAAATATATACTTAAACTATGTATGGATACTAGAGTCTAGTAAATCAAATAAATATTATTTGTGTACAATTAGTTGTGATTGCGGAAATCATAGCGTACAGTGACGTTGGTGACTTTTCCATCCGCATTAACAAACGCATTTTGTAAAATACGATCGCGCTTTATTGTTTAAATAAACGCGTTATATAGACTAGAATCTCCCAATTATTATAATTAGCTCGCTTTATTTTGTTTTAAAGCGTATTATATAGAATACGATCGCTTTTGTCGGAAGCGTACATTGACGTTGGTGACATTTTCATCCGCGTTAAAAAACGCAATTTGTAGAATACGATCGCGCTTTATTGTTTAAATAAACGCGTTATATAGACTAGGATCTCCCAATTGTTATAATTAGCTCGCTTTATTGTTTTAATAAGCGTTTTATATAGAATACGATCTGGGGGGGGGGGGGGGGAATTTGCATAGGAGTCGGAAAAGGGCACAACACGTCAACACCCCCTCAATGAAAGTGCTGCGCTAAAATCTTAAGGACGTACTACTACTGCTGCTGTGGATTATGGCCCAATGATCAAGTCGTCAAAATGACGGACGCCCTTAAATGTTTTCGCTACCTCAAAAAAAAAAAAAACGTCAATGACAGATTGTCGCTTAATGTAACATCTGCAGTGCAGACACAGAAATATAAAAGATGTAAATGTTTATACAGTTTTATTTAACTTAGGCCTAGAAGTTGTAACAAAAGGCAGAGTTTAATTTGTTATCATAAATCACCCCTCCTTATAAATCAAATACGTAATTTCGGGCCCCTTTCGGGCCGGGCCAGCAAATCCAGTTAATTAGTCGGGCTCGGTCCGGGTCGGGTTTAATACCCCTCGGGCCTGCGTCGGGCTCGGGTGCTTTTTTTTGGCCCGATCTTACCTCTACTATGCGCTTATGTGCATAACGAGTGGTGCAATAACAGCAGAATCATTGACACACACTGCTCACCCGAAAGTTCATAAAGTTTCTAGCAGTATCTTGTAGACCCTTCTATCTACCGAGAGAGCTAACTGTGGTCATTGTGATGGCTGTTTACGTTCCACCGGATGCTAACGTTAGCATAGTGCTAAATCTCCTGCTCGCTGCTATCAATAAACAGCAGCTTGCACACCCCGACTGAGCTTTTATCGTTGCCGGCGACTTTAGTCAGGCATGCTTAAGGACTGTACTTCCCAAATTCATTCAATATGTGGACTGTGCAACCAGGGGGGAAAACACTGGACCGTGTGTACAGTAACCTCAAACATGCATACAGAGCTTCCCCCCTCCCCAACATAGCTGGATCCGACCATCTCTGTCTGCTCCACACCCCCTCATACATCCCCCTCCGGAGAAAAACAAAGTCTGCAACAAGGACAATACAAACATGGCCTGAGGGAGCTCTCTCTCAGCTGCAGGACTTGCTGGGAGGTATTTGAACATCATGACCTCCAGGAATAACAATGACACGGTCTCATCTAATCTCATTCGCTTATCCTCAGTAGGGTCGCGGGGGTGCTGGAGCCCATCCCAGCAATCATCGGCCAGTGGACACCCTGAACTGGTTGCCAGCCAGTCGCAGGGCACACAGGGACAGACAACTCACTCGCTCAGTCACACCTAAGGACAATTTGGACCGGCCAATACACCTGAAATGCATGTCTTTGAAATGTGGGAGGAAACCGGAGAGCCCGGAGGAAACCCACGCAAGCACGGGGAGAACATACAAACTCCACACAGTAAGGCCGGTAGCTGGATTTGAACCCACGCAGGAGGTTCCCACGACCTTAGAACTGTGTCGCACACGCGCTAACCACTGCGCCGCCGTGCTGCCCACTGACACTGTATTATCCTATATTAGACACTGTATGGAAAACGTCACAGTATATGAAAAAAACAGGGTCTACCCAAACCAAAAACCCTGGATGTCCAGCGGGGTGTGCACCCTCCTCAAACACCGCAACACTGCCTTCAGTTCTGGAGACAAGGCTCTTTACAGCACGGCCAGGGCTGACCTGAAGAGAGGCATTAAGGATGCAAAGGCAGCCCACATGAGGAGGATCGAGCACCTCTTCGCTGGAAATGACTCGAGGAGGATGTGGCAGGGTCTACAACACATCACAAACTTTATTCTCTCAGGAAAATGTGAACCTGGAGTAAGTCCAATTTCGTTGTCACAATATGTTCAACCCATTTTGTAAAGGTGTATTCTATTCTATACCAATGTTATTTTTTTTTATAAAATTAGCATAGGTTGAGAAATTTGTCAACATTTTACTGAATGGAATCCACTTAGGTCCCTGCCATGTTTGTCCGGCAGGATTTCGCCACGCTGTGCTGAGCCCTCATTCGCGCCACACAACACAGTGCCATCTAGTGGTCAAATATTATACATTGGAGCTTTAACCGTTATGTTGTAGGGTTACCACTTCCTGTGTAGTGTCTTGGGTAAGTACATGCTGTATGTAGCCATTCTTCTTCTTGCTGGTTTTTGGGATAGGGGTTTGCTCCCCCCCCCCACATGAAAAGGTACTGGTTTCCATGGATACCAGTGTAAGGGAAATTCTAGTTTGATTATACTTTGAATGTGCCTTTCTATGATTTTATCCTCAGGAGCACCTAAACAAAGCCAAAGATTATATCCAGGTGCTGTTTGCATTCTTTCAACAATTGTATCATCTTGGGTCCTGCTAACTATCAATCAAGATGTCCTTTGCTTTAGTGCCAGGAAGCTTGCCTCCCCTTCTATACTTCCTTGATTTTACAGTATCTCATCTCATTTCATCTCTTTAGCCGGTACGCGGGGTTTACAGTAACTCATTGTTCTTTAATGTACCGGTACAAAAGTTTCACTTTTCTCACTGTTCATCTATTGTGCTCGCATGCCATCTAGCGACCACCATTATATCGCTCCATTTAATCACGTGATTTAGTTTAAGCCAACTTGATCCGTTTCATGTATTCATGTGATCTTATTCAAGCCGATCAAATGTGTTGTTTTACATCTGTGTTTTGAATAAATGGGCTTGTAGTTCTCTGATTGGGGTCTATCCTCTCTGAGCCGATCTTGGAACCAGCTCTAGGAGAGAGCTCAGGTGGAATACGCCTCCGATGAAAGGGCTACAAAAAAAATCAATCTCCGACAAAAAAAAATCAATCTCCGACACAGAGTCTGTTTCTTTCTTTACCTTAATACAATCTCAAGTTTTAACCTTGACAAGCAGTAGCATTAGATGCCTCCTGATCTGACTCAGATACAGCACCATTATGTTTTGGTCGTTGTTGGTTGAGCCGGACCTCAGCATTGAATGGCACTGGCGTGTGAAAATACTGATGGTGGGAAAAAAACCATTGTGTTATATTGCATCATTGATGGCATTCATATTTTTCTTGAAAAACAAACCTTGTGGCAATGACTTTAAATTCTTTGCTTTAGGACACTAAAGGCTCTTTGTCCAGTAAAAGACTTAAAGTCTAGTATTTTTTGTATCTATATCTACATGATCTATGTATTTAAACAAATAAATTCACAGCTCACGGATCCCCTAACCCAGGGGTCGGGAACCTTTTTGACTCAGAGACCCATTAAAGCACAATTTTTGGAAATTTGTTTCAGTGAGAGCCATATAATATATTTTAAGACTGAATTCAATCAAATGTGAGCATAACAAGCGTTTTGATTTATTATTTTTAATAACGTTGTTATAATACTCACCATTAATTCGACTTCTGGTGCTGCATGGATTTGCTGATGATTTTGTAGTCTGGTTGGTACTTGGTGAGTTTAAGCTTCATGCAGGCATTGAGGCTTTCATCCGTTAAACGTGATCGTAGGTTGGACTTGATGTTTTTGAGATGTGAAAATGACTGCTCACATGACTACGTCGATCCAAACATTGTCAAACACGCCTCAGTGTGTGGTATGTGACTGGAAGCGCGCTTCAAGTTTTGAGAATCAACTCGTCTTCGGGTTGAAATCTGTTCATTTCTGTCCACATGTGCTTGCTCGCCAACTCCGCTTTCTTTTGTGCAATTCTTTCCAACTCTTCATTCAGTGATTTGAACTTGTTCATCCACATCTCTGAGGCCTTCAGGTCAGCCAGTTCTGCTTCAAAATCTACCAGGGAGACATCAGGAATGCAAGCAGGTCGGGTGTGTTCAGTGAACACTCGTTTGGATGGGTGGTGAACTTGAAAAGACCAGAGTGCTCACGAAATTCTCCAAAGCGCGCATTGAACGACTGAAAGAGACTGGATGTGAAGCCAGCTAGCTGGTGGAGATCAAAGTTTTGAGTGGGCTCACTTGATGTGCATGCCTCTGTAAACCCTCTCCATTTTTCAAAATGTAGTAAGCGACCTGTTCCAAGATCCTTGATGAGGAGCTCCAGCTTGTTTTCAAAAGCAAACACAGCGTGTTGAAGGGATAACACTGTATTTCCAACGCCTTGCATTTTAACGTTGAGCTTGTTCAGATGTTCGGTAATATCCACGAGATAATGGAGCCACTCAGATTTCGCTAGCTCAGGATGCTCTTTGCCTTTCATTTCAAGGAAAGCAAAATAATGAACTATAAACTCATCAGATTATTTTTTTAATTTAAATGGCAATCAAAATGAGGATATAAAACATCAATAAATACTAAGCTGGCAAGGAAAACAAGAAAGGACACTACCAACCCTTAGGATATACAATACACTGCCTGTTCTGAAGGTCCTCTACTAAGGCCTTTCAGTTTGTTAAAATCTACAAGGTTACAAAAAAAACAGATCAAGAGTGTGGAGCCCAGAAAACAGCAACATGATTGCAAACAGTGATCAAAAATAGAATAATCCTAAAATTAGAAGCATAATTATTGCTACAGAGTCTCTACAGCTTAAGGCAAGTTAAATTCAAGACTCTTTATTCAAGACTTTAATGCCTTTTGAAACTAAATTAAGACCATATAAAAAAAAACACCAAAAAAACCCCCACAAACACTGCATTTTCTGCACACAATACATTTTGCAATACAAACATCACTGGGCACAGCTTTTAGTTATTGCAAAAAAAAAAAAAAAAATAATTCGTCGGACAGCCGCTTCTCATTAAATGTACACTTTCCCGCGGTCCAAAATATTTGTCTCCTTCTGAAGTGTCAATGTGTATTGTGTGTAGGCCCAAGCCATGCATTCACTCATAAAGGCCTGACTGAAACCACATCACCGTTTTGATAATTCCATTATTATGGTCACGCCATATTGCCATGTAAGTAAATCGGTGAATTACTTGGGAAAAATAAAAAAGACAATTGATAAATGTTACTAAATCTTTTTTTGTTCAAACAACTATAAATATGAATCTGTTAACATTTTCAAGATTTTAGAAAATTGGATTTAAGACATTTAATGCAAATTAAGGCCCTATTGTTAGGATAATAAATCATGTCTTTTAAGACTAACTAACCACAGGAACCCTTGTGCAAGTGTTCAATAAAATCACTTTTATTTTTCCTCTTTAAAGTCTTTATTAAAGGTGTAAGCTGGTGTGCCATCTCAATGCATACAATGTTTACTACGCTGCTATGACAAAGACAATTCAATTATCAAAATAAACCAAATCTAGGAAAACAAATTCTTCTTTCAATGCATTTAATAGTCAAAATAAACCAACCTCGGCATGATAATCAGTGTTCTTGCAAATGTTCAAGTCAAAATATAAAGAACCTGGCATTATGTGCATTTTTGCATGCGCTTATAATTAAAAAAAAAAGAGAATTACCCTTGAACTATAGGCATTGTTTATTAAAAGCAAAAAAAAAAAAAAAAAATCAAGACAAATGTTTAATAAACATTACATGATTTTTTTGATAACAGACTTTTTGTTTTCTGTGAGGCTCGGGACAAAATGACTGGACTGGTCAGTGTTCTAGCTGTTGGGAGCCCTGCTCTAAATCACTTTGTATGCTTCTTCAATCAGTTGTTATAACTGAATATCTGTTCTAACATAATTTTAATTTGTTCGTTAGTCAATTCAGAAATTATCGCCATGTGTTCACTCACAATATACATTCAACATTTTCTGAGATCTTTTTTATCCCTCCTACTTTAATGAACAGAAACAATAAACACTATTGAAAAAAATGCAAATTTTTAAAGTGAGACCCGACAAATGGGATCTCATTTGATACAACTGAAAGAGCAAGCTTCCGGGGCTTTCGACTGCCGGCTCAATAATTTACTATTCCACATCATATTCAAGTAAACAAGTGCATCTTCCCACAAAGGCTCAAGTTCAAAGATAATTTGAATTACTTAGATCATGGATGTGCATTTAGTATATATGAAGACAATCGAAATCCCAATGTATATTTGAAACGTGGAATTGTTACTACATTCAAAGTTATCCTTTCACCCGCTTTACATTTCAGAGTTACTGGGTTTAATTACAGCCTCCCTTTGCGGAGTTTGCATGTTCTTCCCGTCCCTGCGTGTTTGTTTTTTTACAGACACTGCTGTTTCCTCCTATATTGCAAAAACATGTTTGGGAGGTTGATTACTGATTCCAAAATTGTACCTTGATTGTGGTGATATTGAAATGTGACACAGTATAAACAGTGATGATTCAATGAGTTTAACTATGAACTTTTTATTATTACAGTCATCTCCATCACTTATTCAGTGGCAATTGATGCACCATATGATTATTATATATATTTAATGTTCTTTTCAGATGATCTTCGGGAAAACAATTTTTTTCAAACAGATACCCAAATCTTGCGGAGCAAACAATACAGACACCACATGGCAATACCATTCTTGTATTTAATTTCATCAGCACCACATGACATGACAGAATTATTTGAAAGGAATAGCCTTACACTAATATTTTAACCAAAATCGGAGCAAAAAAATAAATTTTCACCCATGTGCCTTTTAAAGTGTTCCCTCAGTCTGGGCACAGTTTTCACCAGTACATGTTTTTTTTTAACTCCAACTCTGATTTTTTTCTTTCATTACCAAAAACTAAGGAAGCAAACTTTTTTTCACATGAGTGGTGGAACCCCAAATGGTGCTGTAAAATACAACTAAAATATAAATCCAAGACACACCCAAAAAAAATTGTACGCTGTTCTTGAACCGTTCAGAGAATATAAAGGGTTTTGGTCCAACACTCCGAGATCTTGTCCGAAACTGAAAAAATCACTGCAAGTGCTACTAAAATTGAATAATCTGAGTTGAAAAACACAGAAACATGAGGTTATTATTTGTATTTTTTGCAATGAAATGCCTGCAGATAAGTGAAGCATGGGTATCTTAACTGGCGAACAGGTGAGACAATGATTAAGGCTTTACCATTCTCTAACAATCTGAAAAATTAAACATTGTATTTTACACATTTTTATGGGTAGGTCTAGGCGTTTTCAAAAGTGTCAGTTTGGAGATGACCAGTTTTTATGTGAATTTATAAACTCCCACTCAGAGGGGATTGTTGACCACAAGTTGAGCGGGCAAAACGTTTCTCACCCGTGTGTGGGTTCTTGTGTGCCTTTTTAAGTGGTCTGTTTGGCTAAATGTTTTACCACAAAGGGTGCAGGAAAAGGGTTTCTCACCTGTGTGGGTTCTTGTGTGTATTTTTAGGCTTCCACTCTGAGAGAATGTTTGACCACAAAAAGAGCAGGAAAAAGGTTTCTCGCCCGTGTGGGTTCTCAGGTGGATTTTAAGATTCCCTCTCATAGAGAATTTCTGACCACAAACTGAGCAAACAAACGGTTTATCACCAGTGTGCGTTCTTGTGTGCCTTTTTAAGCTTTCCTTTTGGCCAAATGTTTTACCACACTGGGAGCAGGGGAAAGGTTTCTCGCCCGTATGGGTTCTTGTGTGGCTTTTAAGATTCCCTCTAAATGTGAATTTTTGACCACAAACCGAGCAAACAAACGGTTTATCACCCGTATGGGTTCTTGTGTGGCATTTGAGTTCCTGTCTCTCAAAGAATTTTTTACCACAATCAGAGCAGGCAAAACGTCTTTCACTCGTGTGAGTTTTTATGTGCCTTTTTAGGTAAACTTCCTGGCCATATGTTTTACCACACAGGGAGCATGGGAAAGATTTCTCACCTGTGTGGGTTCTTGTGTGCATATTTAAGTTCTCCCTCTGGGAAAATTGTTCACCACAAAAAGAGCATGCAAAGGGTTTCTCACCTGTGTGGATTCTTGTGTGCCTTTTTAAGTGCTCCCTCTGGCCAAATGTTTTACCACACAGGGAGCAAGAAAAAGGTTTCTCACCTGTGTGGATCCTTGTGTGTGCTTTTAAAGATACCATGTGAGCAAATTTTTGACCACAAAATGAACAGGCAAAATTTTTCTCCCCCGTGTGGACAATCATATGCCTCTTCAACTTCGACTTCCATTTAAACGCTTTTCCACACTGAACACATATATAGGAGTTCCCGTCAGTATGACATATCAACTGCTCACTAATGTCATCTGAGTGTGATGCGTCGTCACCACCAGAAATTGGAGCCAACCACTTGTCTGATTGTGAGCATTCACGCTGCTCATCATCGCTTTCAGTTTTTATGTGTTGACTTGAGCTGCTGCTTGGAGGCTCATTCCAATTTTCCTCTTCCTGTTGATCTTCCATCTTTAAGTCGACCACAGTCACAGGAAACTCTTGAAAATCTTCTTCTTTAATAACCAGTAGAAAATGCTCCTCCTTTTTAACTTGAATAGGCTCTGTGTCTTCCCCCTTCTCCACACCAGGCAACTCCTGCTTCTGCCCATCAGGAGGAAGGTATTTTTCACTGACATCTGTAGGAAACGATCATAACAAGTTTACATTAGACTGCTCAATACAGACAAATTATACACACATTTACCTGCTTTTTTATTTTTTAAATATTTGTCTCTTCAAAAAATGTTGGATCATCTTACACATTTTAAGATCACACAATGGGACAAGCTATGGCCATATAATATGAACACATTAAAGTACAACCTCAGGACTCAACCAACTGTATTCAAACAAATCGGCGTTAGACTCCCCCAAAATTGAGCATTTTCTGCTGAGGTATTTGAAGGAAAAGTCCCATCTTAAAACAGACCCAAAAGTCAATTGAGCGGCCATCTTGGCTATTCATCTGGGGAGAGTTCATCAGTCTGACGACATTTATTGAAAATGTGTTGTGGTTAGGTGTTTCACTGCTTCTTTTTTCCCGGAAAAATAATGGGTCCAAAGAAAGTTATTGATAAGGAGTAGGAGGAGAAAAACAACGAAGACAACCATCAAACCTAAAGACATCGAGGCAAAATAACAGATGAGTGTCCGATCTAGCCTGACTTTAGAAGTCAACCATTTAGACCTTTTTGAAACATAAGGAAGTGATAAAGAAGGCCAATGTAAAACAGGGAGTGAACGCGTTTTACCGAGCAAGGGCCACATTTAACTAAGGAAATGAAAAAGTTGCTGCTCTTTTCATCCTCTCCACATCCTGTATGCCACTGGACTGTAGTGCAGAGGCACAATGCAGTTATCTTCAATCTTTATTATCTAAACATTTAAATAATTATCATTTAGGTCCAGGTAATGGGGAAAGATTTACTGTATTTGAGATTATTTCCGCATAACTGATTCATTACATGCCACTTTTTTGTTTACATCATGTGTGCGCAAGTGCGCATATCTGTGAGACACTATCGAAGAGGATATCCGGTGTGAATCATGCATTTTGCAGGGCCACAAACACATCATCCATTTACATTTTTAAATTTATAATCTTGCATCTGCATATATCATGACATATGATTTTAGGTTTTGAGTAAACCGTGAATATATATATTTTTTTAGAAGAAATCTTTCCCCATTTAGATATTGGGTAAAAATGACAGTGATATGTAGCTACCTTGATTTTTTGGGCATGGGCCATAACAAATGTCCATAATCGAGTCCTGATCCTTGCCCTTAAACACATTTCATAGTGTCCTTTTGGGCTCTACCCGTAGGGGGCGATGGATGACGCTTCATAGGAGATAACCATACAAACTAATGCCAGCTTCTGTTGATTACAAGTGAAGAACAAATGCAATCGCAAAGTCACCAGACAGCAGTGTCTCGTTTTAAAGCAGACCTATTGAGAAAAATGGCAACAATTTCAAGCATTTACACGCACTTCACCAAAAAGTGAAGACAACATTATAATGTAAGCACTCTCAGGGATTTCAACCTTTTATACAAAGACCGCATAATAAAAGTCCAAGAAATAAAATGACCAACTGTTGGCATACTTGTCAACCTCCAGGGCCGTGTATTTTTCCTTAGAAAATAACCTCACACTATTTTTTTTTTCAAATGTGTTAGTCTACATAGTTGGACATTATTATGCATGATACAGTTTAACATTTGACATTTTACACTTGTTTTGTTTTATTCTTTTCTAGACATAAAGTACATCCTTAAAAAATGATGATTATACAGGGTTCGTATATCCCTTTCATGGCCAAATTAAAGCAATTTTCAAGGCCATTTTTAAAATTTTTCCAGTACCCTCAAAGGAAGAAATCCAGCGCCGATAAAGAGCTTTTTTTGACGTTGATGACTAAAATAAAGTCGTTATCTTGCTGTTAGCACATACTTTGTGCTCATTTGAGCTTCACCTATCTGTGATCTACAATATTTTTTGTGTCAGTGGGCTGCTATAAACTGATACGAATTCTGCTATTCTGCTTCAAAAATGCACGCACAGCTTAGCTACGTCACAGTTGTTTACAAAAACAGAAAGGGCTCTTTATGTGTTGGGTAATAATAGAGTTCAATACGGAGGACAAAAAGAAAGTATTGTATGTATTAAAAGCAGAAAAATTAGCAAAATGTAGACTCATTTAAATGATATTGATTGCTCTGAAGAAGAGTGCATTCGATATTTCAATCTTAGAGAGCTCTGATTCTTTTTCATTTGTTTTGCAAATTTAAAATATTTTTTGGGTAATTTTCAGAGGATCTGTGTCTAAATAGAAAGGGTAGTAATATAGCTCCAGTTGCTTTGCATGTGATGCCGGGCTTTGTCAACATCAAGTGGACATATTTTAAACTGCAGCAGATGTTTCTCGTGTGCTTCTCTGGGTGTTGTCCTGCGGACCGAATTAAAAACATTGGCAGGCATGTTCGACACCCATATATTAAGTCATGACAATGTGGCTAAAATATCTCCACGTGGGGATCCTTCGGCGAGCGGAATGAGGTTGAGGCCTTCGAGTTTAAGGGGAGTTGTCATCCATCACTTTGGTGCATTACCGACCCCACTATCATTATGGATCATTGTCCAGGTTCATATTCATAGTTTATTCCTCTACTCTTATTATGGAAATATGGTGCTTCGAATTAAATTATTTTTCATTTGACAATTGTTTTGATGCCAGTCTGATAGCCCTTTGAAAGATCTGGTAAACATGACTTGACTCATCGTTCTGCAATTCTTACCTCCAGCATTCTGCTATAACATGCTTTACTGATTCTTCCTTCTGACAGTCTTCACAAAATCCAGAGTTACATTTTCGTATTAGTTTTTATGTATTGTTTAAGGCACCGCGTCTAATTCTTTGTCTTTTGATCAGTTTCCAGTTTTCTTTTCATGCCATCAACCCTGGCATTTTGTTGAATTTTACACACAGGGTTCGTATAACCTTTTTATGGACAAGGACTTTCAATGCCAATTTTCCAGTTTTTCTGGTAACATTAAATGAACAAATCCAGTGCCGATCAAACGAACAAGAGACTTATCTCAAAAACCCTAGCGCTGTCCCTCACAGGCATTCACGTGTGGCAACAGACCAATCACAGGCACGAAATGACACAGACGGGGGATAATGAGTAACACATTTTGTAAAGCATTTTTGTTATCTGTAACCAATAATTAAATAAAAACATTTAAATCCTTTGTACATTACTTTATTAGTTTTGATAGTCAAAGGGGCAATAAATTCGGGTACTGACGGGTCATGTGTGATGTGGATCTCGGTCTCCAGGAATTGCTTCGGCATCTATCACACAGGCCCATAAAACACCTGGACATGGTGAAAACTAGTTACCAATATATGGACAACAGAGAGCAAGATTCAAAAAACTCTTTGTATATTTATAACACTTCATATGTCCAGTTTATGTTGTCTTACAATGTGTTCAATTCACAGTTCCAGTCTCTACTTCATTAAAATCGTGAAAAATCCAAATCTGTTTTTTGGTTTTGTTTTTCATTTTAAACTGTTAATACATTGTTTTAACAAATAGTTATGGATATTGCCAGACATTGAAAGTTTGGATTACACGGGAAAAACGTACCAAAAGTTATCACTCATAACCTCATTTCTGAGTCTTTCATGGCCAAAATTAAAAAATTCCAGGCGGTCTGTATGATAATTGGTCAACAGAGGGTTAAGTGCATTAACTGGGTTCAAGTGTAATATCCCAGTTGCGTATAGTTCTTATTTAAGTTGTAAATACTTTACATTAAAGGTGAATATTATTATTATTATTATTATTATTAATACATGTCTTTTTTCTATTCATGAGTCTTTATATTGGGCAGCACGGCGGATGGGTGGTTACCGCATCCATGGCAAAGTTCTGAGGTCAAAGGATCAAATTTAGCTCACAGCATTCCTGTGTGGAGTTTGCATGTTCTCCCCGTGATTCCCTCCCGTTTTCTCCCACATTGCAAAATCAAGCATGTCAGGTTAATTGGCCTGTCGAAATTGTCCCTAGGTGTGAATGAGCGACTGAATTTTCTGTCTGTGTGCCCTGTGACTGATTGGCAACCGGTTCAGGGTGTTTCCTGCCCACTGCCTGAAGATAGCTGGGATGGGCTAAGGCACACCCGCGACCCTAATGAGGATAAGCGGTGCAGATAATGGATGGAGTCTTGATATTGAATATTTTTGGCAACTTGAATGCGATTGTAATATTTTTGTAGAAATACAAAAATGATGGTGATTCTGATTGATACGGTCTTTTTAAAGTCCATTGAACATTGTTAACACATACTGAAGAGTTTAAATTTCACATTTTATGGACACCTCCAACGACGCACCCCACGTTCAGGCACCAATTCAATCAGGAAAAAAAGACAGAAAAAACATACCTGTCAACCTGTACGTTTTTGCCTTACAAAGTACGTTTTTTATGCATTTTAAGACGTGTACGATGTACAAGATAATCTCTACGGAAAAACGCAAATTTGTCAATGATGGGTACCATCCGGTATACACCGACTATCACGAAACGGCAAATCAATCAAGTCTAACGGGTTCGCCGCGGTAGCCTCTATCTCGGTATCGATTTTTTTCGTTGCGAACGAAAGCGAGCGTTTGATGCTACTGTGCGCATGCGTCTGCCGCTGTAGAGCCTAATGTCGGAAGCGCAGCAGAATGCGCGTTCAAGCGAAGGGGGAGGATTTTGCAGAGGAGTCGAAATTAGGCACTACACCAGAAGACCCCTTAACAGCTGCAGAAGTGATGTTTTGCCATTTCATCGCAGAGCACAACATACCTCCAACAGTTGCCGATCACTTCACAGTCACAGTCACAAGGCTGCAAAGGGTTGTATTTTCTGACCCTGTTAAATAGTCTGTTTGGAATTTAAAATACAAGCATCAATGGTTGATATTGTGGTTTGGTTTACAAATAGAAATGCCTACTAATTTTTTCCTCCAAAAATATCTTTATTTAAAATTTAAAGTGTTATTAATGGGTATTTTAGTTACGCTGATAACAATTGTTCCAGATTTTTTATAAACATATTTTATTGTTTTCATTAATAAAAATATGTACAGAATGATGTAACGAAACACATGTACAATATAACATGTTAAACTACATAAATGAACACGTTTGAAAAAAAAATATGGTGTAAGATTTTTTTGTATTTTGTCAGGGAAAATACGAGTTTGTAAGGGCATGGAGCCGTGGAGGTTGACAGGAATGGAAAAATATAAATTCAATAAAGTTAATTCTTTAAACTCCAATTAAAAACGAGAACAATTAAGTATTTATCAAAAGACAACGCAAAGAAGTCCAAGTAATAAAATGGCCAACCTGTTCTGTTCAACATCACTCGAAGCTGCTTGCAAAAAGTGTCCGACAGTTGACGTTGTAAGTCCTCTTCGAACTCGACATTCGTTGTTTCGCACATTTTCACTCTTGAAATCCCTTCTTGGGGAAAAAATAACTTATTCTTTGTAAGCAGCCCCCAAGATCAGTCTTAGTAAAGTAAGCAAGCGGCTAAATCTGCTAGGCTAAACAAACCAAATCAATGTCTGCACGTTTGGATCTTTCAAAATTAGTATAAGGGAGAGGTGATGCAGCCATTACGCTTGACTTCAATAAGTAGTGACAGTGCGGGTACATTTGAACAATTACAATATATATTGGTGCTTCCTCCGATGACCAGGCCACACTAGTGGCCTGGTGCTCGATTGCTAACTGCTAACTGCTAAGTTATAGTGCTGTTTCGTTCGGGAACGAAACGGCTCCATGAGACGGCTTTTTAACGTGAACGGGAGCTGGCTCCCCTCCAATCAAGAGCCGTTTTTCTTCGAGACGCTTTTTTTCTCTTGTGATTCTGTTTCTTCTTTATTTGTCTTTCCTATATATTTTTTCCATTTTATATTATTTTCTTCTTTTGCTATTCTTACTTCTCTTTTGTTACTTCTTTTCTTCTTTTATCCCCCTTGTTTTGCTCATTTTCTTTTCTTTTTTTCTTTTTTTCCCCGAGCTTTTACTTCTTTTTTTCTTGCATTTTTTACCATAAAGTCCTTGTTGTGAATTTGTTTTAGTATATTAAGTGTTGGCATTGTTTTATTTGATCTCTTTTGGATGTTTAAATAGTTTAATTTATGTTTCCTGTGTTTTTCAGGGATAATGTCTTCTACGATTAGCTTTTTTTTTTACATTAAAAAAATGTTGAAGTTGATTCTTGTGATTGAGTGGTTAGCACGTCCGCGGCACAGTTCTGAGGTCATGGATTCCAATCGAGTCACCTGCCTTCCTGCGCAGAGTTTGCTTGTTCTCCCCGTACTTGCGTTGGTTTCCTCCAGGCACTCCGGTTTCCTCCCACATTCCAAAAATACGCATATGCATTTCAGATTAATTGGCCAGTCTAAATTGTCCCTAGGTGGGAATGAGTGAGTGAGTTGACTATCTTTGTGTGCCCTGCGAGTGGCTGGTTACCAGTTTAGGGTGTCCCCTGCCCACTGCCCAAAAATAGCTGGGATGGGCTCCAGCACCCCGCGACCTTGCTGAGGATAAATAAACGGTGCTGATCATAGATGGATGGATTTTTGTGATATTATGTGTCTAATAACATAAGAACTACATTCCCTGAGATGCCACATTTTTACAGAGCATGTGTGGCGTGTCCCCAAACGTATGTAGTTGTACGTTATGGTTTGCTAGCAACACAGGTAGAGTTCTTCTGCCTAAGGCAGAAGGGGTTTCTCGGTTAACGTACGCCTTTCAAACTCTGTCTTTGGACCAGAAAATGTTGACGGAAAATTAAGAAGCTGCTTTTCAATTTGGGGTGGAAAAATTTGACTCACCACATCATAAAAAATCTGTCATTGCAAATACCTTTGCAAAGGGTGACTTAAAATTTCTTGATTTTGAAAGCTAAATAAATCATTCAAAATCATTTGGGTCTTACACTTTATCAAAAACCCTGATCCCATTTGGAACTTCATACCTTTCCATAATTTGCCCAAACTGGGTGGCGTATCATTCGTCTTGGCTTGTAACTCCAGTATTGGTAGAATCCTCATGAAAATGTCTTCCTTCCACTGTCAGGCTTTCCTTTCTTAGTCCCTCATTTTCAAACACAATTTCTCTCCTCATAAGTACTGTACTGTATATGGAACAATGAAGCCATTTTGTCTAAACATAAATCCCATTTTATTCAACAGTAGTTTGACAACAATATTGTAATGGTTTCCCACTTATTCAACAGAAACAGTCACCTTTACTTACTGTATATGAAGAGTTCACTGCAAAATCCAATTTTACTGTCACCTGGTGACTTTGCAAAAGTCGTTGGAGCAATCTCACCTGGTATCTGCATGCTATTTAAATATAATATTGGTGAGGGATCCCAGCAAACTAGTAGTCCCTCTGTGGATAGCCCTAATATTGAAAACGTCAAATTAGCCGGCAATCATTATCAAATCAAAGATATTATCAGATAACTAATTAAAAGGGAAGAAGTGACTGTTCCATATGAAATGTCTTTCTGGAAGAAAGTTGTTGCCCAAGTGCTATTTGTGAATAAACTAAGTGCGAAACATTTATTTTAAAATGATTTACTGGATTTACCCCTACTGAGTGCATATTGTAACGAGATTTTAAAAAATTATTGATGTTAAATGTACCTTTTGTTCTGCTGTCCCTGAAACTGTAACACATTTATTTAGGCACTGTCCCTTGGCAAAAAATAATCAGCCTGAATTTTGTCATTTTCTCGCTGATAAGATTGACAATAGGTTTGAATCATTTTGGAAATATACTGTGTTCGGAATATTTGATCTTGCAAAATTTAAATCAAAGCCAAAATAATCCGTTATTGTCAACATTATTATCATTTAGGTTATATTTTACGTTCATAAGTGCTAATGCACAGGCATAACAAATATTGTACTACTTTTGCACGTGAAATAAAAAAAATTGTCCATTAAGCTTTCACCCAACAAAAATACCATTACAACTAATAATATTTGTAAAAATCTTGGTGTTTTATATGGATCGTGTTTCCCTCACTTGCGTGTTCATGAATCTTTATCTGTAATTGTTTCGTTTAGCAATTGGTTATAATGTTGTGCAACGTTGCAATGCAACGAATGGAAGTCTATAAAGAGGGAAAAAAAACACAATTATCATTAGTCCCCCCATAAATAAAAAAATAAATGAAAAAGAGAGCCGAGTGACTTGAGAGTAAATACCTGGACAAGCCAATACGCCTCATTTAATCATTGAGCGCATTAAAAACACAATTGTTCTATTTCATAGTTTATTTGTTTTGCGCGGGAAAGTCAATATTCTTAATTTACATTTAATTGTGTCGTTTGTTTTTCAGAAGTTCTTGACTTTACTACGTAAACTTGTTCAGGAAGTGTCTTTGGCCTGATGAAATCTGCGCATGCTCAATAGGGTATTGATGAGAATTCCGGCTCTTTTTAGAGACCGACTTTTCGGGTTTTCGGCTCCTAATCGGCTCCTCAGATTGTTTTGCTCGATTTAACCCATATTACCTAATATCATGTAACATTATGCAAGACACGACTCAAAAGGAAAGTATGTAGCAATAAGAGGGGGTAAGCGTCTCAAAAGGAACTGACTCTTGATTCATGGGAAACTGCTCAAAGAGCCGTTACCTTCCTGAACGACACATAAGACCTATAGAGCGGGCTAAGCACGGTCAGTTGAGAAGCTAAGTCTGCTAGCTAACTGGCTAATTGCTGAATGAGTCGTATTTTTCATCTCTTTGAATTAGTTGAGAGCGATTCTGTTGTAAAAATGAGCACAAGATTCACATTTGAGTGCGAAGAAGAGCTTTGCGGAGCACAGGAGGAGAGCGAGCGACAACTTCAACTGGACGATGTTAGCGAGCAGCCTCGTGTTTCATCGAACAGAGCAGGTTGGTCGCTTTTTGCACTTCATACTTTATTTCTGTATTTTGGCATTTATTTGTATGCAACCAGTCTCACATTATGTTCGAAATCATCCACTTATTCACTATGTCCCAAGCCACTACAGTGTAGTAACTAGTGATGGCAAAATGAAGCCCCATGAAGCAGTGAAGCCCTGCAGGGAAATAAAACACACACACACACGTAGGGGCTTCAAGATGAATTATTTCCTCGACTACGCTATTACTTGGACAGAACATTTTATGACATGTTTGGTGCATGCAATAAAACTGAGTGGGGTAAACAGCGTTGTGAATAACGTTATAAATAACGCCGCTATTTTTTTCATTAAAGGTATCTTCTAACAAATTATTGTTTCCGCTGTTACCTTTACTGATGGACAAAATCTGTGCGTTACTTTGAATTAAGCGGTTTCCTTCTCTGAGTTGTTTACGTCGCCTCTTTTCGGATCATGTCACCATTCAAAATGCGACTATTATGTTGTTATATAGCGATTACGAAAACAGGTGTCCCCTGATTACGACTATTCGACTTACCAAAAACGGTAGATACGAACATTGTTTCGGGGTGTCGAAAAATATCTGGACATTGCTGTAAGTTTAATTTTGTATAGTGTGCACCTTTTTCCAAATACAGGACGGTACTGTAGTGCTTCTTTCCGCTGCTGCCGGCGTGTGGTTGCGCCGTCAGAGGTCACGCAACATCCACCCGAAGAAGAAATCTGCTTCCTCTTCCTAGTTCGTGTGTAAACATACTGTACTGTATCTCCAGCGTGCTAAGAATTTTGACTTTTTTATTGTTTTATATCTCGTGCGTATATTCAATATGGTTGGTGTAAAGTGTAAAGAAGAGGCGAGCCATTTCTTTTGAAATGAAAGTGGAATAAGAAAGCTTGATGCGGTTGAGAAAAAGGTTGGATCGCTTTTTTTCAGCCACTTTCAACCACGAAGGAGTAGGTTGCCTAACTCTTGAAGCTCATCTTCCAAGAGTAAGTCAAACTTAACTTTATTTATCTTTATAGAGCATATTATTTTATGAAATGTTTATTTTTTGTACAAAACAATACAGGTGACTTATACAAGCTTTAGACATGCTTATATAAACCTTAAACACACAAAATTTATCACTGAAGTGACTTACAAACAATTGTCCGGAACCTATCTTGTTCATCAGTAGGGCAGCGTCTGTATGGTATTTACCAGGGATCTCAAACTCAATTTACTTGAGGGCCGCCGGAGCTAGGGTCTGGGTGAAGTTCTGCTGAATTGGGTTTTTCTCAAGAAAACATGATTTCATAAAACTCCACTGTCCTCAAATATATATATATATATATATATATATATATATATATATATATATATATATATATATATATATATATATATATAAAAGCTACACAAAATATAATGACATGAAAAATATCAAGAATTAATGTGAATCAATCAGGAATAAATGAATAGATAATTTGTGTGTACTGCACTTACATCAAAGACGGTGTGTATGATTTGACCACTAGGTGTTGCTAAAAGGAGTGCCTAGAAGAAGGAAGACAAACTACAGAGACTTAAAGTGATTAAACAACAACATTTTTCTTTTTTGTCCAGCCTTTTGCAAAGAAAAAAAAAGGAAAACATATAAAAGGTGGGGAAAAAGACAAAGACAGAAAAAAAGATGTGAAAAAAATTGAGTAATAAGAAAAAAGTTAGACAAAAAACGTGGAAAAGAAAAGGTAAAATGACAGGGTTTTTGTTTTGTTTTGGGGGTACCTGTAGCAGCAAAATGGCAGACAATGATGTCCGCTCTATCTAAGTGAGACTACTGTTATGGAAAATAAAGGCAAATTTCTCTACCAATGAAAAATTTAAAACACAAATGTTTATTTCATAGTTCATATATTTTTGCCCATTTTTAAAAAAATCAGTATTTTTGTTTTGTTTTATTAATTTGAGGAACAATGTACAGGTGAGGTAACGAGTTGTAAGGTCATTTACTCAACTTTTCATTAATAAAGTGCAAAATACAGACGCTGTCTTACGGATGATCTTAAGTTTAATTTGTTCGTAAGTTGCTTTAGTGATATATTTTGTATGATTAAGGTTTATATAAGCATGTGTAAAGCTTGTATAAGTCACCTGTATTGTTTTGTACAAAAAAATAAACATTTCATAGAATAATATGCTCTTTAAAGATAAATAAAGTTAAGTTTAACTTACTTTTGGAAGATGAGCTTCAAGATTTAGGCGACTTTCTCCTCTGTGGAAGAAAGTGGCAGAAAAAAGGACCGTTTCCTCAACCACATCAAGCTTTTCTTATTCCACTTTCATTTAAAAAGAAATGGCTCGCCTCTTCTTTACACTTCACACAAACCATATTGAATGGACGCACAAGATATTAAACAATAAAAATATCAATTCAATACAGTTGGTTTACACACAAACTAGGAAGAGGAAGCAGATTTCTTCTTCGGGGTGGATGCTGGGTGACCTATCATAGCGCCAAAACACGCCAGTAGCAGCGGAAAGAAGCGCTACAGTACTCTCCTGTATTCGGAAAAAGTAGCACGCAATACAAAAACTAACTTACAGATTCAGATTTTCAGATTCAGATCTACTTTATTGTCATTCTAGTACACGTGTATACAGAACGAAATGTCGATGCATCTGACCCCCACAGTTTCCTTGAATGTACAGATATAAATAATGTTGTATTGTATTTTGGCTACGTATAGTATTTTACCATAGTTCCGATAGTGCAAGAAGAGTAGCTAACCAGATGCGCAAAATGGGCAGTCAGGTTAACAAGTCAGGATACAGCAATGTCCAAGTATTTTTCGACATCCCGAAAAAAATGTTCGTATCTACCATTTTACGTAAATCGAATGGTCGTAAGTAGGGGAGCGTCTGTAAAGTGGTGAAGTGTTTTCTATTTGTTGGCAGTTAGTGCTATCTAGCGTCCAAATTCCTTATAACAGCAGGGACATTAATTACCAAATCAGGCAACCACATTTTGCATCCCCAGTTTATTACATGAATATGTTTTTAAAAAGGTTTAAAGCCCCAACGTGTAGTATTTGACTACTAGATGGCATTAAGATGTCAGATATGAGCGAGGGTAATGCACGGCGGGGCGGCAGGATGCCTGACAAAATGGGGCCGACCTAAGTGGGAAGTCCAGGGTGATATGAAATACACATTTCTTGAACCATGACTTTTTTTTTTTTTTTAAATAAAAATAATTGGTATGATAGTCCATGTATTTCTGTCTATTATTCAACTAATTGTTTTTATTTTTATTTTTGGTTGGAAGTCTTTTTTTTACACCACAAGGAGGCACTAGATATTTAACTCTGTCCCTTTTAAGATGTAGTATTTGAGTATGTGATTTAGAGTTCAAAGTAAATATTATATATACATATTCAGCGACAGTTATATATGGTGAAATGTATGTTGTTGGAGTTTAGCAGTATCCTCAAGGTATGAATAAAAATTCAATTAACTTTTATGTATATGCTCAAATTTCAATGACGTGTGCATTTGCCTAATTTGAGTATTGAATGTTTATCAATTAATTCGTCTACAACAGTATTATGGTTTACATACATTTTTGTGGCAGTTAGATCATTTTGTAAGTAGCTCGCATACTGCAAAAGTGTGAGCACCTCTACATCGGAAAAAACAACTGCAATGCACCGTGGGATAAGTAGGATCTGCTCCTCAGTTCCATTTTTTTAACGTGCTTCATTGTTGTTTTTTCTCCTGCATTAAAGAGTTGATAAAAGGAATTTGAAAAACGCCACAAAATGGCGACCATGTTATCTGGTTCACTATATGAGTGATGGGAATTATGGCTTTTTAGAAAACTGGCTCTTTCGGCTTGGCTCATTAAAATGAACCAACACTTTTGTTTCCCATGCGGGCCTTAAAATGTCGTTTGTGCTTTAACCCCTTTAACGTTCTTGTAAAATTCGCCTTAAATGTTCTTAAACCTTTTGGAGAATATGGACTGTTTTGGTCCAGCACTCTGGAGTTTTGTCCCAAACTGAAATAATCACTGCAAGTGCTACTAACATTGACTAAGCTGAGTTGGAACACACAGAAATATAAGTTTTTAATTCTCGCCTGAATTCTTTTCATTTTATTTTGGAATCAAATGCCTGCAGATGCGTGTGGTATGGGCATCTTAGCTGGAAAACAGGTGAGACCATAGCCTGAAGCCTTACCTGGTACCTTTTCAAAATTTGATCACAATCTGAAAAGGAAACATTGTATTTTACACATTTTTCTAGTGGTAGGTCTAGGCGTTTCTAAAAGTGGCCAATTGGAGATGACCAATTTACAACTCTAAAACCTTTTCAAATGTGAATTATACTTTGGCCAATTTTTAGAGATAATGAAAGAGTTGTAAATGTATGACTTCTTTACCAGAAGTCAATCCATGATTAAACACACTTGTGTGTGATAACCGCGAGTAAAAAAAAGATACTGGTTGCATTTTTTTCGCACGTTTATTTTCGGTTCTGATTTCATTACAGCCCGTAAAATACGTTGGGAATTTCTTTGGGTAACCAATGTGTCAATTCACATTTGAATTGGTCACTATTGGCTAAAGATTTTTGAAGCCCAAGCAGGCTATAATGTTTTTTTTTTTGTTTTTTTTTCCCCCAATACAGGCCCTCATAGGTTGTCAGTGGCTAAGGACTGTCAAAGCCATCTTGCAATTGCCCAAGAGTAGGGTCAATCAAAAGGTCAGAGGCAAACCACTTTATCAAGAAGTCATCTAATGAGTCTGTTCATTTTTATGCGGGAGTTATGGAGAGAAACAGACGCATTAAACCAAGGATCGTCAAACGATTCAGAAATGCTTTTAGGCGGATTTCTTTTATTATCTGCCGGCATTATCATGTGTTTCGGAGTAAATATTAACTCTGTTGGATTCACTGGACTATTGTGAGTGTAACCACACCATATTTGCGGGGAATCATAGTACTTTTAGGTGCGTTATACCGATATTAAGGTTTTCAGGTACCTTGTTATGGAGTGATCGTAATGTTTCTAAAACAGTCATACATCATAGTTTAAGCCTTTCAATGATATGTGGCATGACTGATTTCAGTGACATTGTGAAGACACGACCTATTTTTTAATCAACATTCTGACGCCTCGCCGGAAGCAGTTGTAACGATAAGAGGTTAATCAATATATTGTCAATAATATTATGTAATCATAAAAGCTTAAAACAGCTCTGATGTGGGATCAGTTTCTTTGAAAACCTTCTGAGGGCAGCTCGAAGTTGTAGGACCCTGGTGTCTGGTCTGGACCTGTTGCCCTATGTTCTTTACCGAGATTCTCCGTCTTGGTCGCAGCTCCTGTCGAGGCTGTGCGCTATGTCTTTTGTCGAAACAGGATGCTTGCTTCTCCACCATTTTCTGGATGCCTGTAGATTCGCTTCCACCCGTTGCCTTTGTCTTGCTGGAAACTGTCGTCCTCCGCGTTTCTGGAATGTTCTCAGAATATTATCAGTTTGATGACCAATGGTATAAACAAACAAAAAATCTGATAAGCATCATCTTTTTTTGGTCCAGTCCAGCAGCAACTCTAAAGCTCACGAATCTGCAGATCCAGTTTGGCCACGTTACTGAGTCCGAGAAGTTAAATTAAATTAAGATGACATTATTACTGACTGAGATGTATACAACAGTAACAAAATAATTACTTTAGATCTACTAGTAAAAGCAGAATTGCAGTTGAATAAATAGTTTTTTTTTCATTTTACTAAAGAATTCGGGTTGGTCAAACACTCCATTATTCTAAAACTCTAAATTCTATATTTTTGTGGGAAAAACGCTGTCTTGCAATTACGTATTCGCACTACTGCACATCCCAATATCGATTAGATTTCAGTTAACCGTGCAGCCTATATATACGTAATGCGCTGATAGATGATTTGTGTGTCTTATCATTTGAATCACTGACACTCAAGAGACAAAAATGAGGCGAGTATGTCGCAGTCACATCTGTATCTGATGTGCAGATTGTACAGATTTTCTGTTCGATGTACTTTGTTTCAGGTAAAAGTAGAAGGTAAAAGCAATAAAACAATCACGAAAATTATGGTGATATAATTTTTGCCGTGAATAATGAATAAATAATAAAAGACGATAAATCAAATGGCAACTTCACCACCCGACCAGCGGAGAAATTGGGGGTGCTAATGCAATTAATACGCAAGTTCCAGACTAATATTCAGGAGACAAAGATGGTGATGAGGACCTTGGTCTGCATTTATAAGCTCGTTACAATGTGCCTCACACTCGCACACCAATAGCAGCGTCAGCATTGCCAGGCAAATTCCTGCTAATCGGGGGCAGTAGGGATTCAGTGTCTTGCCCCAGGACACTTCGACACACACAGAGGAGCCGGGAATCGAACCTGAATCGAGGAGCGCTTTACCTCCTGAGCTACCGCCGCCTAGCCAATCATTTTGCAAAAGTGGCGGTAGGTCTGCTCACACGGTGAACATGAAAGGACTACGATGCGGTCAAAATGAGCGATAAAGATAACAAGGACTCCATTAGACCCACTCTAATCATGCTGAAAGACTCGTCATCTTCAGTTGTTTGGAGGTATTTTGGTTACTTAAGAGTCTGATTTAAAACGTGCAGACATTTGCAAACCAAGATGACTTATTTTATGTTAGTCATATTTGTAAAATGCTGTTTGTCTCACTATGCATCATTGTTCTGACGTTAAAAATTGGTTAAGCAGCATCGGAATTTGTCGACTTTCACTCTGGGGCGAATCTTAGACTTAAAATGTAAAAGGAAAAAAACTTGATAATTATAGATATTGATAAGAACTTTTTTATTGCGATCACATTTCTTTTCATTTTGCCCAGGCCTAGGTAAAAGCGCTTCTCTTTTTGTCGGTATTTTATTTCTCCCTCAATGTAGCACTTATGTTGTTGAATTGGCGTGAGCCTGCAGTTTTGTGACGGCAGCGCCGTTGCGTGCAAGTGATGCGTTCATGGATATTTAGTAAATGTGATTGTCTTCTTTTTGTGTTTTGCAGTTATTTGATGTTTGAAATCACCATACGACTACTGTATTATTATGTTGTAAAACTATTTAACTTAGCCTAATGTGAATATAGTCGAGTGGTTAAGCATCTCCACTTGAAACAAGTAAAACTTGGATACAAGATATTCCAGAGTAGGTTGGAATTTACAATGTGAACACTTGGTGTGTTTAAACAATATCGGGTTCTTACTGTGCTTTTAATGTGAACTAAAATGGAGCATTTAAGTTTTATTTTTGTTTAATAAACTATACTACATGGTTAAAATGTAAGCATTTTTGTAGGATTATAAGCTACTACCTGACCTGGGTTTCCTCCAATTGTATTTCAAGGTTACATTGTTCATTTATTTTCAAAATTATTTAGTATTTGTATTTATATTATGTGTATTTTTTTCTTCTATTAGTTTATTTGGTATTGGAGTAATAGAAAGTAATAAAGTTACGTTACAGCAATATTATTGTGTTCGGATTACGTAACTGACTAAATTTTACAACAGGTAATTAGTAACTGTATCGGATTACATTTTTAAAGTAACCTTCCCAACCCTGCTTGTGTCCCTGCAGACCTCGCCCAAAAATATCTTACACCTGGCCAAAAGGAACCAGATGTGCCTGGCGTCGAAGAGGAGGAAAACTCTGAGCCTGCTCACGTTAAAGAGGACGAGCAGAGACAACCATACATTAAAGAGGAGGAAGACTTCCTAGATTTTCCTGTGAGTTGGTCCCGTTTACTGCCAGACAATCAAGGTCACTGTGAAGAGCAAGAACTGAAGGGGCCTCAAAGCAGCAGCAGCAGCTCAAATCTACTTGTGAAAAGAGAAGATGAGGAGCACCGTAAAAGCTCCCAAGGAGACGGCAGCTCGGCTCCAGACGAAGACGACACATCACACTCTGATCAAACTGATGACGACAAACATTCCGAAGGTGGCACAACTCATCAGACTGACGACAAAGGCTGGAAATGTTCTCGGTGTGGAAAAAGTTTTCGATGGGAGTCATACTTGAAAAGGCATATGCGTTCGCACAAGGGTAAGAAACCTTTTACCTGTTCAGTTTGCGGTCAAAGGTTTATACACAATGGAAACTTAGAACGGCATACAAAAACACACACAAGCGAGAAACTTTTTTCCTGCTTAGTTTGTAGTAAAAAATTTACTCAGAGGGTGACCTTAAAAAATCACATGAGATCACACAATGATGAGAAACCTTTTGTTTGCTCAGTGTGTGGCCAAAGATTTTCTCTCAAGGGAAACTTGAAAACACACACAATAATCCACACTGGCGAGAAACCGTTTTCCTGCTCAGTTTGTGGTCAAACTTTTGCTCAGAGTGGGAGCTTACAGGTGCACACCAGAACCCACACTGGTGAAAAGCCTTTCACCTGTTCAGTTTGTGGTCAAACCTTTGCTTCTGGTGGGAACTTAGAAAGGCATGTAAGAACCCACACTGGTGAGAAACCTTTTGCCTGCCTAATTTGTGGCCAAAAATTTGCTCTTATGGAAAATTTAAGAATACACACAAGAACCCACACTGGCGAGAAGCCGTATTCCTGCTCAGTTTGCGGTCAAAATTTTGCTCAGAGTGGGAGCTTAAATAGGCACAAGAGAATCCACACTCTAGAAAAACCTTTCACCTGTTCAGTTTGTGGTCAAGAATTTGCCCAGAGTGGCGGCCTAAAAAGACACACAAGAATCCACACTGGTGAAAAACCTTTCACCTGTTCAGTTTGTGGTCAAAAATTTGCTCAGAAGGTACATTTAAAATCACATATTAGAAAACACACCAATTCATAGACCTGACAGAGAGCAAAGTATGCAAACTTATCCCAAAAGTCAATAGAAAAGGCTCTCAATTATTATATCCAGAGTTTTATTAACGGCATCAAGGTGTCAAAGACGCCAACCGTTAAGGGCGGATGCAAAATGTTGGCGATATATGAGAAAGTCAGAAGCCACGTACCAACTACACACGGAAATAGATTCATATTTGTGAGAGATAATCGTATATCGAGGATATACAATTAGGGATCCAGTACATCAAATGTATGAAACGAGTGTCACTTCCATTTGTTTCAAGTCTCCGGCGAGGAACAAATGAAAATTACATCACGAGTTTCATAAAATTGATATACAGGATCACGGATCGCATATGCTATTTGACCCATGATTCACAAATTTTACTTTAATTATGAAACTCCATATTTTGCTTGTATTCATTTTTGTCATATGCTAACAAGGGTGCAGTGATTATACTCAAATAAGATGTAAGTAAAGCAACCACAGTAACTTCAAACTTCTCTCACTGGCAAATAACCGACCCAACAGCATCGTAATAAAAATAAAAGACTGTAGAACAAATAACGTCCCCATCGATCCTCTGCGCGTTGAGTTGATCATGAAGCCCCTAGCATGCCTTTATCCATCTCAAACATTTCTTCAAATTAATTTTAGGCTGAGGAAAAGGGACTAACCTCACCCCTAACATTTGTGCTCGAGACCTCCGATCTACATTACAAGCATTCCTCGTCAGAACATTTTGATACAAAACTTTGTACAACCGTGTGGATCACATGTGCATTGTCTCTGATACAAAATGGGGCAGGATGTCGTTTGCCATGCGTTCTGATTGGCTGAAAACAAGTGTTGTCTGAGCTATGAAATACAGACGTTGCTCTACTTACGAACGTGATATGTTCTGGCCTATTGTTAGTAAGTTCAATTTGTTCGTAAGTTGCTTCAGTGCTTTTTTTTTGCATAGAATGTATGTTTAAGGTTCATATAAGTATGTTTAAGGCTTGTATAAGTAACCTGTACCATATACTAAAAAAAATAAAAGTCTAATAAAATAATACGCTCTATAAAGTTAAGTTTAACTTACTTTTAGAAGATGGCCTTCAAGAGTTAGGCAACCTACTCCTTCGTGGTTGAAAGTGGCTGAAAAAAAGCGATCCAACCTTTTTCTCAACCGCATCAAGCTTTCTTATTCCACTTTCATTTCAAAAGAAACTGCTCGCCTCTCCTTAACACTTTACTCCAACCATATTGAATAGATGCCCGAGATATTAAACAATAAAAATGTCAAAGTTCTCCGCGCCCTGGAGATACAGTACAACAGTTTACACACGAACTGTGACAGGAAGGGGAAGCCTGTGGATTCTGGGTTAGCTCTCACAGCGCCACACGGCAGTAGCGGCAGAAAAAAAGCACTACAGTACTGTCCTGTACTCAGAAAAAGGTGCACAATACAAAATCTAAATTACAGCAATGTCCAAGTATTTTTCGACATCCCGAAAAAAATGTTCGTATCTACCATTTTTTGTAACCCGACTGTTCGTAAGTAGGGGAGCGCCTGTAACACCCTTGACCTGCTGAATTTGTTTTTGGATATTCCCAATTATAGGTAAAGCTAGGAGTCACACCTGTCTTTGTTGATATAATCTGAATCTTTCATTTCCCTCAATGTACCTACAGCTTCTTTGTTTTTGAATTAATTAATAATTTCCTGCACATTTTGCAGTCAATTTGTCGCAGCACCCTTATCCTCTTAGTTGATTGGGTATTTATTACATTTTTAGCTACAGAATGCCTTGATTTAGATTTATAAAGCTCTTTGTAAAAGTTATAGCAAATACTTGCTGTTTTGTGTTGACCTTCTTTAATGGATCCTAATCTGTACAAGAGTAATTAAAATCTTCTTGATGAAAAAAAGGATGAATTTTGTGTACAAATAAAAAGGATTTTGGGTGATTGAAATCTGGCTATTTTCCTATATCATTGCAATTTCATGAGGTTATCATTTATGCTTATTTACATGTGTCCCAGCTGTAGCTGCAGAGCCATAAAACCATTATTGTTAAATGCATGCCCTGCCAAAGGAAGGAACCCTTCTTTTAATATTTAATCACTCTCACTGTCTTTTTGGCAAAAAAGCGTCCAAATTACACTGAGAAAGAGCATTCTCATTTTTTCCCCCCAATGTTTAAAGAGTTGAACTCTTTACCGGACAACTTGGTTATGTTTGATATGATCCTCAAATCATCTTTCTAGATTTTATTGTTACATGTACTTTTCATATAAAAGTGATGAACCCACAAGTGGATGTAACATATTTCTGGGGATGGGTTCCACTTAATCCAACGTGCCATAAATGCAGCTCGGTCGCTGAAAGACCCACCAGGAGATATTTCCCTGTGCTTAAATTTATTGGAGTCAAACAAAATGACTGCTTTACAGTTTCCTTAGACTCGCCTACGTTTTTAAATATTTGTATTTACATTTTCTATTTACCTTTGGCATAGGCCATTTAGGGAGACAGAGGACTTACATTGAAGATGTTCTAAACATGTGTGTCGCCATTTAAAAACAATGTGTACATATGCCACCTTCACCCAACAACACTTTTAGCCAAACATTCACACTATCCCAAAACTAAGGTAACTGATTAAGCATATAAACAAAATTAAAAAAGGGAGAAAGATGTATCCCAGCAAGAAAATATAAATTCCATAACCACTAACACCAGCAATCAATCAAGCAATGATAAGAGGAACAAGAGAAAAAAAGAAAGAAGAAGAAAGAAAAAACTATTAAAAAAAGATAATATTGAAATATAATTAGGGGGGCAGCTGATGGCTGATGATCATCTATATCAAACCGCAGGGTGTCTGTGTAATAAAAAGGTTTGCCAGGTATTGTTGTATGCCTGTAGGGAACCTTTGAAGGAAAATCTGATTTTCTCAAGCTTTACATTTTGCTATATTTCCTAAATCCATCTGTTGTGTGTCGGAGAGGGTGTATGTGTCCATTTAAGAAGGATGTGTCTTCTCGCAAGTAGGGTGCAAAAGGAAATTATAGTTTGTGAGGGTTTGGATTTGCGTAGTGGTGGCGGAACTCCAAAAAGGGCAATTAGTGGGTCTGGGTCTATTTGAACGCTGAGGGCTTTTCTTATTGTTTAAATAATTCTTAACCAAAAGTCATTACCTTTTGGAAAAGATCATAACATATGTAGGTAATCGGCCAGTGACTGTTTCCATCTGTTGCGAGAGTCTGGCCTTACCGGGATAATGTTTTCTCGTCTCGCAATGCTAAGATTGCTTCTGTGTAGGATCTTACATTGGAGAAGTATGTGTCTTGCACAAATAGAAGACAAGTTTACAAGATTAAGTATTTGGTCCCACTGCTTATCATAAATTTTTAACTTGAGATCCTGATCCCAGACGGACCTTAAAGAGTTAAGTGATTTTAGATTGATTTTTAAAATTGACATATAAAGTTTTGAGGTTAGGGATTTTTGTGTTGTGTCCATCAAGGTCTCTGGAGGTCTGAGGAAATTGGTTTCAGATAAAATACCGAATCTGAAAGTAACGAAATAAAGGAGAGCAGGGGAGTCCTAACCTTTCTGAGAGGACTGCAAATGAATGAAGTACACAAGAGGATTTATCAGACATTGATGATCTAAGGGAGATGCTGTATATCAACCTCCTCCCACCAGCAGTTAGGAAGACAGTAGTGGATTTCAGAATTCTGTGCCACAGCCTATTAGGGGACGCAAACGTTTGCTTGCGGAATAAGAGGGATATCGGTCAGATCGTGACATTGCCATATCACGCACCCCCAGGCATCACTCTCAGACACCGCAGGAAGAAGCTGATGTCTCAGGCGATGTATTTGAAGATACAAAACCAGGACCAAGTCATTAGGAACAGTCCAAGAAAGGGCGTCAAATGCGATGGAAGGCTTTTTCGTTTACTCCACATCAATTTTCAGTTGACCACGAGGAGGACACTGTAAATAACGAGACTACATACAACAGTATATTGACAAAGATTTAATCAAAATCATTGCAGATTGCTCAAATGCCACATTGCTGTCTAGAAGTGGAGATTCACTTACTACAACAGCTGAGCAAAAAAAAACATTTTAGGTGCCTGTAATTTGATGTTTTGCACCATATTCGGCAATCAGGATGTACTCGTCTAAATCCTTGAGGTTCCCTGCCATCACTGTAAAGTACTCATTGATGAGGATGTTCCATAAGATCTGAAAGAGGGAGACGCATTCTGCAAGGTGAGGCCTTTTCTCAACCGCATTCTGTAAGGCTGCAAATCTCAGGCTCAGCCACAGTGCGTTTCCGTTTATGAACAGATTGTTCCATTCACAGGACCTTGTCAATGTTGACAATAGCTGCCGATAAACCAAACCCAGCTGGCATCAGAAACTGTTTGCGCTACATCAGAGGACATGGTGCTGGCCTTTGATATTTAGCGAGGTTCAGATGGACTCTGTAAACAAGTTGAAGAGCCAAGGAATCTGGGTTTGGGAATCGACTGTCTTAGACTCTGCATCCAAATGTGTAGTGTGATCGATTCTTCACATCAATTCAGGCAGTGGAACTCATGATGACAGTTATTAGGAATCGAGTTGCTGCTGCAGTGAAGAAATTGCCAAGTGACAAGACAATGAAAAAAATGGAAATGGAAACTCATCACAAGTCACCAATCTGACTGGAAACATTTGTGTCAACAAATGGTTTGACAATAAACCAGTTTTGATGATGTCTACTTTACATGTTTAAGAGACTCATGCCAGAATTGGAACAAAAACTGAATTGTATGTGACTATTTGTACAAAAAATGGACACCGTGGGTGCTGATACTGATCTGGCTTTAGCCTACAGCTAGCTACTGTGTCGCAAAGACCACACTCTGAATGGCACAACAAAAAGAACATCATGCAGTTCCTTCAATTCCGTATTTAAGTGTTCATGACCTTCTCGGCTCAGAGAAAGGATGACAACACTGACTTTTCAGAGAAGGGAGATGACATCTGCAAGAAGTGGTACACTCAATGAACTCATCATGATGCAGAGCAAAAGGATGTTGATAACTGGAGTGCAGTGTGTTGCGTGCAAGGTGTCTCCCAAGGGGAAAACATGCTTGAGCATTTTGGTGTGCAAAATTCACGCCATGTTCAGAAATTACAACTGTTTAACAATTGCAATAACATTTATTTGAAGGTTTACTTGTTTTATATCCAGAGTTCGTACGGGTACTTAAAATCCTTAAAAATGCTTGAATTTTAATGTGCTTTCAAGGTCAGGCAAACGCTGGAATTTTGAGTCAAGTGCTTGAAAAGGCTTGAAATTGTTACCATCGCCATATTTCTTGGCATCCTAACTCTATACGCCACGCAATAAATTAACATTTTTTTTATAAGTGCATGAAAATGCCGCCGACATGTCTGCTCTGGCGGCTTGTCATCATGGTGTTGTCACCGTCTCCTACTGGTCGCACCTAAAAGGACAGCTCTATTTAAAAAAGCTCTTTCAGCTCTAACAACAAAAAACGCTCTTTTGATCAGCCCTTTGAAGCTACTAGAAGAAAAGAAAAGAACCCTGAAAGTGCTTGGCCATAGAAATGTGTACAAAGCCTGGCCTCCTGCAACTTATTAGCTCAGCTTCGTCAATAATTTGAATGAGGAGGAGATCAAGAAAGGATTTCAAAGCGCGTAAATGTGCATAACAACCCAAGTCGAGTTCGAAGAGGAACTACAACGTCGACTCTCAGACGCTTGCGAGCAACTCCGAGTCGTGTTGAACAGAGCAGGTTGGTCATTTTATTATTATTTTTTTTTTTTCCCCCGTGCTACTTTAAGTCATTGTTCTCTACTTTGAGTTTAAAGAGTCTTTTAAATTTTTACCTTTTTTGTGTCTTTTTTGATTGCAAAGAGGCCTAATGCTACAAACTAGTGATGTATTATTCAGGAACGTAAAGGCTCTTTGAACCGACGTTTGGTAGTGAACGATGGGAGCTGGTTTCCCACCAATCAAGAGCCGGTTCCCTTCCAGTCGCTTTTTTTCCTTATGATTGGTCAATATGCATTTTTTTTCATGAATTTTGCGTTGTTGACTTCAAGTTCATAAAAGGTTAATGGTTTTTTTTTGTATTTTATTTATATATTTGTTTATAAATCTGTAAAAAAAAAATTATGTTTCCTGTGTTTTCCTATATTTTTCGGGTTAATGTTTTTACATTAAAATTCTTATAAAAAGTCAATATTTTGAATTTGGATTTTGTTGTGTCTTGTGTTTTTCAGAGCTTCGAGTCACTTGACTCTAGAGTTAAATGTTCACTGAAGTGTGAAAAAATACTATTATTATTTATTAGAGTAATATATTTAAAAACAATTAATTCATTATTTCCATAATGTTATGTTATTATTGGTAACATACCGATTAAGGAGACCATAAAAAAACGTCTTTTTTCCCCCATAGCTTTTTTTCTTTCTCTACTCCTCTCATTAGCTACACCGCTTATCCTCAGTAGGGTCGTGGGGTGCTGGAGCCTATGCCAGCAATCATCGGGCAGTGGGCAGGGGACACCCTGAACTGGTTGCCAGCCAATCGCAGGGCAAACGGGGACAGACGACTCGCTCGCTCGCTCATTTACACTTAGGGACAATTTGGACCGACCAATTCACCTGAAATGCATGTCTTTGGAATGTGGGAGGAAACTGGAGTGCCCGGAGGAAACCCACCTCTTTCTCTAGTTTTCCGGTTTTTCTTTTATTTTTTTTCTTCATTAATTTATTTCTTCTTAATTTTTCCTGATTGTTTTTCTCTTCCCTTTTTTTATTTTGTTCAACATTTCCTTGCTCTTTTCCTTCCCCCTTTTTTTCTTCAGTTTCTTTTTGGTAGCTTTTTACTTTTTTCTTTTTTCTCATCTCATCTCATTAGCCGTACCGCTTATCCTCAGTAGGGTCGCGGGGGGGCTGGAGCCCATCCCAGCAATCATCGGGCAGTGGGCAGGGGACACCCTGAACTGGTTGCCAGCCAATCGCAGGGCACACAGGGACAGAAAACTCATTCGCTCATTCACACCTAGGGACAATTTGGACCGGCCAATTCACCTGAAATGCATGTCTTTGGAATGTGGGAGGAAACCGGAGTGCCCGGAGGAAACCCACGCAAGCACGGGGAGAACATACAAACTCCGCACAGAAAGTCTGGAGCTGGATTTGAACCCACAACAGGTTCCCATGACATGAACTGTGCCGCACAAGCGCTAATCTTTTCTTTTTTACTTTATTTTATTTTCCTTTTTGTTTCTATTTTAAACTAGCATTTTTTTCTTCTTTTTAAAAAAAACAATTTCTACTTTTGGGGTTATCTCGTGCATAATACATCATAATTGGTAATATTTGCGTTAAAACAACGAGAAAAAAACTGAAGAACCCGTTGGCAGCCGAAAGCACCGACTCTTTTTAGTGAGTCGAGCTACAAAAGCCGTCTCTCGAAAAAGAGCTCGAATTCCCATCAGTGTTCCTAACGTGCAGAAAACGAAATCTCGCGTGATGCCTCGAGATTCGCGTGACCCTAATAGCAGTGCGTGACAAAGACGGGGAAGAGCTTTTTTTCCCCAAAGAGATACTAACTGTGCAATATAACTCCCTGGGAAGCGCCTTTAGTACAAAACTTAGTTGTTTCTGACTTTAATAAACAAAGCAACTCGCCATTTACTGGCTGATTAATCGGCAATCGCTGCACATTTCTCTTCTGAAAGCGATCGCCCTTCGGTACGCTTTTTCTCCCTACTGACGTTCACTTTGTATACGTCAGGGCTGCCAAACTTATTTTGTTCGGGAACCGCATGGTAGAAAAAAAACTCACAGGAGCCGAAAAAGTAGATTAAAGAGTAAGAAAAAAAGAGGGGGGGGGGTGAGAGAGAAAAAAAATAGAGGGATGGGAGAGAAAGTGAAAAACAAAGAAAGATGGAAAGAGAAGAGACACGGAGATGAAAAGATGGAGAAGAAAGTGAGAAAGAAAATAGTGAAGAAAAAAACGAACGATAAAAGTGACAGAGCGAGTGAAAAAGAAAATAGAATGACAGAGAAAGATAGAGAAGATAAAGTGACAGAGACAAGGAAAAATAGAGAAGATACAGAGAGGAGGGGAAAGAAAGTCGGAGAAAAAAGAGAGTAAGACAAAGAGAAATAGTTAGGAATAATGGCAAGGGAGAGAGAAGAAAAAGAGAAATAAAATAGAGAAAGAGCACATGAGAAAGATAGAAGAGAGAAAGAAATATAGGTTGAGGGTTAGAACAACAGAGAGAGAGAGGGAAGGGTGATAGAGGAGGAAAAAGACAGTGGAAAAAAGAGAGTGATATTGGAAAAATGGAAGCAAAAGAGAAAATTGAAAAGAGTGAGAAAGATAGAAAATAGAGAAAAAAGACACAGAGGACAGAAAAGAAAGAATAGAAAAGAGAAAGAAGAAAAACAGGGTGAAACATTTAAAGAAAAAAAAAGACAAACGGAAGAACGATATAAAGAGAAAAATAGGGCAGAGAAAGTGACATAAGGTGAGACCTAGAGAACGAGAGTTAGAAAGAGAAAAGAAAAACAGAGACAAAGAGCGAGAACGACATTAGAGAAAGGAGGAAAAAGAACATTGGCGGGAGGGAGTTAGAAGGGAAAAAGTAGCGGTGAGGGCGAGAATCAGAGAGAAAAAAGGTGAGAAGAAAAAAGAGAAAGGTAAAGACACAGAAAATGAGAGAGAAAAGACGGAGAAGGAGGAGAGAGAGAGGAAACAGGAAGTGAAGAACCTGAGAGAGTGAGAAAGATAGAAAAAAATAGAAACAAGAGAAAATGAGAGAAAGAGTAAGAGCAAATAAGAATAAGAGAGAGAGAGAGAAACCAGATGAGGGAAAAATAGAGGAAAAGAGAGAGGAAAAAGAAACAGACAGGGAAAGTGAGAAAGGAAGAAAGAGAAAGAAATATAGCAGCGTTTAATGTGTGAGTAGTGCCTAACTTTGACAATATCAAGTGGACATATTTAAAATTGCAGCTCTTTTTATCAATATCTTGGCCTGGTCTGGCCCGCGGGCCGCATCTTTGTCACCACTTTTGTTTGCGTGGTCAGTATTGTAATCCAAGTACCATGATATTGCAGTAATGTTATTTGATTACCTTCAATTACTTTTGGATGACTCCAATACCAAATATACATGAACTAAATATAAACACAATGCCTAAATTTAATTTTAAATGTACAATGTAACCTTGAAAGAGATTTGGAGAAGTAGTAGATTAAAGAGAAGGAGAGAAAGAGAAAGAAAAAGAAATGGAGGGAGAACAAGGGAGACAGAAAGAGTGAAAATGAGAAAGCACCGTAGGGAGAGAGTGAGAGAGCACAATAGAGAGAGAAAGGGTGAAAAGAGGAGAGTTGAAGAGAAAGAAACAGGGAAAAAGAGAGAGAGAAAGGAAAAGAAGAGAGAAAGAATAAGAGAAGAGAGTAGGAAAGAAAAAGAATGTGAAAAGAGCAAAAGAGAGAGGGGACAAAGAGAGAATAGAGTGTGAGAGTGAGAAAGAGAAAAAAGGAGAGGGTGAGAAAGAAAGAATAAGAGAAGAGAGAAAGAGATAAAACCAATGAGGGAAGAGAGATAGAGAGAGGAGAAGAAGAGAGACTTTAGAAAAAGAGTGAGCGTGAGAAATATCGAGAACGTGAGAAAAAATGAGAGGGTGAGAAAGAAAGAGAGAGAAAGTGAGTGGGGAGGGAGAGAGAGAGAGAGAGAGAGAGAGAAAGGGGTGCGGGAGACGGAAATGAAAAGTAGAGGTTGCAAAAATATTAGCCCCATTTGAGTTAACACTTTGTTTTACCGCTTTTGGCAGAAGTTACAGCCACAAGTCTTTTTGGGTGTTTCTGTTAAAGTTTTGCACATCCTGAAAAAGAAATATTTGCCCATTCTTCTTTACAAAAGAGCTCATGCTCTTTAAAGTATGATGGTTACCATCTATGCACAGCATTTTTCAGACCTTTCCACAAATGCTCTATTGCAGGGGTTTCCAACCTTTTTGAAGCTGAGAGCAACTTTTTGTTACTAATTAGGGCAAAGGGCGCCCGGTTTGATATACATTTCTAAAATAACAACTTATTTCTACATTGTTACTAGGTTATTACAATGGAAAATATTGGAAGTAGGGTTAACCCATTAAAATAATTTGGTTCCATCTCACAATTATGTCTCACATGTGTTTGATTCTTAGAAACTATTTTCAGTTTTTTAGATTTGAATTTAAAGCCTGAAATGTGTCAGAATGACAAAAAGTTCTTGGAGGGACAATACTTTCGCTAGGCCCTGTATGCAAAAATACGGTGGTTTGCGAAACTATTTGGCCCCCTTGAACTTTGTGACCTTTTGCCACGTTTCAGACTTCAAACATCAAGATATAAAACTGTAATTTATTGTGAAGCATCAACAATAAGTGGGACACAATCATGAAGTGGAACAAACTTTATTGGATATTTTAAACTTTTAACAAATAAAAAAACAAAAAAGTGGGTGTGCAAAATTATTCAGCCCCTTGACTTTCAGTGCAGCAAACTCTGTCCAGAAGTTCAGTGAGGATCTCTGAATCATTCAATGTTGATCTAAATGACTAACAATGATAAATGAAATCCACCTGTGTGTAATCAAGTCTCTGTATAAATGCACCTGCACTGTGATAGTCTCAGAAGTCTGTTTAAAGCGCAGAGAGCATCATGAAGAACGAGGAACACACCAAACAGGTCCGAGATACTATTGTGGAGAAGTTTAAAGCTGGATATGGATACAAAAATATTTCCCAAGCTTTAAACATCCCAAGGAGCACTTTGCAAGCATTAATATTGAAATGGTAGTATCAGACCACTGCAAATATACCAGGATCGGGCCGTCCCCCTAAACTTTCAGCTCCTACAAGGAAAAAAACTGATCAGAGATGCAGGCAAGAGGCCCATGATCACTCTGGATAAACTGCAGAGGTCTACAGCTGAGGTGGGAGAATCCGTCCATAGGACAACAATCTATATACCGAGGCCATAGAGTCATAACACACGCACATTCACCAAACATTCATTCCACTTCACTCCTCCCAACCTGAAACCAAATATAAAGCCCAAAGTACATTAAGAGTGAGTTGCTGTGCCCCGCAACTCTTCATCACACACTGGTTTACCCCCTCTGCATCATACGGTTCGATCCATCCTCCTCCCAAAAAATTAAACAAAGGTACAAAAGTAACAAATCTAAATTGTCACTATTGACCAATCTATTCACATATTTGTATTATTGTTTCCCGCAGATGTCAGTGAAAAATACCTTCCTCCTGGTTGGAAGAATCAAAAGTCGCCTGTCGTGAAAAAGGAGAACTTGGAGCCGGTTCATGTTAAAGAGGAAATGCAGCCTCTATCCGACACTAAAGTAGAGGAAGATTTTCAAGAGTTTCCTGTGACCAAGGTTCATCGAAAGATGGAAGATCAACAGGAAGAGGAAAATAGGAATGAGCCTCCTAGCTGCAGCTCAAGTCAACACATAAAAACCGAAAGCGATGACGAGCAGCGCGAAAGCTCACAAGTGGACAAGTGGTTGGCACCGATTTCAGACGGTGAGGAGGCATCGCACTCTGATGACACTGATGTCGATGAACAGTCGACACGTCTCACCGACGGGAAATCCTACAAATGTGTACAGTGCGGAAAAGCGTTTAAATTGAAGTCTAATTTGAAAATGCATATGGTTGTTCACACCGGCAAGAAAAGTTTTGCTTGTTCATTTTGCGGTAAAAAATTTGCCCAGAGGGAGCACTTAAGAAGGCACACAAGAACCCACACGGGTGAGAAACCTTTTGTCTGCTCAGTTTGCAATGAAAGATTTGCTCGTCAGGAATCTTTAAAAAGTCACACCAGAATTCACACGGGGGAGAAACCGTTTGCTTGCGTATTTTGCGGTCAAAAATTCTCCCAGAGCGGGAGCTTAAAAACCCACACTGTAACCCACACGGGGGAGAAACCTTTCGCCTGCTCAGTATGCGGCGAAAGATTTTCTCATCGGCAATCTTTGATAAATCATACAAGAATCCACACTGGTGAGAAACGTTTCGTGTGCTCAGTTTGTGGTGAAAAATTTCCTGGCAAGGTATCTTTAAGATATCACTTAAGACACCACGGCAGTGAGAAACCTTTTTCTTGCTAAGTTTGCCTTAAACCATTTGCACAAAAAGAACACTTGAATTCCCAATCTGTAATATTTGACCACTAAATGATACTATGTTGTCTGGTACGAGCGAGGACCAGATATTTACAGCACACCGTGGCGGCAGGATGCCAGACAAACTTGAAGCCGACCTAAGTTGGAATTCCATGGTGTAAAAGAAATACACATTTTTTTTAACCTATGTTAATTTTTTAATAAAAACTAACTTTGCTACGACAGTTCATGTATTTTTGCTTAGTATTCAAATCAATCTTTTTTTGAACTGGATGAATGTTTTTTGTACCACTAGGAGGCACTAAATATTACACACTGTCTCTTTAAAAACACAAATGATGCCACCCATTCAAGAGCTTCCTCTTTATGTTTGACAAATGCATGTAATGATTGTTTTCTGTCTTCATTTAACCTCGATAAAGTAAAATGATTAAAGTCTATTCATGAACGTATTGAACTTGGTCTTATTTTCCACTGACTGTATGTATAATGGTAAATGGTCTGCATTTATATAGCGCTTTTCAAGTCAATGAAGACCTCCCAAAGGACTTTACAATGTGCTTCACACTTACCCATTCACACACACACTCACACACTAATAGCGGCCGTGCAGCCATGCAAGGCGCCAACCTGCTTATTAGGTCCATTAGGGATTCAGTGTCTTGCCCGAGGACACTTCGACATATAACACGGAGGAACCGGAATCGAACCTGCGACCTCTTGATCCCATGGGAGAGTCACGGTTGCCATGGCGCCCAAATGGCCCCTGCTGTGTGGCCCCAGCTTCTGTCGGGTTTGCCAGGGCGCCCAATTGGCCCCGCCCATGGACACCAGTTGAAACTCGTTGACAAATTGCTCCGTCACTACTTAAACGCTGTCCTGTGAGTTGCCTTTCGTCGGAGCGTCTGCGAAACTCTGTTTTGACACGTCAAGCCCTGCTGGGAATCTCCGTTTTTCCTGTGTTTTTGCTCTTGTTTTGCCAAGCCCTGTGAATCTCCGTTTTTTTCCTGTGTTTTTGTTCCTGTTTTGCTCTCGCCACGATCTGCTTGATTTTGACCACTTCCGCGTTCCGAGCAATCTACTCCCCGCGACCAACGATCTTCGGATCAAGTGTGCGCTCCTTTCTCTTCTGCCCAATAAACTGTGAGTAACGTTACGCGAGTGGGTTCTGCTTTCTGTTCTGGTCCTGACAGGGAGCTTCCCTGAGATATGTGGACTTAATTTGACTTTTAGTCAAGTCATGTTTATTTGTGTAGTCCTTAATCACAAGAAGTCCCAAAACGCTGTAGAGAAAATACACAGACATTACCAACATAAAATATAGGTAATAATAAAGTTTTTAGAAATTCCTCCAGCTCACAATCCCTCAACATATCTAATTAGTTGAAATGTTACTACCTTCAAAAAAACTCAAGTAAAATAGGATCGTACACTGCCCACAATAATAATTTTTGTTAACTACATAATTATATTATCATCAATGTTTAGAAAATAGTTTAATAATATTTAGAATTTATTTTAATGTGTGGCTATTTTAAAGCAGTTAAATAAAGGTACTTATGTAACGGGTGTAATAATAACTTTTATTTTATTGAAATTCCTGCTAAAATATGTGTATAGTTTTTGGTAAATGTCCTGCAATGCTGAGTCCAACAGTGCCATCTGCTGGTATGGGGTGGGGTTTGGTTTTGGCTTCTAACATGTGACCAGGAGGCGGGGTTTTGTCAGTTTTACCAGAGTACTACAAAGGTAAGACATATCTTTTGGTGCTCCACAAAATAAGTTAATTTTAAACTTTATAACCCCAGCTGACAAATCTCTCACCATGCATAGTAATGTGATTGATATTGTCAAGCTGTTTAGGTTTATTTTCGTTTTGTTTCTGTTTTACTAAATATTAATTCCCCTTGTAGAGATCAAAGAGATCAGACCCAGCAGAAAAAGCTAATGTTGTGACTCATCCATTTGCAGGTAAATTGTACCCATTTTTATACTCATTATTGTTTTTATTCCTATTTTTCATATACATTAAAAAAAGGATGATGTTGGTTAAAATTCAGAGTAAAGAAAAACATGTTGAATTCATTGTAAACGTTAAAAATCCACTATACGATCTCTTGTTAAAAGTATCTTGTTAAAATGCAAAGATTTATAAATGTATTGTGATATTCTAAAATGTATTTTCTGTAAAGTGAAAAGACAGCTCTTTGATATGCTTTGTTGTCAGTTTTACCAGAGTACTACAAAGAGATCAAAGAGATCAGACCCAGCAGAAAAAGCTAATGTTGTGACTCATCCATTTGCAGAAACTGTAATAATAAAAACCTCATCATCCAGTCCAGCGTGAATGTGGATCTTTGGTGGGACACGTACACCGCGGTTACACTTATATGCGATGAAGGCATACAGTATATGCGAGTATATACGGTACTTATTCCTTTTGGTTTTGCTGGTCAATTTAATTTTCATTCCAAAAAAATATATTTGTGCTTATGGCTCTTTGGGTCGGAAAGGTTGTCTTTTAGCTGCAACTGTATTAATATTATGTAGCTTTTATTGTGATATTTACTCTGTGCACAGGTTTTAGTGTTTATTATACTAATACATAGACCAATTGGAAAAGGGGTGAACAAAAGTGTGTTGTTTTTTTTAATTATTTTTATTGTAGTATTTTACATCTTGATGAAAGATAGTTCTATTTTGAAAAACGGAATTTTCTTTTGAGATCGGAAATTGTGCTTGCGATTACTCCCTTGTGCTTAATTAACACACTCCTCGCATCTCCGTCAGAGATTAAAAACAAGAAAAAAAGTCTTCCGAACCCCTGGATAGATAGATAGATAGATAGATAGATATGTCACCGCGGTGTACGTGTCCCACCAAAGATCCACATTCACGCTGGACTGGATGATGAGGTTTTTATTATTACAGTTCTGCAAATGGATGAGTCACAACATTAGCTTTTTCTGCTGGGTTTGATCTCTTTGATCTCTTTGTAGTACTCTGGTAAAACTGACAACAAAGCATATCAAAGAGCTTTCTTTTCACTTTACAGAAAATACATTTTAGAATATCACAATACATTTTTACATTTTTACATTTTAACAAGATACTTTTAACAAGAGATCGTATAGTGGATTTTTAACGTTTACAATGAATTCAACATGTTTTTCTTTAGTCTGAATTTTAACCAACATCATCCTTTTTTAATGTATATGAAAAAATAGGAATAAAAACAATAATGAGTATAAAAATGGGTACAATTTACCTGCAAATGGATGAGTCACAACATTAGCTTTTTCTGCTGGGTTTGATCTCTTTGATCTCTACAAGGGGAATTAATATTTAGTAAAACAGAAACAAAACGAAAATAAATCAAAACAGCTTGACAATATCAATCACATTACTATGCATGGTGAGAGATTTGTCAGCTGGGGTTATAAAGTTTAAAATTAACTTATTTTGTGGAGCACCAAAAGATATGTCTTACCTTTGTAGTACTCTGGTAAAACTGACAAAACCCCGCCTCCTGGTCACATGTTAGAAGCCAAAACCAAACCCCACCCCATACCAGCAGATGGCACTGTTGGACTCAGCATTGCAGGACATTTACCAAAAACTATACGCATATTTTAGCAGGAATTTCAATAAAATAAAAGTTATTATTACACCCGTTACATACACCCCCCTGAAATTCTGCTAAATATGGGAGTGCTACACTAAACAGAAAAAAAAATCACATGCCAAAAAGGCAAATACTGATGAAAAAGAGGACACGAAAACTGGTACAGTATTACAAGGAACAAACTGAAGTGCATGTCAGTTCTAAAACTCTCCCAAAAAGGAGTGTGAAAAGAAAGGAGGCGATCAAACTCCTAACTAAGCACAGACTCAAAGATGCCTGTTACATCTCTGAAATATCAAACATTGTTCCTGTAGTTGTAAGTGCTCACATAGGCACAATTCTTGTTTCTTACTCAAGCTTTGTTACTCAAACTGAAAGTGCATCTCTACTGAACTTAAACTAGGAACTTGCAGATATTGCGGACAGAGGATTGTCACCTACCACATGGTCATTGATCTGACAAATAAGACGACTAGGAGGCCTGATGGGCTGGCGGACCCTAAGACCATAACGGTTAGGTTGAGCACAAATAACCTGAGCTTGAAGGTCTGGGGCAGTCAAGTCTAAACAGTCAGTATCAGGGGAGTCTGCGTCCAGATGGTCAGTGTTCAATGGGGTCTCGTCTGGGAGACCCATACCCAAAGGGATCATGTTTTCAGAGCACTGTGATGGGCTTTCCGTATTGTCACTTGAAGTATGGTCAACATCTTGTTCGGGGATGTGCTGACTTCCCCGACTGGATGTATCAACACTGCGAGAGTCGGACTGGGCATCAGATCTGCTGTCTAGTGAGTTATCCTCTACCTCTGGATGAACTTGCTCTTCACCTGCCTGTATCACCCAGTTTACTGTACGGACATCACTGTCTTCAACCGCGTCAGGTAAATCAGGGCATACATCACTTCCATGCATAGCAGCGTCAGACTCTGAGTGTTCAGATTTGCTGGCCAGATCATCCTCACAGGGCAAGAAGCTAACAGAGAGCAGCAAATTCCTGTGAACTACCTTCTCTTTGCCCGTCAGACAATCCTTGACTCTGTAGACATTGAGATCAGGCTTGACTGATATGACTTCATACGGGGTTGACTCCCACTTATCTGCAACTTTGCGTTTCCCCGGGACACCTCTGTTGGCGATCAACACCCGGTCTCCCACGACGAGAGGTGATCCTTTGGCCCTACGGTTGTACAGCTTGGCATGACGAGTCTGTTCTCTGAGAGTATTCCTCTGTACAATTTGAGCAGCTTCATGTAGATCTTTCTTCAGATGGCGTACAAAGTCAGAGTAGCTGACAACAGCATCCATGGTATTAGCATGTTGAAACATGACATCGACAGGGAGACGAGGGATCCTACCAAACACTAGGTAAAACGGTGCAAACCCTGTTGTCTCATGCTCTGTGCAGTTATAGCAGAATGTGAGCTGCTGCAGCATTTGTGGCCACTTTGCTTTGGGCTGAGGGGGAAGGGTTCTGATCATATCTCCCAATGTTCGGTTGAATCGTTCTGCGATACCATTTCCCATGGGGTGGTACGGAGTGGTATGGGATTTCTGCACCCCTGCCATCTCTAGAAGCTCTTTGATCAGTTTGCTCTCAAAATTAGCTCCCTGATCAGAGTGGATACGCCGTGGGAAACCATAGACAAGGAAGAAATCCTGCCACAGACGGCGAGCAACTTGTTTGGCGGTTTGATTTCTGCAAGGGAAGGCGTGCGCCATCTTGGAGAAATGATCAGTTACGACCAGGACATCTACAGACTTGTTCTCTTGCTCAGCAGTCCAAAAGTCTATACAGACCAACTCCATAGGCTCAGAGGTGACTATGTTCTTGAGTGGTGCACGGTTGTGTGGTTCCGGTGTTTTCCCTACTACACAGCGCTGACAGGATTTGACATAATTCACAACATCACGTTCCATGCCATTCCAGAAGAATCGTTGCCTCACCAGAGACAAAGTACGGTTCTGGCCTTGGTGACCTGCTGAGTCATGTAAACCTTGAAGGACTTTCTGTTTCAATGAATCAGGCACCACAAACTGGAAGATTTTCTTGGCCATGTGAGGATCTTTCCTTATTTTGTAGAGCATGCCATTCTGTATGGTGAGTCTGCTCCAATGTTTCAGTAGTTTCATCACACTAGGCGACTCGACAGCTCTCTCACGCCTGGTAGGTCTCTTGTGTCTATGCACAAAGTACATGGTTCTGCTTATTGTGTTGTCCTGTTCTTGTAAACCAACAAGCTGACTCTGTGGGAGTGCCGTTGACTGATCTCCCTTCTGCAGAAGATTGAGGTTGGCATCTGTTCCCATCACTTGACCCACGCCACCAGTGGACTGAGCACTGAAGACAGCAGCAACTTCTTCTGATGTCACAGAACCATTGGAGCCTGATGGAATTGCCCTTTTTACTGACTCGTCTGATGTCCCAGCACTCTCGTCTACAACAGCGTGACAATTGTTGGATACTCTGAACACCTCTTGCACAGTACTGTTGTTCACCCCGTTGACTTGGTCCAAGAGCGAAGTATAGGGCTCGGTAACAAGGCGATGACCCACACATGACCGTACAAATGGCTCACGGCTCAGAGCGTCGGCTACGATGTTCTTTGGGCCGGGAATGTACTTCAGGTCAAAATTGTATGCAGCAAGCCTCGCTACCCACCGCTGTTCACACGCATCAAGTCTTGGTTTGGTCAAAATGTATGTCAGTGGGTTATTGTCGGTCCACGTGGTAAAGTGTCTTCCTTTCAACCAATGGCTGAATTTATCACATACCGCCCATTTTAAGGCAAGAAATTCGAGCCTGTGTGCAGGGTAGTTGAGCTGGGAGCGAGAGAGCGTCTTACTTGCAAAGGCGACTGGTCTGGCTACTTTTCCACCAGGTGGCAGCTGTGACAGGACTGCTCCAATCCCATCAAAGGATGCGTCGACAGCCAGAATAAACGGCGCATCAAAATCTGGGTGGGCCAGAGTGACACCTGTCACAAGGTCGTGCTTCAGTGTTTCAAAGGCGTTCTGGCATGCATCGGACCAATCTGCAGGCGTCAGCTTCACTTGACCTTTCTTGCGGGCTCTCTTGCGCTTATGCTTGTCACCAGATTCAGATGTGAGCCTGAACAGAGGTTTTGCCTTCGCAGAACATGCTTCAATGAAGCTTTGGAAATACATCACCATGCCTAGAAAAGATCTGATTTTACTAGGGCATGGCGTCTTGCCATCCGACTCCATTAGATCAGCGACTTGTACGTCATTTATCGCTCTCACCTTCTCGGGGTCAGTCCGAATTCCATCCTCACTGATGACATGCCCAAGAAATTTCACAGTCCGTCTGAGGAAAAAACACTTTTTGGGTGCGAGCTTGAGGTTGTGTTCCTTGAGGCGAGTAAACACCATCTGCAGGCGTTGGAGTGCAACTTCCTCTGTGGGGGCAAACACCATCAGATCGTCGAGGTAACATAATAGGCTCATGAAATTCTGATCACCAAATATCGACATCATCATCCTCATAAATGTTGCTGGGCTGTTGCAAAGTCCCTGAGGGAGCCGGTTGTACTCGTGAAGCCCGAATGGTGAGGAGAATGCCGTGTACTTTTTGTCGTCAGGGTGCAAGGGGACATTGTAGTAGCCTGACGTCAGATCCATTGTGGAGAAAAAGGCATTTCCCCCAAGTGCGGCCAAAGCATCAGCTTGATGCGGTAGTGGGTAGGCATCCTTTATGGTTCTTGCATTAAGCCTTCTGAAATCAGTACATACCCTTAGTTCTCCATTCCGCTTCCATATGAGAACAAGCGCAGATGCATAGTCGCTAGTCGACTTCTGAATAATTCCTTTCTCTTCCATCTCGTTCAGAGTTGTCCTCAGTTTTTCATACTGACTTGGTGGTATACGTCTGTAGGGTAGACGGAACGGCTTATCATCAACAAGGTGGATACGATGTACAAACTCTTTGGCCTCTCCACAGTCCATCTTATGGCGAGAGAAGATTGACTCGAATTGTTCGATGATATGAAGGAGCTTGTCTTTACACTGCAGCGAAACCTCACATGACTTCAGGTCAATGTCTTGCAGTCCCAGAGCTTCCAATGTACGCATCATGTCCTCTTCTGACCTGGGTCGGACCTCTTTGCTCTGTACACTCTGCACGTTGCACTTGACCTCCTCTGCATTGGGCAGGTCTTCCGCTGCGATACAAGGAGACACATCTGCAATTTTCCTGTTTCTCCTCAGCACCACAACTCTGTCCGTGGGATTAAAGACTTTAACAGGCACCCATCCATCTCCCCAGAGTGGAGTAACAACTCGTCCGACAAGGACTTGTCTGGGCCCAGCCTTTGATTGGGTTGGCTCAACGACCACTGTACTTCCCGCAGACGTCCCGGCCAACTCAGGTAACTTGCCCCAAATAACGTACTCGGTCCGTGGATTCAGCGTCACGCAACTCTTGATTTTTACTGTCCCTACCTTGTCTGGAATGCAATCACCTCTCCATCTCTCTGTGTTGGAAAGCATTGACAGGAATTGACTGTGGTTATCGGACAGACCGTTGTCAGGAGTGGAAACTAATCTCCAATAGCCATCAGTACTTTTCAATTGAGTCAAAATATATTTGATGGCATTGCTGCCAAGGATCATCTGTTCTGTCTGGCCTGGCACCACCATTACTGGTATTATCATTTGGCACCCGTAAACTGTGACGTGAATGTCGTACATATCTCTGGGAGAAACTTGGTGTCCACCGCAGCCTACAATGACATAATCATCGGCCGTGTAACTCATCATATCAGGGAATTGCTGCAGGAGGGACTTAGCCGTGTCCTCACTTACTGTACAAGCCATCGACCCACTGTCCAACAGCGCTCTGAAAGTGGGGCCTTCTTGCACAAGTACAGGTGTGTAAAACAGTTCGTCAGTCTCCGCTATTCTCTGAAACCCCTGAAAGATCAGCTTCTTCGATGGAGGTATCTTGTTGCTATACATCTCATAAATTGATTTATTATCTTGCATGTCAGGCTTCACATTAGTGGTGGGAGGTATACTCAGTTGATCTGCACTGTTCTCCCCTAAGCGCAGATCAGTTAGTTTCCCTGAGGCAGCGGGACAACTTTCGTCACTGGACAATCACGTCGAGAATGCCCTGGGGCATGGCAGTGAAAGCAAAGGTTTTTGTCTCGGCAATGAGAGAGAGCACTGTGTTCGACCTCTTTGCAAATGATACATGGCTTGGCAGTGAAACCATTGATTCTGGCTCCAGGTCGCCTGGTTGGAGCTCCCCCTCTCTCTTGAAACTGGTTCGAGGTAACACGTATCAGAACTTTCTCCAACATACTAATAACGTCCGGTAGAGAGACATACTGTGGGCTCGAAGTCTGAGGTGGCTCGTGCACGAGGGTTGGACCATGGTTCACCTCAGCTTTGTGTACTGCAATTTCCGCTCTATTCGCAGGTTGTTGTAGGGAATTTGCTTTGTAGCTCTTCTCAGCGTGGTATTCATTCAGCACCTCTAGTACCTCACATGCTGACCACTTTTCGATGGTTTTTGATCTGTAAGTGAGTGCCAGTTCCTTGCATGGGCAGTTCCTAATAAACATGCGAGTAACCTCTATTTCAGGGTTGTCAAATGTTTTGCCCTGCTCACTCAAGCACTCAGAGGCAAGGTCAGCTGCTCTGTTTAGTCTCAGCCAGTAGTCATAGGGGTCTTCCTGGTCTTTGGGCAAAGTTGAATAAAAGTCAGCTAAAGGGACAGCAAAGTACTTGGTACAGCTAAAGTATTTCCTGAGAAGACTATAAATCATGTCAGGGCGGGTATAGACGTCTATATTACTGTTTCTAATGCCAAACCTAACTACATCTTTAGCTTTTCCTCTCAAATGTATAAGGATTTCCTCTGCTTGCTCTTCAAGTCTCACATTACTCCTTTTAATAAATGTCCTCATTAGATCTTCCCACTCATGTATTGTTATTGAGTCTGAGCCATCCCCAATAAATGACGGCGGTTCCTTAACCTTTCTCTGCGTAACCACCTGACTCAATCTGTTTGCTACATCTTGTGTGGCAGCAGCGTTAGGAGCTACTATATTATGTGACTGAATATTTGAGAATATGCTATCAGCCAATTTATGTCCTATCTCCTGAATAATATTTTTTCATCTGATCAGCTACACCCTCAGAAATGTCACTCGTGCTCTGATTAAACATGTTTCGAATATGTAAATGAGTCAAAATCACAAAATAAATCAGTAGCCTGAGTAACACGTCACTGTATAGCAATTTTAAATACTGTGAGCTGTTGACTTCATGAAACGATGTGGCAGGTAGGACAGTCCTCGGTTCGGAGAGTTTGAATGAAGTCACGGGTCACGGCACCAATGTCACCGCGGTGTACGTGTCCCACCAAAGATCCACATTCACGCTGGACTGGATGATGAGGTTTTTATTATTACAGTTCTGCAAATGGATGAGTCACAACATTAGCTTTTTCTGCTGGGTTTGATCTCTTTGATCTCTTTGTAGTACTCTGGTAAAACTGACAACAAAGCATATCAAAGAGCTTTCTTTTCACTTTACAGAAAATACATTTTAGAATATCACAATACATTTTTACATTTTAACAAGATACTTTTAACAAGAGATCGTATAGTGGATTTTTAACGTTTACAATGAATTCAACATGTTTTTCTTTAGTCTGAATTTTAACCAACATCATCCTTTTTTAATGTATATGAAAAAATAGGAATAAAAACAATAATGAGTATAAAAATGGGTACAATTTACCTGCAAATGGATGAGTCACAACATTAGCTTTTTCTGCTGGGTTTGATCTCTTTGATCTCTACAAGGGGAATTAATATTTAGTAAAACAGAAACAAAACGAAAATAAATCAAAACAGCTTGACAATATCAATCACATTACTATGCATGGTGAGAGATTTGTCAGCTGGGGTTATAAAGTTTAAAATTAACTTATTTTGTGGAGCACCAAAAGATATGTCTTACCTTTGTAGTACTCTGGTAAAACTGACAAAACCCCGCCTCCTGGTCACATGTTAGAAGCCAAAACCAAACCCCACCCCATACCAGCAGATGGCACTGTTGGACTCAGCATTGCAGGACATTTACCAAAAACTATACGCATATTTTAGCAGGAATTTCAATAAAATAAAAGTTATTATTACACCCGTTACAGATAGATAGATAGATAGATAGATAGATAGATAGATAGATAGATAGATAGATAGATAGATAGATAGATAGATAGATAGATAGATAGATAGATAGATAGATAGATAGATAGATAGATAGATAGATAGATAGATAGATAGATAGATAGATAGATAGATAGATAGATAGATAGATAGATAGATAGATAGATAGATAGATAGAAAGTATTGTGCAGCTGTTTGTGTTCAAATAGTTTATTGTTGTGTTTTGCTTTTCTTAAATTGTATAACGCACGTTTGTGATGTGCCTGAATAAACTCAATTCAATCAAAATAAATTAGTTTCGAATGATCTTAAATTATAAATCATTTGCACATAAGACTGGATTCATATTCGAACTTTCTCTGATCGGTAGACTCCATTGACCTGCACTCTCGAACACAAGAGGGTAGTAAAGCATCTTCGACATCAGATGTCAACTGCCAGAATGAGAGCGAAGGAAAATCAACGGATGTTAGCATATTCGGCGAATGTTTAGTGCTACAAAGAACGAAATAGTTTGGCTTGCCTTTGTTTTCCGTCTGTTTGTTCACCTTAAATCAAGACAAAATGTTGAAACATTTGATCAGGGAGAGACTCATCGCTGCTGCCGACGAAATATTCGGACTATTTGAAAAAACGATCTCTTCGTACGAGGAGGAAATCGGGCGATATCGAAGACAACTGGAAGCAGTACCCACAAGTCAAACATCCATCAGATTCGAAGGTCGGCTCACATACTTACATTTTAACTTGGTATTATTGACTATTAATCACCTAACAATCCTAAAATTCGCTTAAAATCTAATTTCAAGACGTACCCAAAGTAGCATGAATCCTTACCTAGGTCATATTTGATCACAATCTAAAAAACTAAACAGTGTATTTTTACATATTCTCCTAAGGTTGTAACAAAACGTTTCTAGATGTGACCATTTGAAGACGACCAATTTACAGCTCTAAAACCTTTCCACTCGAGTATTTTACTTTGGCCAATTTGTAGACGTTGTAAAAGAGTTGTAAATGTTTAAATTCTCTTTCTAGAGGTCAATCACTGATTGTGCACACTTGCACGTGATAATCGCACCAAAAAATGAACCTCGAGTTGCATTACGCCAGTGTCTGAAATAACGCCGGCCCAGACGCCTGGGGCATGCATCTTTTACGACTTACAAAACGTCTCCGCCCAGGAAGCCGACAATTTTTTCAAGAAAAAAAACCCGAAGGATTTTTTTTCAAATCAAACGTTTCTTTTATTGCGATTTCAAAATATTCGTTTGGTTTGGAAATTTGGGAATTTCGGTTCGTTTGGCAAATTGCATACTCTGCAGCCAATCAGAAGTCTTCATCGGATAACTTCGTGCTTCCGGACTTTCCCGAGCGGTATCGGGTCGAGCATTTGCATATCATTTTCCAAAGTAGATGCACAGAAAACACAAGAAAATGGATAAGTGGTTAGGAATCAAGCCAAAACCTCAGCCCCAGTAGAAAGATTCAAAAGCAGCAAACAAAATTCTTTGGCTAACTGATGTGTTAATTATCATCTGAATCGGTCGCTACTGGCTGATAATAAGAGCCAAAGTTATGTGTGTTGTTTATTTCGATACTGGCCGTTACAGACTATCACAGTCTAAGGGCTGTGAAAAAAGCTTATAATTGGTCAAAAATGGGATCAGTGAAAAGGTTAGAGGCAAACGGCAATATCGGAAATTATCTCACGCGTTTATTTTCTTTTAAAATAAAATTAGGGGGCGGGGGGGCATATGGATTACAACACGAATCGTCAAATGATTCAAAAATGCTTTTAGGCGGATTTTTTTTTGTTTTTTGGCATGATCGTGTGTTTTGGAATAAATATATTACACGGTTGGATTCACTGGACTCTCGTGATGTAACCAAAATGTTTTTGGGGAAGAATCTTATCATTAGCTGAATATCAGAGCACGTTGTTGGTGAGCTATGCCGAATTTATAGTTTTCTGGTACCTGTTTTCAGACTGATCATGATGTTTCTTTGATGAGTACCTTTTGAATATCTTGCGTAATTCAGTGACTGGTGACATCGTAAAGACACGCCTGCAACCGGCGGATTGTTAAGGGTTAATGTTTTTCGCAAGTACAGTATATCTCTTAAGCTTTCTTTTAAAAGTATACCATACCAACTGTATCTGCGCATAAACTTTTGAGTGCCGTCAAATATGTAATTTTTATTTTTTAGGCTTAATATTGTTCATCATTATATTTTACTGATGTTATTTGTACTGTGTTTGTGTCCTCCAGACAAGCAGCCCCTCCCATATAGCCTGGATTCAGAACGCCCTGAGGACCAAGGTCGGAGCTCAAGTTTGATTCCGAAGAGTCCTCAGCTGCTTATCGTCAAAATGGAAGAAATTGAGCCGCTGACTTCCCCCTTGAAAACAAAAGAAGAGGAGTTTGATGTCAGCAAGTCGCCACCCACTGACTCATATGCAGAGATTAAAGACGTCCATAATGACCCACCCGAGTGCTCACAGCTCCATCTTAACAGTCCAAGTGGAGACAGGTCTGAAGCACCCCTGCCGTATGAACACTCGGCTGCCCTGTCAGACAGTGATGATGTAGAGAGCAGCAGAAACTGCCAACAGGACCCTGAACAGTTGCAAATCTCCAAAAAGAAAACAGCTCCAGGGGAAAATGCCAATGGCAAACGGGACGTCACCTGCTCAGGTTGCGGTGTAACCTTTGCGCAAAAACATTTTCCGAATCGTTCGCGGAAAGATAAACAAGACTGCTGCCCAGTTTGTCGTAAAGGTTTGGACAAACGTTGCTCAGTTTGCGGAAAAGCATTTTCTTTCAAGTCTCGTTTAATCATGCACATGAGAACGCACACAGGGGAAAAACCTTTTGTCTGTTCTGTTTGCGCAAAAGCATTTTCTTTCAAGTCTCATTTGATCATGCACATGAGAACGCACACAGGGGAAAAACCCTTTTCTTGCTCCGTTTGCAGGAAGACCTTTTCTCAAAGTTCTAGTTTAATCCGACACATTAGAATGCACACAGGAGAAAAACCCTTCTCTTGTTCTGTTTGCAAAAAAGCCTTTTCTGAAACTTCTCATTTGATCCCACACATGAGAACGCACACAGGAGAAAAACCTTTTTCTTGCTCTCTTTGCGTAAAGGCATTTATTCAAAAGTCTGCTTTGACCATGCACATGAGAACACACATGAGCTAAAAATGATTGTCTTTCTCATTATGCAATCAAGCTTTTACCCAAAAAAATTGATATGGATTTGGTCATGACATCCCACATAGAAGAAAATCCCTACAGGTTCTCCATTTGTGGGGTAACGTTTACTCAGAGGGTAAATGTGATTAAACACATAGAAGCTCACAAAGTGAAAATTCTTTGTGATGTTTGGATTGTGGTCAGGATTTAGTAATTCTTATCTTTTTACACATTTAAGCATAATATCGTACCTAATGACTTTTTATGAGAAAGAAAGACTTAAGTTGCCCGATCTGTGGAAAAATCATGTGTTTCTCAAACTTTTGAAAATGTTTACTTGTTGGTTTTGTTGTAGAAGAGCAGCTTCAGCGACAGACTGCTTTCACAGTCTTGTTCCACGGACAGACTGAGGGGATTATTTCTCCCTCATGCTATCAGGCTCTTAAACTCCACCCAGGGAAATAAAAGCCCATATTAAAACCCAATCCCACATTTGCATATTTTACCATATTTTTATTACAGTGTCTATTTTTGGAACATTATTTTAAAACTCTATTATTTTTATATCTATCTATCTAGAAAGGAGGACAAAATTTAGCTTGATAAATGTAAAAAAAAGTTAATTATTAGCTAGCTAGCGTGCCAAAAAAATGTAAAAAGATAGCTAGATAGCTTTATAAATATCTACAAAGGTAAAAAACTAAAAGCAAGCTAGATAGCTAGCTAAAAGAGTAAAATGTCCTCTATACAGCCATATAGAAAGCTAAAAATGAAGCTAGATAGCTAGCTAGAAAGAATGACAAAATTTAGCTTGATAAATGTCAATAAAAGGTCAAAGCTAGCTAGCGTACAAGAAATGTAAAAAAATAGCTAAAAAGGTAGGAAGATAAATAACGACAAAGCAAAAAAGGTAGCCAGATAGCTAGTTAAAAAAACAGCCATTTTTTTGCACATAAGTTGGAATTTAGTTGGTTGCATTTGTTGTAGAATAGGTAAAATATGAATGAATACATTTTTTTGATACACAAATTAATTCTCATACTCTCTTAGTTAATTGCTTAAAATTATTGTCTATACCTGAATACATTTTTGTCCATGATACCCATTTAGCTGAATTTATTTCTTAGAATTTTTGAAGCAACAACTTATCTTGATATTACTATTTTGATACTCTGTTATTACCAGGTTACCTGTCAAGAAATTGGGTTAAAAAGACTCAGTCAACCATTACAAAAACATTTTTCCTAGAATATCTCAATGACCCAGCACTGGTGAGCTTTATTCAGAACAGGTGCGTGGGCACTTCAACTTTTCTCAAAAAGCACCACGTTGAAGACCCCTGGTCTAAACACTTTTCACAATAAAGGAAACCAACTGATTATTCTCACTTTAATGGCGGAAAACGCCTTTGTCCTTGGAGACATGGATATCAAATGACATTCCAGAACACAGAGTGGCAGTAAAACAACTTGGGCTCTAGACGTCAACTCCAAATAGTAACCGAAGAAAAAAAACCCGGAAGTCTGCAAATTATTTCGTGCTGCAACAGACGACAGAGTGTAAACAACGCCTGATATTCGTTTGTCTGTTAAACGCAATTTGACGCAAAATGTTAAAACAGTTGATAAGGGAGCGACTCATCGCTGCTGCCGACGAAATCTTTGGACTTTTTGAAGAAAGGATCGCTTCGTACGAAGAGGAAATTGTCCGACAACGAAGACAGCTGGAAGCTGTTTGCAATAGTCAAATTGTCTTCCGGCTCGAAGGTCTCATCACAATCTCACTTTCTAACTTTGTATCAAGTAATTGTTCGTCCAAGAATATTAATTATGATCCCGTGTGCGCGTGAGTCTGATTAAAAAAATGCCAATCAGAGCACTGTCGTCACACAACATAACTTGTTACTGCGTTTATTCCCAAATTTAAAACAAACCCAAGGTGTTTTAACGTTGTGGGGTTTTCCTGTCAATGTGGTCTTTTGATGTCAGGTAGTGAGAATGTCGGTTATCCAAAGACAGGTTGAAGTCGAAGGTTTTTATTTTCATGATACGGCAATACCTTAACCTTGAACACAACTTAAACTCGGTGCAACAGATGGAATTTACCACCAGACAAAACTTTTTGGTCTAAACCACTTCCAGCAGGTGTTAAGTAGCCCCTATGCGATATTGCTCAAGGCCACAGCTTGCTACAAAACAAAGCTCATCTAAGGAAATGAGGAAGTTGCATAGATGCCAGTTTTCACTTTTTCAAAAAACAAATCTTGACTCCAGACTGGTACTTTAGTCCACTGCTGCTTTATTTCAAAGTAAGACTAAGTCTCTGCGTGAATAAACCGCTCCAAGGATCGCATAGAACTTCCGTTATTCTATTCAATTTCCGTCGCAAACAAACACTTAGTCGAGACATTCCATATCCATTTTGTCTCTGAGCTTTAAAACACTCATCGATCTTCTTCCCTGTTGCTGTGTAGTGTTTATATCCCACGTTTGCACCTTTGGCCTCAGGTACAATTTCCTGTTATGTATCCTTTTTCAATCGTCTGATATTGTTTTTATCTATACCACGGATTAAAACCTTTCTGGCCCAAAGAGCCATAAGCACAATTTTTTATTTTTTGTTGAAGAGCCACATCACAGACAAATGTATGTTTGTAATGTCTGTGTATTTTCTGCACAGCCCTTTGAGACTTCTTGTGATTAAGGGCTATACAAAAAAACATGACTTGACTTAATGTTAGATATGGGCAGAAGACTCTTTAAGTTAATTTAAAAAGTATAGCAAACAATCTGTATCACTATATAGGCATAGTGCCCTCCTAACAGTTTTGCTATATTTTGAAAGGTTAATAATGAACCAGCTCATTTTTGACTGGTGAATGAAAGAATGGTCTATTGTCATTATACAAATATAACGAAATTGGACTTCTCCTTACAGTGCAAGGAAAACAAATTAAAAAGTAAACATGTACAAAAGTATTGAAACGTTAAAAAAGCGATATATTAAATAAAATGTATAATTAATACTAACATATTAAGAGTGGCAATTATTCAGGTGTTATCTGAAGTGTGTTTGTCTCATCTAGATAACCAGCCCCCGCTACATAGGCAGAATGAAGATCGCCCTGATGACCACAGATGTAGTTCCAGTTTGGAGCAGAAGAGTCCTCACCTGCCCATCGTCAAAATGGAAGAAAAAGAGCTGAAGCTTCCCCAGGTTAACACCGAAGAACCCACGGGTTATCATCATCCAATGAAGAAACGGTTTATTGGATTCTCCAGGGTTAAAAGGGAAGAAGGGAAGTTTGATATCAGTAAGTCGCCACCAACTGACATCCATGTAGAGATAAAAGACAACGATGATGACCCATTCCAGTGCTCTCAGTTCTGCGATGAAAGTCGTTCCGGTGACATATATGAAAGACCCCCGCCAGATGAAGACTTTGCTCCCCTATCAGACACCGATTACAAAGAGAGCTGTGCAAACTCTGAACGGGACCCTGAACAGTTGAAAATGCTGAAAAAGAAAGCAACTACCAGCAAACACTCCCCAAAACGTGGCAAACAGGATGTCACCTGCTCAGTTTGTGGAAAAGAATTTTCCTTTAAGTCCTATATGATCTTACACATGAGAACGCACACAGGGGAAAAACCTTTTCCTTGTTCTATTTGTAAAAAAGCATTTCCTCGCAAGGCTTATTTGATCTTACACATGAGAACGCACACAGGGGAGAAACCCTTTTCTTGCTCTGTTTGTGGAAAAGCATTTACTCAAATGTCCTATTTGATCCCACACATGAGAACACACACAGGGGAAAAACCCTTTTCCTGCTCCGTTTGCAAGAAGGCATTTGCTCAAAAGTCTGTTTTGACCAGACACATGAGAAGAGCTCACATGGAAAAAAAAACATTTTCTTGCTCGTTTTGCAATCAAGCATTCACAAAAAAATTTGATATGGAAATACACATGATAACCCACTTGGAAGTAAATTCCTAAGAGTGCTTTGTTTGTTGGGAAACGTGTAATCAGATTGTAAATGTGATTGATAATATAAAAGCTTATTAAGGGGAAAATGATTTGAGTTGTTTTGATGGTGGTCAGGATTTAACAAATAATACAGACGCGTTTCAACACTTGAGCATACACAAGTAGAAAGAATTACCTCAGCTGCCCGGTCTGTAGAAACACGATAACTTTCCTAAACTTTTGAAAACGTTTTATTGTTCTGGTTTTTGATGTACTTTAGAGAAAAAAAGGGGAAGCGTGCCCCCCTCAAAGGTTCTGACCACTTGTTGCGTGTTTGGAGTGCGATGAATAAAGTCTGCCAGTCATAAATCATGGGATTTGTATGTGTGATGCCGAGAGAAGAAGACTTAAGATAAGAAAATGTTGAGCAAGGGAACATATTGATACATTCAAATCAAAAGAAATTTGCTTCACATGTTCTTATATTTTAAATTAATTGCACACAAGACAGGATTCTTATCCAAACTGTCTTTTTTGGGTAGATTTTAGTTGACCTGTACTCAAGTACACAGGGGGCAGTAACGCGTCCTGGACTGTTGATCTCAACTCTCAATACTACAGCAAAGAAATGCAACGGAAGTTAGCATAATCGGTGAATCTTCGGCGCTAACATTGATTGTTCTGCCCTTGTCATCCGTCTGGCTCTTGAACTTAACGCAAAATGTTAAAACAGTTGATAAGGGAGCGACTCATCGCTGCTGCTGACGAAATATTTGGACTATTTGAAAAAACATTTGCTTCGTACGAGGAGGAAATCCAAAGACAGCGACGGAAACTGGAAGCGGTTTGCGAGAGTCAAAACATCATTGGACTCGAAGGTCTGCACACATACTTACCGAGGGGCAGATTAACAAGTTTAGGGGGCGGCACAGAAAAAATGAAAGCCGCTATTAACATCTTGCTTTTACAAAATAATTGTCTTCTCTTTAACTCCGGGATCAGGATCCCTTTTGACCCAAAGAGCCATAAAAGCAAAAAATGTTTTAAAAAGAAATTGAGAGAGCCACGTCATATATTTTCAGACAAAATAAAAAAAACTGCCAAACACGCTCTCTAGACAAAAGCTAATTCTTCAGCACATTTTATTTCACTGTGTGTCATTTGAAGATCTAATCAAATGTATGAAATGATAATAATGCCAAATCCTGTGTCCCAAATCAATGTAAATATGCCATTTACAATTTGTCTTCCACCTTCAGTTAAGTGTGTTGAGGCAATTTATTTCCATGAAATTTGTCCTTAATAACGGTTCCAAAACAATGTGCGTGCAAAGTTCTTCTGTAAAAATGTCACAAATTACTGCAAACGATAAGCATCTCGTCATATTCACTTTCGGTGTAGACTGCACTGAGCGAGAGAGAGAGAGAGAGAGAGAGAGAAGGAAGTTCCTTGTGCTGTGTGCACGGATCCGCCCACATGTACTGCTCACCCAATCAAAGTCGTTTGCCAGCGTTTTTATTTATCAGTTTCAATGGTTTCTTAACGAACTTCTGCATTAAGTTGCACCGACTTTATATGGACCAAAATCGGGATGAAATCACTTGACTTCGGAACGCTGCAGAGAGATGAGCAATAGTTACATTTTATTTCAGAGCCATATGCACTCATGAAAAGAGACATATATGGCTCCCGAGCCATAGGTTCCCTACCCCTGCTTTAACTCCATAGGAAAGTTGCATATGACCTTTTCATTTTGGATTCTAAGCATTCAGATTACGATAGACTTGATTCCTTGTTTATGAGAATTACAGAAACATCAGCGGCAGCATCTACCTATTATTAAAACTGTTAGCTGAACAACCGGATCCTGAGGGCAATTGAGTGACAATATACTGTACAAGAACAACAGTACTGTATATAGTCTTGTCAATTTCCATTTCTTAGAATGTTTAGTGACAATCATCGCACCCAAAATGAATAATCTGTATTTATATCAACTAGTTTTCAGCTGTAAACTTTAAACATCAAATGGATTTAAATACTAATCAGTCTAAATATAAATTCGTACAACGCAATTCAAAGTGAAAACTTCAACAATCTCGACCCTTGATGCTTATCAAGATCCTCTGAAACGTTTTGTGCTGTAGTGTAAATTTTAAGTTACAAAAAATACAAGTAGTAGCACTCTACATTTAATTGTTAATCTGGTAAAAATGAACGGTGACAATTTGGTCACAATACAATAGTAATCATATTCTTAAATCAAATACAATAAGGACCACTCAATGTATGTAGTAATAACCCTGGAACTATAGTAAACTGTAACAGTACTCAAAATTCTTAAGTAATTTAACAGCTCAGGAAAAAAAAAATTAGTGTTCTTCAAGAAATAGGAAAAAGCTGCTCCCAATAAACCCCATGAGCATTATTTACTCTTTAAGACTATCTAGTGCTTAGTTTTGGTCCATAAGCATCGGTACAATTTCAAAGTTCTCTTTTTTTTTAAGATGCAAAACCACATCATAACAACTGGATTTTGCGATTTCCATGTCGGCAACTAAAAACAACTTGACAGACTTTTCCATATTCAAGGCCTCAGCTCTGAAGGACTCCACGCTTAGCATCCCAAGGTCACTACCTCTTTCATTGCTCATGTTGGTGCTCAAGTGATTTTTCTATCCGCTCCAGTGCTGAAAATTTGCGTTTGCAAGCGACTGTGCTCGCAGGTAGGGCAACGGAAATTTTGCACAGTCCTAAGAGTTCAAAAAAGACTTCACTGAATGGTTCCAAGAAAACTGATCCCCCGTTCCAGTTACTTTATTTCTATTCAAGATTTGTTTGACTTGGTGCACCTCATGTTTAAGATCATCTAGGTCTGAGTTGTATATACTTCTCAGACAAAACCAAGGCGTCTCTTTCAAAAGACCTCTGTAGCGTAGCCTTCAGTGTCTAAGATTAAATAAAAAACAGTCCTACAGAAATTGTCTTTGTCACCGTCTTTCTGACCAACTGTGAACATAACAACAACTCCATGAAGAACAGAACTGATCTTCCACTGCCTTTTGGAAACACTCTACGTGTGAATGTTGCATTGCGTAGCAATGTTTCGTACTTCTTCTGTTCACAGCTCTCCAAAAAACGAAGTACATAGCAAACGTACTCGATCCTGTACATAACCGTCATTGTTGTTATGGTTTCTTACCGCTACCTCACGGGAGGAAAAGGGCACATGCAAAGAGAACTGTGACAGCATCGTATTCTTGCTGATCCGTTTAACAGGTCTATATTTTCGTAAATCTTCACTTTTTCCATCCGGTTACTTATATATTAGATGTCTTGCAAGCATGAGGCTGCTCTTGGTGGCTACAGTTAGGCTGACTGCCAAGTTATTGCCATCCGATAATCAGATTCATTACAAAGAAACAAAATAAAAAATAAACTGAAGATTCTGGGCTTGGCACATCAGGACAAAGTCTTCCTGAGACAAGCTTTGACAAAATGGCTCACCACTGTTTTATAGGAAAGAAGCGTGGATTAACAAAAGTGAAACTTAGCTGGAAAATGAAACTTAACCAGACAAAGTAAGGAAGGCACATCTTCACGAGAGGCATTTTGTTAAGACTGGACCCAGATGGATTTTGAAAATTGTATGATAATATTAGGGCAGATGTATCAGAACACCACTTAGAAAAAAATGCTGGGAAAGTACTGAATGAAAGGATACATTGAAACATCGATAAATACAAGAGGTAAATAATTATTTCAAATATGTAGATAAACATACGGTGCATTTATAACAAGTAAATGAATAATGTGACTATCAAAGTAACGATGTTATGTTAAAATAATAAAACTCGTATAGCTAGATTTCTAGAAATCTATATAACTAACATGACAACTTATTCAGTGTCACATTTTCTAATCCTACAATACAAAACCTACTGTATCAGAGTAGCCTCAAATATTTTTTGTTTTATTTTTTTAAGGCTCATATTTTACTGGTGTTATTTGAACTGTGTTTTTGTCCACTAGATAACCAACTCCTGATAAATAGCCAGGATGTAGAGCAGAAGAGTCCTCAGACGCCAATGGTCAAAATTGAAGCAAAGGAGCAGCAGCTTTCCCATGTGAAAATGGAAGACGAGCAATTTGATGTCAACGAGTCACCACCAACCGGCACCCTAGCCAAAATCAAAGACGACCATAATGACCCACCCGAGAGCTCATCGCTGCATTGTTACAGTCCGAGATGCGTCAGCTGGGAAGGACCCTTGCCTGAGGAAGACTCGGCCCCCCTGTCCGATGGCGATTGTGTGGAGAGCAGCGTAAACTGCGAACCGGACCCTGAACAGTTGGATATCTCCAAAAAGAAAACAACTCCCGGAGAGAATGCCAACATTTGTAGCAAACGCGACGATACCTGCTCGGTGTGTGGCGTTTGCCTTGAGAAAAAAGATTTTCTGAACCGTTCGGGGAAAGATAAACAAGACTACTGCCGAGATTGTTTTAAAGGTTTGGACAAACGTTGCTCTGTATGTAGAAAAGCATTTTCTCGCAAGTCTTATTTGATCATACACATGAGAACACACACAGGGGAGAAACCTTTCTCTTGCTACGTTTGCAGGAAGGCATTTTCTCAAAAATCTGATTTGACCAAACACATAAGAACACATACAGGGGAAAAACCGTTTTCTTGTTCTGTCTGTGGAAAAGCACTTTTTCAAAAGTCTGATTTAACCACACACATGAGAACACACACTGGAGAAAAACCTTTTGCGTGTTCTGTTTGCGGCAACACATTTTGTAGCATTTCGAACTTGAAGCAACACACGAGAATGCACACGGGAGAGAAACCTTTCGCTTGTTCTGTTTGCGGAAAAGCATTTACTAAAAGGTCTGTTTTGACTGTACACATGAGAACACACACAGGTGAAAAACGATTTTCCTGCTTATTTTGCAGTCAAGCTTTCACTAGCAAATTTGGTATGGAATTGCACATGATAACACATATGGAAGAAAAGCCCTACAGGTGTTTTGTTTGTGGGAAACCGTTTACTAAAAAGTTACATTTTATTAAACACATCAGATCTCACAGATTTGAAAATTATCTGAGTTGTTTAGAATGTGGTCAGCGTTTAACCAATAATTCAGATTTGTTTCAACACTTGAGCCTACACCTAAGAAAAAGGACGACCTGATTCACCCCGTATGTGGATGGGAAATGCTCACTTTCCTAAACTTTAAATGTTCTTTTTGTTTTAGTTGGGAGACGTGAAGTTAGGAAGCGTTGATACCAACGACTTGTTTGGTGTTATTTGTGTGATTAATAAATATCATTAAGAAATTACAGAAGTGTACTGTAGAACATTTCAAGCAATGACGCACACAAACTGATACATTAAAATGAATGTGCTATAAATCACCTTAAAAATATAAATGCTTTGAACTCAAGACTGGATGCATGCTTTAACTTTCTATTTACAGAATTTCATGGAACAATATCAGGGGATGGTCTGTACAGCCCTTGATACTTTGTGATTAAGGGCTAAATAAACATGAATTGATTTGACTTTACTTGAAGAAAATATAAAGGACATGTCACTAAAAACGATTGTTGGACTTGAATAAAAGGCCTCGACAAAGGATAGTTTTCTATGTTTAAGGAGTACGTTACATTTTAATAAAATTTGAGGAGTTTAACAAAGACAAAAATCCGTATTGATGGGAGCGGTAATGCACCAAAGTGGTGGATGCTAACCGCTGTTAAAATCGAAGAAGAGTGTCAACTTCACCCAAATTCCAGCGAAGAAGAAAAATACAGGAGTTAGCGTATTTGGTGAATCCTCGCTGCCTGAACTAACGACATAGTTTAAACTACGCTTGTTATTCGTTTGTCTGTCGAACCAAATCTGACACAATATGTTAAAACAATTGATAAGGGAGCGACTCATCGCTGCTGCCGACGAAATTTTCGGATTGTTCGAAAAAACGATGGCCTCGTACGAGGAGGAATTCGAAAAGCAACGAAGGCAACTGGAAGCGCTTTGCAAAAGTCAAATTCCTATCAGGCTCAAAGGTCGGTCCACATAGTTATAGTTTCACTTTGTATTATTGACTATTAATGATAATAATGTGCGCCAATATATATTTTTATAGTCAGCATTTGAGATCAAGATTTTATTTATTGTCATTAACATAAAATGCCAATTAAATGTTTTTGCAACGCTGGTGTACAATATTTGCAAAGGAAGTTCAAACCAGGATATAATTGAGTAAAATCAAGAAGGGGAGAGAATAAGAGAGAGGGAACGAGAGAGAGAGAGGGAAGAGAATAAGAGGAAATAATCTTATGCCAGAGCCTGTGTCCCATATATACCACTACCGCTCACCCAATCAACTTGCTCTGGGTGCTTGCGTTTTGGGGTTGATTTCTTAGCAAAGTACAGCCAAAACGGGGTCTATTGGGGTGACACCTTGACTGTCAACTGTGTTTTAAAATGCACCCTATATAAATATATGTATATATATATATATATATATATATATATACATACATATATATACTGAACCGCACCATCTGGACTACAAGAAGCATCTCTTAAACTACAAATGAAACGACGGAAAGAAAATTCGTGTGATCTCAAGATTGTCACCGAGACGGATGTACTCATTAAAAGAGCATATATGGTTTCAGAAACATAGGTTCCTGACCTCTACAGGTTATTGTCCTGCAGCGAAGAGGGTAGCGGGGTCTGATGGACTTGACAGCTCTGTAAAAAACGGCCTCTCAGTCTGTCAGCGGATGTTCATGTAGCATTTTCCTGGTGGAAGCGTACAGGGTCTGGGATCCGTGGCGACAGCCTTTGCTTTCCTCCTAATTCGGCCCGCATTTATGGATTCCAAGTCAAGGAGGGAGCGTCCAACGATGCCCAGTGCAATCCTAACCACCCGCGCCAGTTGCTGCTGTGCCGTGCATCTGCCATACCAGACGCTCATGTTAATTTAAGAATCATGTCATGTCTAGTGTTTTAACAATGCTCATTTTTTTTCTGTCCGCTCCTCTTAAATGTATACAAAACTTACTGTCAGGGTACGTACGGGTGCTTGAAATCCTTAGAAATGCTTGATTTTTTTAATGTTGTGTTTTCAAGGTCAGGAAAATGCTAGAATTTTGGGTAAGGTGCTTGATTCTATAAACCACGCAATCAATGAAGAACATGTTTCTAAAAAAGTGTGTGAAAATTACGCTGATAGGCTTACTCCCGTGGGTTGTCATTATGGTTTTGTCATGTGAAGCATTACCGCTCCTCCTGGTCGCACCCAAGAGGACAGCCCTACTAGAAAACTGTCTCTTTTGGCTCGGTTCACTGAGAAGAGCCGTATCTTCTGCTCCTCAGGGTGGTCGACAACTTTTTCCAAAAAAAAAAAAAAACATTTCGTTTTTTTATTTTTTATTTTTTTCACATCAAACATTTGCTGTATTCCGATTTCGAAATCTTCGTTCGGTTTGGAAATTTCGGTTCATTTGGAAAAGCGCATCCTCAGCAGCCAATCAGAAGCCTGCATTTAACAACTTCGTGCTTCCGGACTCTCCCGAGCGTTATAAGGTCCTGCATTTGCATGTCATTTTCAAAAGTAGACGCACAGAGAACACAAAAAAATGGAGAAGAGGTTAGGAATCAAGCAAAAACCTCAGCCCCAGAAGAAATATTCAAAAGAAGCTAACAAAATATATGACGCTACTAAACGTAAATGTACACTAAGAGCATCGTGGAAAGAGGAGATCACGTGGCTTGTGGCAGATGACGCAACGCAAACATTGCATGAATGAAGATGAGTAAATACAGGTACATACTGATGGCAGATGGTAAACAGCGATGTCATATACATGCAATGAATGTTATCAGTAGATATATTATAAACTTAATTTTAAAGTGTTGTTCTGTTATATATTCCGATTATCAATCCTTAATACTTTGCAACAATGGGTTCTTTTTTGGCGATTAGTCGTCTTATTGTGTTTCAATTTGAGAAAAATGGAGCAGGCAGCTTTATGGCTGGGCAGGCAACTTTTCAGAGTTGTCTGCCCTGGTGTTGTGTAACTTTTTGTCATGAGTTTCGGACACCGATTATAATAAAATAACAAATAATAAAACATTATGCCCTGAATTATTTTGTAATTTATGTTTTACACTAAATTAAAATATTCACAGACCTTAAAAAAAAAGGAAGATACAAAGGCAAGTTTACCTTTTTAAACACTGAACATATTTTAAGTGTAACAACACCGAATCCCTGAAAATCCAAAACAATAAAATACAAATTAAAAATATGAATTCCTTAGTTCTATCAATAATATTTACAATTCTGTTTTAACCTTCTTATACAGAGAAAAATACACAAAAAATATAAAATAGTTAAAACAATAAGAAAAAGATTAGCAGTCTCTAAGATTAAAATATTGAATGCACTCTGCTCCAGAGAAATTAATATCCTTAAAATGAGTCCAAATTAGGCTGATTTTTCTGCTTTATACATATATTCTTTCTTGTTTTGTCTTGGGTATTCAACTCTATTATTACCCAACACCTATACAGCTCTTTTTGTGTTTGCAAGCAATTATGACATATTGAAGCTGCACGTGCATTGTTGAAGCAGAATGGCAGAATTCATGTTGGTTAATACCAGCCCATTGAAACAAAAAAATTGTAGATTATAGATAGAAACAGCTCAAAATAGAACAACGTATGTGCTAGCAGCAAGATAGCAACTTTATTTTAGGTTTTAAATTTCAACAACAACAAAAAAACAATCTTTTGATCAGCACTGGATTCTTTCCTTAAATGGTACTGGAAAAAAATTAAAAATTGGCCTTGAATCTAGCTATGAAAAAGCTGTACAAACCTTGTATGATACCTGCTCATTTTTGAATAGTGTTATATGAACTGTGTTTGTGTTATCTAGATATCCAGCCCCTGCTAAATAGCCAGGATGACGATCGCCCTGAGGACCAAGGTTGGCGCTCAAGTTTAGAGCAGAAGAATCCTCAGCTGCCCATCGTCAAAATGGAAGAAAAAGAGCTAAAGCTTCCCCACGTTAAAATGGAACAAGAGGAGTGTGATGTCAGCTGGTTCCCACCGACGGGCAGCCCTGTAAAGAGTGAAAATGAAGACGAAGACCCACCCGAGTGCTCACCCGAGTGCTCACAGCTCCGTGATGAAAGTCCAAGTGGCGATGGGTCTGAAGGACCCCCGCTAGATGAAGACATGGCTCCCCTGTCAGACAGTGATGATGTAGAGAGCAGCGCAAACTGTGAGCGGGACTCTGAACAACTGGAAATCTCCCAAAAGAAAAGGACTTCCCACAAAAACTCCCCAAAATCTGGCAAGCTGGACGTCACTTGCTCAATGTGTGGTGCAAGCTTTGCGAGAAAAAAAAATCTGAAGCGTACGGGGAAAGATATTCAAGACTGTTGCCGAGTTTGTCGCAAAGGTTTGGACAAACTCTGCTCAGTTTGCGGAAAAGCGTTTTCTCGCAAGTCTTATTTGATCATACACATGAGAACACACACGGGGGAAAAACCCTTTTCTTGCTACGTTTGCAGAAAGGCATTTTATCAAAAGTCTGATTTAACCAAACACATTAGAACACATACGGGGGAAAAACCGTTTTTATGTTCTGTTTGTGGAAAAGCACTTTTTCAAAAGTCCGATTTAACCACACACATGAGAACGCACACGGGAGAAAAACCTTTTGCGTGTTCTGTTTGCGGCAACACATTTTCTAGCATTTCAAACATGAACCAACACTTGAGAACACACACGGGAGAGAAACCATTTTCTTGCTCCATTTGCAGAAAAGCATTTTCTCAAAATTCTGATTTGACCAAACACATGAGAAAACATACTGGTGGGAAAGCTTTTGCCTGTTTTGTATGCGGAAACAAATTTTCTAGCATGTGGTACTTGAACCAGCACACTAAAATTCACACGTGAAAAAAAACTTTTGCTTGTTCTGTTTGCAGAAAAGCATTTACTAAAAAGTCTGTTTTGACAACCGTACACAAGAGAACACACACACACAGGAGAAAAACGATTTTCTAGCTTAGTTTGCTGTCTAGCACTCACATGCAAATTTGGTAGGGAATTGCACATTTGTTTGTGGGAAAACGTTTACTAAAAAGTTGAATTTTACTAAATGTCGCAGCCCTTGGATGCCCAAAGAGGCTCGACTATTGCTTCAGGTATTCTTTGTTTTAGTTGCACAGAATCAGGGTCACCCTAGCACCGTGAAAACTATGTGCTAGGTCACTTGTGTCAAACTGGCGGCCCCCGGGCCAGATCAGGCCCGCTAAGGGATTGAATCCGGCCCGTGAGACAACGCTCAGAGAAGCGCAAGAGAAAAACGAGCTGCAGGTTGAAATATGTCAACTTGATGTTGCCAAAGCCAGGTGCCTCTCACAAAAACACTACTTGTATTTATTTCTCTCTCTCTCTTTTCCACCCCTTTTCTCCCACTCTCGGTCTCTTTCACTCTCTGTGTCTCTCTTTTTCTCTTCCTTTGTTGCTCTTTGTCTCTTTCTCTCTCTGTGTCTTTTTAACTTCCTTTGCTCTAACATCCTTTTTTCCTTTTCTCTCTTTTCCCTTTCTCTTTTCCTACCCTTCCTGCTTTCTTTTCTCCTTTCTCTCCTTCTGTCTTTCTATTTCTCTTTGGATTTCTTTCTTCCTCTCCCTTTCTTTTCCCCCTCTCTCACGACTTTTTACCTCTTTTGTTTCTCACGCTCTCTCCCTCTCTCTCTTTCTTTCTTTGTCATGCCCTCTCTCCTTCTCCCTCCCTCTTTTTCTTATTTCTTTCTCTTTCTTTTTCTTTCTCTTTAATCTACTAGCCCGGCCCCAGACAGAATTTTTGTTCTATCGTGTGGCCCCCGAGTTAAAATGAGTTTGACACCCCTGTGCTAGGTGTTTAAGATGAGACCATTGTAAAGCTGTAGATTTAGTTGGTACACGGGATTATTCATCTGGAATGAAGTCACGTGTATCGGCTTGGCGCAGCAGAATGTGGGTGTTAATATGGAAGTTGGGTATAACTGTATCTACATCAGTCATTGTACTGAATTTCAACTGTAGTGGAGGAGTGGCGACTTCAGCTCTTTGGCAAGATCTTCAAGAATGAATGCTCGAGGTGGCACATACGTCTCTAATGACAGTATGGGAGTTGACTTTGTGGATCTCATGAGACGCTTGCCCCTTTGTCTAAGTGTAACCTTTCATTGTGGCCTCTCCAAGTTTTTTCATTATATTAGGTAAGGTAGCCTGGGCTTGGTAAATGACACAGTTTCTTTTGACTAAGTACTTGTGCTAAAAGTCTTTGCTCTTTTAGATAGCTTCTCATCTGGAGCTCTCAAATTCAGAAAAAAAGGAAGAGGCTATAGGCTATGCGGGCCTCTTTTAACAGAAACTAAAGTGTTTGAAGGCTGGGTATTCACCAGATTTGTCAAGCTCTTCTACAGCAAACCTACTGCAATTTCGTACAATCCGATCGGGTAGTTTTTTTTCAAGAGCTTTTTATTTTCCTCACAGTCATTGAGTATGGCCTTTGACATTAGGCATAGCTTCTCCACAGCTTTTCAAGAAATCCGCAAACTCTCTTCATGCAGATGAATCGTTTGAATTCATCTTAGGCCAATTCATTAGTTATTTTCTGAATGCTTTCTGAACAACAAATGGATTACCATAACAGTCCTCTAAAACTGCTCAGGATCCCTCATATGCATCTTCAGAGCTCCGGTAGAAAAACCCCTCCATGGCTCGCCGTGCCTCGCCTGTAAGGTAGCTTTTCAGGTAAAGCATCTCTTCGCTAGCAGGGATAGGTTTTCTACCAAGTAGGGTTAAGAAAGATATTATAAAGTCAACAAATTTCAGAGGATCTCCAAAGAAGACAACTGGTTCAGGAACAGGAAGGCGATTTAAGCTTAGTGCACTTGCTCCAGCCGGAGATGGTGTTTGTGATTGAGACACTGTGGCTCCTGCACTCACAAGGCGATTTGAATTCATTATTGGAGGGGTTTTAACAGGTGCTAAATCATGGCGCTCCCTCTCTTTCTTTATGTTTCTCTTATGTTCGAGCACGAGCTGCAGCCACCTTGACATCCATATCTACTTGCATCATTTTCAACTTTGATTTATCTGCCTCTTGTCTCAACTCCCATTTGCTCTTGCGTTATTTCTGCCATCATTTGTCACTCATGAAGCTTCCATTCAATTTCCAGTTCAGTCAGTGTCCTCCATTGAGCTTGCATCTCCTCCATAGACTTCTCTTGCTCTTGTTTGGCTGCAAGCTCCACTTCTTTCTCTGCTCGTTTACCGGAATCCCGAGAGTTGGCGATGGACTCCTTCATCTGATCATTTTAGTCTATCTGAGATGACACTTTCAGTGTTTTGCCAAAGATAGGTTTGTATTTGTCTCTGTTTAAAATCATTCTCACTCTGTTTTTTAGCTTCTGATTTAAAAGTGTCTTGTGTAATGCCTACTTCCATTCGTATACTCACGAAGATATAATTCTTTAAATAGACAAAATAACCAAACAAACATACTTCAAGGCCCTCACCAAGGATGCTTCTCTGTTCAAACATGCGGCACAGTCCCCTTTTGTGCGAATTAAATAAAAGTTTAAGCTGGAGAAAAATATTTGTGACTCAGGCTCAAAGCAGCTTCCTAATTTTCAGGACCTGTGTGTTCACCTTTACCTGTCTCCCTCTTTTAGAGCTACGGCGTCCCTCAAGGACAAAATTCATTCAACACCCATACCCATCCCAGTCCATACACACAACATCACTCACAATTTCACAAAGCAATTATTTTAAGCACATATGAAATAGAAGCATTATTTAATCCTGTTAAATTTGATTTTTCTTAAGAAATAATAACAAGAAAAATTTAAATAGTTTTACTTAGACAAATCAAAGACACAAGGACTAAACATCAGGTCTCACAGAGGTGAAAATGATTTGAGTTGTTCAGATTGTGGTCAGGGTTTAATGATTAATTCAGATCTGTTTCAACACTTGGGCCTACACTTAAGATAAAGGAAGGCCTGAATTGCCCTGTATGTGGGGGGAAATGTTCACTTTCCTAAACATTTGAAAATGTTCTTTTTGTTATAGCTTGGAGATTTGAGATTAAGAAATATGTGGCCCCTCCAGGATACTGCTGACCTGTTTGGTGATTGGGGTGTAATTAATACATGTCATGAGGAAATACTGTAAATTATTTGTGTGATGCAGAGATGAAAATTGTACTGTAGAACATTTCAAGTTAGGAAAAACAAACAAACTGATACATGAAAATAAATTGGCTTCAAATCATCTTTACGAGTGCCTTGAACTGAAGATTTTTTTCATTGACAGAATTCATTGACCTACATTGACTGAAACAGGTAAATTACATGTAACATCTATTCTGGACAGCAATTGTAATAATAACTTCACAAGGCAATCGTTAAACAAAGATCACATTTTCTGAGAAACAACAAAAAATGAATAATAGATTTGATGACGCTGTGATATATAGTGTGAGAACCAAGTAGGTAAAATGATCTGTAGCCCCCAAAGTAAAGGAAACACTTTAAAATGATGAATACGATGAAAATAAAGTAATTATTAAAGTCACATTTTCAAATTAAAGATAAATCTGCAGCCTTAATATTGAAACCACTGATGGTGTGTTTTTCGCTTTTCCAATTATTAAAAAGAAATTGGCAAGATATTTAGCTCTGGATCCATCCATTATCTGCACCGCTTATCCTCAGTTGGGTCACGAAGGTGCTGGAGCTAGCTATCTTCGGGCAGTGGGCAGGGGACACCCTGAACTGGTTGCCAGACAGTTTATTCCTATCATCTCCATGACATTATAAAAGACAACTATGTTTTACGTATAGTAAAGAGTTGTATACCCCCCCAAAAAAATATCAAAAATTAAAACGCACTTTTTGACATATCAACAATTGTTTTTTGTTGCATCTTTTAATATGGTAATCATACCCAATGTGCAAATAATATATAATATGTTTAAAAATATGCCGATGTGTTGAGTTAGACGTGTTATAATTATTAAACTTTTTACTTTGTTTATTTTCTGTATTCCTTCCATCCATTATCTGCAACGCTTATCCTCAGTAGGGTCGCTGGGGTGCTGGAGGCCATCCCAGCTATCTTCAGGCAGTGGGCAGGGGACACCCTGAACTGGTCGCCAGCCAGTCGCAGGGCACACAGAGACGGACAACTCACTCGCTCATTCACACCTTGGGACAATTTGGACCTGTATTCATCTTCTGATTTTTGTCTCTGTACTTCTGCAGCACTTAAAACATGTTTACTTTATAGCCTATTGTTGTCTGACTGTTTCATTCCAATTTGGTTTGTAGTGATGCAATCTTCAATTTTATTCAAATAAATGCTCGTCATACACAAATTGCGGACATCTGGCGTTTTCTTCATGGTGTACTATTAGAAGTTGCGTCCCAAGACGTTTTACTGCAATCTTGTATTAAATGAAGTCATTTGTGTAGCTCTTGTTAGGAATTTACTATAATACAACAAATGTGGCGTTTACCAAATTGACTGACTCCATTAACCAAACACAAACTTTATTCTCCTAACAATGCGTGCTTTTTCTTGATATTAGGGAAAACATATTGACAAGAGACGGGCTTTTTCACACGGGGGCAGATTTATTTTCTTAAATTATTTCTTAAGTGAATTCTATCGAATTTAGCCAAATTATTGTCGAATTAGTCTAATTAGTCTTGTCTAGCCCCCCATCTTTTCGTCTCTGCTGTCCCTCTCCGTCTTCCGTCCTTTTGACACGTTGGGGCATCGGCCCCCCCATGGGGCGTGCTGACTCCTCCCCTGGGCGTGCTGACTCCTCCTCCCATGGGCGCGCCGCCGCCGCCTCCTCCTCGCCGAAAGACGCCGCCATGTCTGAAGGACTCACAACAAGAAAGCTTATCAGAAACCTCGTCTCCTTTTCCCCCGTCAACCCTTGTCCTCGTTCTTGTTTTTCTGTAAACAATTCTTGTCCAGGCCACACTGACCCCAAGCCTTCCCTGTGAAAAATCCCCATTGCATTAAGCAAAATTGAATTTGTATTATATTAAATCCCTTATAGTCAATTAAATAAAATAAAAAAATCCTTCACTCTGAATCAAAAAAGTCTCAAAAGGCTGTACAGCCTACCATTACACGGCTCCCGGTTCCGAAACCTTCATTAGGGTGAATTAAAAACTCAAAAACCTCAGTATGACAAAAGTGAAGAAACCTTAATGAGGTAATCCCCTTTCGGGGATAACCAGGCTGCAATGGATGACGCAGGGGCAAACACAGACACCATCCATCCATTATCTGCATTGCTTATCCTCATTAGGGTCGCGGGGGTCTGGAACCCATCCTAGCCATTTTTGGCAACCAGTTCAGGGTGTCCCCTGCCCATTGTCAGACAGTCACGGGGTACATGGAGAAATACAACCATTCACACACGTATTTATACCTAGGGAAGATTTGGACCGGCCAATTTACCTGACATGCATGTTTTTGGAATGTGGGAGGAAACTGTTGTGCTCGCAGAAAACCCACGCAAGCACGGGGAGAACATGCAAACTCCACACAGGAAGGTTTGATCCGATGACGTCAGAACTATATAAATATATATATGTATGTACATATATATATATGTATATATATATATATATATATATATATATATATATATATATATATTAGTACTAGTAATAAAAAAAAGTTATTTTGGGTGCAAACTTTGTCCTCATTGTCCCTTTTTGTGTCTTCTATAAAAATACTACAAACTATCAAATGTAGTGCTTAAAAGCAGGGTCTATCATATTTTGATACAAAAGTACTATGAAGAGATATTATGACAGAAATACTACAAAAATGCAACTACAGAAATACTACAAAGATACTAGTATGGAAACACTTCAAAAATAATTATACAGAAATACTACGAAAATAACTACAGCAATGATATAAAAAAATACTGCTACATAAATATTACGACAGAAATACTACAAAAATAATTTTACACAAATATTATGACAGAAATACTACAAAATACAACTACATTAATGCTACAAAAAATATTCAATGGAAATACTACAGAAATACGAAAAAATAAAAGTCTGAATACAAAAATACCCCAAAAATAAAACTCAAGTAATACTACCATAATACTACAGATATAGTACAAAGATTCTTCTTTAGAAATTCTACAAAAATTACAACTGCAGGAATACTGCAAAAATACAACTATAGTAGTACTGCAAATCACGGTTCACAGATCCCTTAACCGCATGGGTCGTCGGGACACCAATAAGGACACAACTCTAGACAGCCTTCTCCACTGTTGTCCCTTCTCTGTTCTTGGGTCATGGCAAAGTTGGCACCAGTCAATTCCTAAATGTTGTCAGCCCAGTTCTTTTAGGGTCTTCCTCTCCTCCTGCCCACTTGCACTGTGCCCTGGAGATAATCCCAGTCATTCCTGATGATCTTGTGAGGTGACCATACCACTGAAGTTTCCGTTGACGATAGTTCTTCGTAGGGTCAAATTTGTCCTCTGATGTTTAGTTTGTCACACGTGCTAGGAAGCTGATGCCTAGACGTTTCCTGGAGCATCGCATCTCCGCGGCCTGGGTTTTCTTTCCGAGTTTTGCTGTGAGAGTCCATGTCAATTGTAGAGGAAGATGGAAGTAACCAGCGCTTGCAGGAGTCTGATGTTTGATTTCACTGTTATGTTCTTGACCTTCCAGATGATTGCGCTAATGCACCTAAGCGGTAGATGCCGGCTGTCTTTGAACTCGAAGAAGAATTTCAGCTTCCCTCAAACTCCATCGAAGAAGAAAACAACAAAAGTTAGCATTTTTGGCGAATCTTCGGTGCTTAAACGCGCGATAGAGTTTCAACGGCGCTTGTTATTCGTTTGGCTGTCGAAATTCATTGCAAGTAAACATGTTGAAACAGATGGTAAGGGAGCGACTCATCGCCGCTGCTGACGAAATATTTGGACTGTTTGAAAAAACGATCGCTTCGTACGAGGAGGAAATCCAAAGACAACGAAGACAACTGAAGGCTGTTTGCAAAAGTCAAATTGTCATCGGGCTCGAAGGTTAGCGCACAAACTCACATTTTCACTCTGTAATATCGACTATTCATGATAATGTTGTGCGCTTGCATACTTTTTACTATCAGCTATTCGTTTAACATACCTGTCAACCTCCACGGCTTCATGCCATTACAAACACTCGTATTTTCCCTTACAAAATAATCATTTTTTCAAACGTGTTTGTTTATGTCGTTTAACATGTTATATTGTACATGTGTTTCATTATATCATATATATTGTTAATTAACATTCTGTTGTGATATCCTGAGTTGCTCGACATGAATGAGGTTTATAGAAAAAAAAATCAAAAATTAAGTAGCTTGGACGTTCACTGTAGAAGGAAAAAATACATGCAAATATAATTAAGTAGAATAATAAATTTCTTATTCAAATTATGAATTCATTTTCTGCATTAAATTATTATTGGTAATATACTGATCAAAAGGATAACCACAAACCTTTTCATTTTCTCATTTTATACTTCCTTTATTTCTTAACTTCTTTATACAACATAATAATTCGTAATATACTGCATCAAAGCAAGTGAGAGCCGGCTCTTTTAATGAGTTGAGCCGAAAAAGCCGGTTCTCCAAAAAGAGACGGACTTACTTTCACTACATCAAACCACTCGCTTCGTTTGCAACGAAAAAAAACAATACCGACATAGAGGCTTCCGCTGCGAACTCGTTTGACTTGATTAATTTGCCATTTTGTGATAGTCGGTGTATACCGGATGTTAACCATAATTGACAAATTTACGTTTTACCGTACAGGTTTTCTTGTACGTCATACACGTCATAAAATGCATAATAAACGTACTTTGTACGGCAAAAACGTACAGGTTTAAGAACCGTGTCATGCCTATCGTGTTCTATCAATGCGGGGTTTTTCTCCGCTCTTTTTAATAGTAAACAAAACCAATCGTATGAGGGAATGGGTTTTCGAGAGCACTCGAATATTTTGGTTTTATTTTTAATTCATTCAATGCCAGACGTTTTTCTCAAATGGGAAGTGATGGTGCCAGCCATTTTTTGCCGTTTTTACTTGTTTTTAAGACGAGAGTTCTGTAGTTACATACATAAGCATAGGAAGAAAAAAAAAGCGCCAACCCTTATTTTTCATTAGAAAAAAAAATAGAATAGAATGGAATATACCTTTATTGTCATTGTTACAAAATGGGTTGAACGTATTGTGACAACGAAATTGGGCGTGGCACTCCAGTTTCACGTTTAATACTGAGGATAAAAGAAAACAAAGAAGATAAGGTTATAATTTACAGAATATAAAGGAACAAAGAAGATAAAGGTTATAATTTACACAATATTTACACAAGAAATGTGGGCATGTAGGATCTTACAGTTTTGTTATCGTATTAGTGCAACATGCGTGCAAAAATAGTCAACATTGTGCAAAAATAGTCAACATTGTGCAACGTGAGCATAGGTATGAATACAATTACACATCTGTATGAGGTAGTGTGTTTGCAAGAGTTTTCAGTTATTTGTGTGGTGTGTGTTAAGGGTGGTAATGGCTCTGAGGAAGAAACTGTTTCTGAGTCTGTTTGTTTTTGTTTTGTGTGACCTGTAGCGCCTGCCGGAAGGCAGCAGGTCAAAGAGGTGGTGGCCGGGGTGAGAAAAGTCCTTGATGATGTTTTCTGCTCTGCTGAGGTAGCGAGAGCAGGCAATGTCCTCCAGACTGGATAGAGAGCAACCAACGATTCTCTGGGCTGTGTTGATGACCCTCTGAAGTGTTTTCCTGTCTGCTGCCGTCCACCCAGCATGCCACACCGTAATGCAGTATGTTAGAATGCTCTCCACTGTGGCTTTGTAAAAGGACACCAGCAGCTGCTCTTTCAGATAATTTTTCCTGAGCACTTCCAGGAAATGGAGTCGCTGCTGGGCCTTCCCTACCACCGCTCTGGTGTTTGCAGACCAGGAGTGGTCATCGGAGATTTACACACCCAGTAATTTGAAAGAGTGGACTCTCTCTACACAGTCTCCTTTTATAATGAGTGGTGCTGGGTTCCTGCCTTTCCTCCTGAAGTCCAGTATACGTTCTTTTGTTTTTGTGGTGTTCAGTATGAGGTGGTTTTTCGAACACCAAGTTGTCAGTGACTCCACCTCATCCCTGTACGCCGCCTCGTCCCCTTCAGAGATGAGGTCGACCAAGGTGGTTTCGTCAAAAACAAGTATGTTGCTAGCTTTAACCATTGTTTAGTAAAATGGCTTTGTGTGAAGGAATGCAATTCAAGTAGAACTTTCATTTTGGGGCTCTTTTTTTTGCATTTGTGACACCTCCAATCCATTAACAACGATTTCCTTGAAAAAAAGACGATTAGCTTGAAAAAATGCCATTGTCTATTAAAAAGACTGAACTTACATAACATTTGCAAGAACCTCTCAGCGCCCAATGTTTTCCGTAATCTCCATCGCTGGATAGAGAAAGCAAAGCAACACAAAAAAAAGTGGGGACTCCTCAATGTGTGGATCAAGATCTTTAAAAAAAACATTCCTGCCATCTGGTAGTGATTTATTTTGCTTAAACCATTCCTACAGGTTTAATATTTACTGATAAAGAGCACCAAAGCCTTTAGAATTGTTTTTTATTAGATAAAACAAAAACAAAAATAAAATTTGGCACTCTCTAACAACACTTGTGTTTGTGTTCTCTAGATAACCAGCCCCTGCTAAATAGCCTGGATGAAGATGGCCCTGTGGACCCAGGTCGGAGCTCAAGTTTGGCGCAGAAGAATCCTCAGTTGCATATTATCAAAATGGAAGAAAAAGAGCTGCGGCTTACTCACGTTAAAACAGAAGAAGATGAGTTTGATGTCAGCAAGTCACCACCAACTGGCATCTATGCCGAAATTAAAGACGGCCACAATGACTCAGACGAGCGCTCACAGCTCCATTGCAACAGTCCCAGTTGCAACAGGTATGAAGGACCTTTGGCAGATGAAGAATTGGCTCCGCTGTCAGACAGTGATGATGTAGAAAGCAGCGCAAACTGTGAACCAGACCCTCAACAGCTGGAAATCTCCAAAAAGAAAACAGCTCCAGAAGAGAACACCAAAATATGTGGCAAACGGGACGTCACCTGCTCTAAGTGTGGTGCAAGCGTGGCGAAAAATAATTTTCCTAACCGTATGGGGAAAGATAAACTTGTCTGCTGTCATGTTTGTTGTAAAGGTTTGGACAAACATTGCTCCGTTTGCAGAAAAGCATTTTCTCGCAAGTCTTATTTGATCATACACATGAGAACGCACACAGGGGAGAAACCATTTTCTTGCTCTGTTTGCAGAAAGGCATTTTCGCAAAAGTCTGATTTGACCAAACACATGAAGACACATACAGGGATAAAAGCTTTTGCGTGTTCTGTTTGCGGTAACAAATTCTCTAGCATTTCAAACTTGAACCAACACACGAGAATGCACACGGGAGAAAAACCTTTTTCTTGTTCTGTTTGTGGAAAAGCACTTTTTCAAAAGTCTGATTTGACCAAACACATGAGAACGCACACAGGAGAAAAACCTTTTGCTTGTACTTTTTGCGGAAACAAATTCTCTAGCATTTCAGGCTTGAACCAACATATGAAAATGCACACGGGAGAAAAACCCTTTGCCTGTTCTGTTTGTGGAAAAGCATTTACTAAAAAGTCTGTTTTGACCGTACACATGAGAACACACACAGGAGAAAAACGATTTTCTTGCTCATTTTGCAGTCAAGCACTCACAAGCAAATTTGGTATGGAATTGCACATGATAACACACATGGAAGGATTTCCCTATAGGTGCTTTGTTTGTGGGAAACCGTTGACTAAAAAGTTAAATTTGATTAAACACATCAGATCTCACAGAGGAGAAGATTCTTTGAGTTGTTTGGATTGTGGTCAGGATTTAACGAATAATTCTGATCTCTTTCAACACTTGAGCCTACACATAGGAGAAAGAAGGGCTTCAGTTGTCCCGTATGAGGGTAAAAAATGTTAACTTTCCTTAACTTTTGAAAATGTTCTTATTTTCTGTAGTTTGGAGACATGAGTTTACGAAGTGTGGCTCTCTCGAGGATACTGACATTTAGTGTGTGAGGTTTGATGAATAAATGTTGTCATTGAGAAATACTTAATTTATGTGTGTGATGCAAATATGAGAAGTGTACTGTCGAACATTTCAAGCAAGTGAGCATACAAACTGATACATTAAACTAAATTAGCCTCAAATCACCTTTAGTTATGAATGCTATAAAATGAAGACTGGATACATGGTATATCTATTGGGAGACTTTAATTGGCCTCCATTGATTATTTGCCCCTTCTGTTCATCCTCCCAAAAAAGTCTAAAATGAAGCCGGATCTTATCTTGGTCCCGTTTCTTTGACAGTCTAAAACGTTTTTAGAAATAAAACATTCAGAAAACCAAATGATTTTCTAATCTTGGTAGAGAAAAGCATCCTTTTCGGGGTTTTTGTAAAGATCTGATCCAAGTATATACTTGGTCGTATCAATCGATACTAATCCTGGTACAGATACTCAAAAATGATCATTAAATAATTGAACTCTTCCCGCCTTTAATTAGTTCATAATTATGATAAAACAGCGCAAAGATTTGAGGCACTGAAAAGGTGTTCTATATGAAATAACTATAATGAAAACAGTACAAAACAATATAAACATTTCTATTTAAACTGCTTCAGAGCAAAGGTCAAGAGAGGCAAACCGGAATAATGCAGCAATGTAATAAAATACAAATATGATACCATGACAACTATAATACAGTGTGTCACAAAAGTGAGAACACCCCTCACATGTCTGCAAAGATGTCATCATAATTTTAAAAGAACAACACCAAAAGAACATCGCTTTGACACCATGAAATGTTGTGTAATTTTATTTTTCCCCCGAAAAAAATATAGCCAAATTAAAAGTCTGTCAATCAAATAGTCAAGTAATACATTTACTGCTCGTTCTATGCGTTTATACTGTCATTGGCGTCGGTTATAAGAGTATTGTTAATTATTAATTTTACAATTCTAACCATTTTAACATAGTTAGAAGTAAAGCAGCCGAGTCCTGCCATGGCCGGGCATTATACCGGCGGGCGGAGACGTAACTGCGTGAGATTCTTGCTCAAAGATGTTGTGGCAGTTTCGGAGGGAATGTCAAGGACGGATTTTATTAACAAGTTTGTTGAGAAGATTCTGAAGTTTAAAAAGCAGGAGGTATATGCTGTCATAAAATTGACTTCTGGCAAAGGCTTTGATGTGAGTTTTGAAACGGCAGCTCTTTATCAAGAGTTTTGGAATCGCTTTGAGGGAGTGAGGTCCCAGTTTTCAGGATTTACAGTGGAGAAGCTGACTGATAATACTAACAAAATTGTCGTTGTTAGAATGTTTAGTGAAATGATCAGTGCTGATGACGTCTGTTATTGGTTGAGTAGATACTGCTCAGTAAAAGGCCAGGCTATGAAGGTGAGGTGTGAGAAAGGCTATTGGAATGGTGCCTGGAGGGTACCAGTCCAACTACGGCAAGATCCTCAGGGCTTTCAGGGACTGAAACAAATTCCGTCGACTATATTCCTGGGGGAAAACCGTGGCTTTATCCACTATCAAGGGCAACCAAAACTCTGTCGCAAATGTGGTGAGCATGGGCATCTGGCTGAGGTATGTGATCGAATTTTTTGTGGAAAGTGCAGAACAATTGGACATTCCTTTGAGGAATGTAGCAATAGCAGAAAATGCAATCTCTGTGGAGAAACGAATCACCTCTTTAGAAACTGCCCGAATTCGTTTGCTAACAAATTGAAAGCTAGGAAGGCAGTTAACAAAGACAACAAAGACAATGAAATGATGTCAGACAACATAGATAATGAAGTGAATAAATGTCACAAAGACAATGAGGTGAATAAAGATAACAAAGACAATGAAATTATGTCAGACAACATAGATAATGAAATGAATAATTGTCACAAAGACAATGAAGTGAATAAAGATAACAAAGACAATGAAATTAATAAAGTCATGGAAATACAAAATGGAAATGAACAAGAAATTAATGAAGTTATAAAAATACCCAATGAAGATGAACAGGAAATGAATAAAGTTATGGAAATACCCAATGAAATTGATCAAGAAATGCACAAAGAAATTGGACAAGACAAACAAATTGAAAAAACAGATGTACCTACCAAAACCCCTGGAGCAGAGACCAGAGAATCAAAATTGAAACAGGAAGAACCTGGAAATTCAAATTCGATTTCTCATAAAATACCTGAATTTGGACATGACAAACGAATAGAAAAAGCAACTGCCGCTCCGAAAACACATATTAATCAGGAAGGGCCTGGAAGAGAGTTCAAATTAGCAAATTTGTTTGCTACGCCATTGCCGGGATTTGGAGAAGACAAACAAATCGAAAAGGCGAATGACTCTCCAAAAACCCATACGGGCACTGGAAAGAGGAGTAAAAGTAAGACAAAATTGGGAGTGGTGAAAAAACCAGAAACAAAGATAAGAGATTTAGAAGAAAGCCGATTGCCGGTGAATAAGCCCACAAGGGAACTGTATGAAGTTGAGACGGAGGAAGTCGGGGAGGGAAAAAACCTGACCCTTAGTGGGCAAGGAAGTAAGAGACCCCTTGATAGGTCCTCTGGCTCACCCCCTAACCCAGAAAAAAGGGGAAGACCTGGAACCACAGACAGAGAGTCAGAGGGTCCCAGAGTTTTCCCCGGTGAGTCTCAAAATGAGGTACTACTCTTAAGTGATGTGTCTGACACAGGTGACACCCTCGATGATCTCGATGATCACCAAAGAATGGACTCAGATCCCCCAGTTTTGTCTAACTAATTTAAATACTTTTACAACAATTATGAACATTACATTCTCTACTATCAATGTAAGAAGTGTGAGATCAAAGGTTAAGGCTCACAGTGTTTTATCGTTTTTAAAAACTATCAGAACGGATGTGTTTTTACTACAGGAATGCTGCATCCCCTTTCTAAAAAATTATAAACAGTGGGAAGAGATTTGGCCATATCCGTCATTATGGAGTGGCTCGAATGAAAACCGTAACGATGGGGTAGCCATTTTAATAAACAACCCTCAACTCATCATAAAGGGGAGTACTGTGATGAGAGACGGACGCGCAATCTTAGCAAGACTTTCTTATATAGGGAATGATTTTAACCTCATTAACATATACGGCCATGCCGACAGACAACTCAGGTACGAACTTTTAGAGGACATCCAGTCGTATATGCTAGGCCATCAACCACTAATCGTGGGAGGAGATTTTAATTGCATCTTAAGTAGGAAGGATAGAAAGAGGAATGATGAGGAGTTTAAAGTAGATAAATCATCAACTTTATTACAAGACATGTGCCGGACATTTAAACTGGTGGACTGTTTCAAATCCATACATCCAGGAGAGGAGGGCTTCACCTGGTTCAGTAGTGACAATGCCAGAGCCTCTCGAATAGACTACATATTTACGAGGGGTTTAGCACAGAGTGATGCAAGATTAATTCCAGTTTTTTTTTCGGATCACTTGCTACTGTCCTGCTCTTTCTCATTTCCTTCAGGTATGACTGTTGGGAAGGGTTTGTGGAAGTTAAACTGCTCCCTGCTGGAGGATGAGGCTCTAGCCGCACAATACAGGGAGCTGTACAAAGACTGGCAGACCCTTCAAGACTCGTATGATTCACGAGCACAATGGTGGGAAATGACAAAGAAACGAACACAGACCTTTTTTAAAAATGCAGGGAAAAACAAGAAACTCAAAGAGATGAAACGCATGTCGGGACTACAAAGAAGACTCCAACGCTATTTCATCCTAACAGAAAAGGGGATGGACTTTAATGATGAAATCAAAGAGACCAAACAAGAACTAAACGCTTTGGCGGAAATAAAGAGCAAAGGCATCATAATAAGAAGCAGAGAAAGAGAAATAGAAGAAGGGGAAAAATGTACACGCTACTTTTTTAAAAAAATTATGGGCAAAAATGAGGGGATTTTTAAACTTCAAAACGAAAACGGGCAAATAACAAAGGAAAGTAGTGAAATAACCAGATTGGTCGAAGACTACTACAAAAAATTATTTGAAAAGAAAGAAACATATGAGAATGAAATGGGGCATGTATTAGATCATATTTCAAGATCAGTGCGTCAAGACCCCTTTTTAACATCGGACTTTACCCAAGACCAACTGAATGATTGCATAAAGACTATGAAAAAAGGCAAATCACCCGGGGAGGACGGACTCAACCTCGAATTTTACCGGACTTTTTGGGATATTTTAGCACCAGATCTGTTAACTGTTTTTAACGAATTTTCCAGTCGAGACCATATGCCGGACAGTTTCAGAATCGGGATAGTTACTCTATTGCACAAAAAAGGAGACAAAATTGACTTAAAAAACTGGCGACCCATAACGCTTTTAAACGTGGACTGTAAAATCTTCAGCAAGCTTCTAGCAACACGAATGTCTGTTGTCTTGGGAGACTTGGTTGATCCAGACCAAACCTGTGCCATTGTTGGAAGGAAGATCAGCGACAGTCTCATGCTGATCCGTGACACCATTTGTTATGCAAGAGACAGAAACATGCGACTAGCGGTCCTAAACCTAGACTTTGAAAAAGCCTTTGATCGAGTCTCGCACCAATACCTCTTCAGGGTATTGCAAAAATGTGGTTTCCCCCAAAAATACATCAATTGGGTAGGACTGCTATACCGAGACATCTACAGCAAATTCATGATTAACGGGAATTTATCGGAAGCAATCGAGATCAACTGCGGTGTACGTCAAGGTTGCCCTATGTCTCCCCTTCTCTATGTTCTTTGCATTGAACCTTTGGCACAAATGTTAAGAAAAGATAGATTTGTCGAAGGCATCAATATCCCAGGAAGTGGGGGACAAATTACCAAGTGTGTTTTGTACATGGATGATTTTAATATTTTGTGTACTGACCGCGCATCTGTTGAAAGAGCCCTTGACTTGACTGACCTGTTTGGGAGGGCGTCTGGCTCAAGGCTAAATAGAGAAAAATCGCAAGTGAAGTTTTATGGAATGTGGAAAGAGACAGAAAAGGCAGGACTCCCGCTGACGGTGTTAAAGACAGACCAGAAAATCCTAGGGGTAAAATTCAATGCGGATGGAGGAGGCGAGACCAACTGGGATGACGTGACAAGGAAAGTTAAGCAAAAACTTGTTTTTTGGTCACTAAGAAAACTGACAATAGAGGGGAAGGTCCTAATCATCAAAGCGATCATCCTCCCAATGCTTTTGTCAATCAGTTTAATTTTTATGCCTAAAAGAAACGTGCTGTTACAAATGGACCGAGCCATCTTTCGCTTTGTCTGGGGCTCAAAGTGGGAAAGGATAAAAAGAGATACAATGAAAAAGAAAAAGGAAAAAGGGGGGAAAGGAGTGCCTGACCTCCAGCTTTTCCTGGGAAGCAAATATGTCTCTCTCCACTTCCAAAACGCTGTGGGCCCACCCAACAACCCGAAAAGTCAAGCAATGACCCGTTTTTGGATGGGCTCATATTTGCGGAAGCTAAAGCTTGTACCAAACAATCGTTTGATTCCAGTTTCGTTTAACTTGCCACCAACACATCTCTTTATTCGGGCTTTTTTGAAGAAGTTTGATTTGGAAACACAAGAATGTCACACTTTACAAAACCACAGGGCCCTTATTTCTATTGTGCAAGAGCGAGCTACAGTAAGCCCTGTGCGGGGGCTTGCGTTTGGCGATTCCACAACGGTTTGGAGCAACGTCAATCATCCTGCCCTCCCAAACAGACTACGAGACTTGTCATGGATGGTGGCTCATGAAGTTCTCCCAGTCAGAGCTGTAATGCACCACCGAGGAATGTCAGCGACTTCGACGTGCCCTCGACCTGGCTGTGGCGCCCAGGAGTCGGTGAGGCACCTTTTTTGTGAGTGCAGCGCTGCCAAGGTCTTGTGGACAATGGCCGAACAACTAGGAAAGTTCCCGGACTTGCCAGCAGGAGAGGTCCCTGATGCACAGTACGTGCTTTACGGGGTGAGTCGGTCGAGGAGACATCGGAACGACTTTGCCAGGGACTGGCTCACTCTCGCCGCCATCAAGGACGCCATCTGGACCTCCAGAAACCTGCTGGTATGGAGGTGCAGGCAGATCCCCCCCGTGGCTGTGCTCCAAATGGCTGCAGATACCATACAATCTGCGAGCGGCGGGCCTAGGACGCAGCCATAAAGAAGACTCGTCTGTACCCACCCGGAGGGGGGAGCCGGAGCTACGCTGTGGGAGTCCCGGCAGCAACGGCCTGGGTTGTGGAACCCAGAAGGGAGAGGACCCACACAGAAGGGAAAGGACCCACACAGAGGACTGGAAGAATGCTGCTTGGGAGGGTGGGATGGCAGAGCTATGCCCTTGCACAATAGTATTGCCTTTTACACGCTGGTTAACTACTGTTAAAAGAAAATAACTCTGAAATTGTTTAATTGATGTTGGAAATGTCAGGAAAAAATGTTAAAACGTCATATCGTCACGTCATATTGTCAAATATAAAAAAATTGTGAATATGCTTGATGGCTGTGTTTTGCTGCTGTTGGTGTCAGTGGATTTGTTCAGACCGAGAACAATCGACTTTGGCCTGGACGGATCTATTGACACTAACAAAGATGTTATATAATGAAATTGTGAATATGTTTGATTTTCGAGAAGGTTTGTTCAAACCTCACTTTGTGTTTGCTGTTAAAAACGTAATATTGGAATATAATATTGTGAATGTGCTTAATTGCTGTTGAGATTGTCATGATTGTTTTCTGTTTTTAGTGTCAATAAATTTGTTCAAACCAAAAAAATTAATAGCTAAACCCCTGGTAACAAAACTAAGTACACCCTTCAGTAAAAGTTCCTTAAGTTCAATATTTTGTGTGGCCACCATCGTTTTGCAGAACCACTTTAAACCGAGTCATGGATTTCACCAAGGCAGCACGGCGGCGCAGTGGTTAGCGCGTGTTAGAAGTGTATTTGGGATCATATTCGGGCTGGAACAATGCGACCCAATTTCTGGAAGGTGGGGATAATTTCTGCTCTAGTATTTCTCAGAACACCCTTGGGTTTGTGTTTCCCTTAATGAAATGCAACTCCAGTTGCAGTCATTTAGCCCCAAACCATTACATTCCCAACACCATGCATGACACAAACATGTTTGTACTCCTCACCTAGTTGCACCCACACAGGTTTCACACCATCTGAGCCAGATAAATTCATCTTTGTCTCATCAGACTAGAGCATATCTTTCCAGTAAGCCATGGCCTTTGTTGACAGACTACCTTTCATTGTGTCAAAGCAATGTTTCTTCAGTGAAGCCCGATTAAACAACACTATATAAAACCATGATTGTTATAAAAATAAAATAATTCTACTACAAGAACTGTTTCAAAACAAAGTATTGCAACATAACTAAAAAAAACTAGTTTAGCTCAGGAGGTAGAGCGCTTGTCTAGGGATCAAGAGATCGCAGGTTTGAATCCCGGCTCCTCCGTGTTACATATCGAAGTGTCCTTGGGTAAGACACTGAACCCCTAATGCCCCCAATAAGCAGGTTGGCGACTTGCATGGCTGCACGGCTGCTATTGGTGTGTGAGTGTGTGTGAATGGGTAAATGTGTAGCACATTGTAAAGCGCTTTGGGAAGTCTAAGCGCTATATAAATGCAGATCATTTCATTTCATAAAACAATGTTAACAAAACCATTAGAATACATTCCATTGCACAATATTTTGAAAATAAAGTCAGTAGTGCTAATAAAGTGGAAACAATTGGATGCAATTTGAAAGTCCTACTGTATGCTACCTATGTCAAACTAGGTTTGGTTTTTGGGCCAGATCCAGACCTTCCGTTCTGGAGTCCAAATTTTTAAACTTTTTTTTTAGTATTATGCTTTATCATTCAGCCTACATTAGTAATCTACCCTACATATTATACTCACAGATGGTAAGTCAAGTCAAGTTTATTTGTATAGCCCTTAATCACAAAGAGTCTCAAAGGGCTGCACAGAGCACAGATTATTGCAAACCACAGACTATCATGACACCATCCCCTGATCCAAAATCTACATGAGGGCAGATAATGCACAGATATTGTCAACATAAAATATAGGTTATTCATATGCTATAGAATAGAAGTGTGTTTTAATCTTAGATTTAAACATTTCCACTGAGGTTGCAGATCGAATTACAGGGGGAAGAACATTCCACAGCACAGGTGCCCGAATGGAGAGGGCTCGCGAACCTGTGGATTTCTTCTTGGCTCTTGGAATCACTAGTGGACCAGCATTTTCCGAGCAAAGGCTCCAAGCAGAAAAACATAGGGAAATAAAATCTGAAAGAAGTGAGGGGGCAAATCCATGCATATTTTTGTATAATAACAACAGAACTTTAAAATTACTTCTTAAAGTGACAGAAAGCCAGGGGTGGTCAGCCAAAATCGGGATAATGTGATAAAACATTCTTGTCTTAGTTAAAAGCCTTGCTGTAGCATTTTGTACCAGCTGCAGTCACTTTTGTAAGGAGGCCTGCGGTTCTGGCTTGCCTAAAATGAAATGCATGGTTATGGCTGCAATACATTATCACTGATGAACTATTGCTGAGAGCAGAAGCAAGCAAAATGCATTTTTTTAAGTTCGGACTGCTGAAGCGTGCCATTGTGGGCTGCCTTAAACGGACTGCACTCATCAGGTACTTTTTGGATCTGCGCATATCGCCGGGGGGTTCTGGTCCCTATTAATTGCAATAAACGACAGTTTACAGTATATTAGAAAAATACACAAAAACTGCACAAGGCATAAAAATACCTCCTTGCCACTGAGCGAGTAGATAAGGGAGCGACTCCTTGCTGCTGCCGCCGAAATGATTGGACTGTTTGAAGAAACGATTGCTTCGTACCAGGAGGATATCGAGCAACACTGAAGTGTCCTAAATCTATACAGTAGTCCAATATAGTAGCAAAATGTAAATGTTGTAATTTCACAGTACAGAAGTTATGTGTAGAAACACGTATACAGTATTATGATTTGTTAAACAAATGCTTGAGTCTTTAACTAGGGTTTGTTGTTTGGTTTCAATTTGTTTTAGAGTATTTAAGAACTAAAGGTTTCGACCTTGACTATCGCGCGACACTTTTTGAATGCAACCCGTGCAAAAAACGAGTCTTCTTGAGTGAGTGTGACGACCCTCAATCATGCGCGACACAAGGGTTCACAGTCACTCGGTTTTGAAGGATTTTAGACATTTGACTATAAGGGATTTTGTACGATCAAATACAAATTAATTTATGGAATGCGATGAAGATTTTCACAGAGAAGGCTTAAGTTCAATGACAGGTCACGTTGTTCCGAATGCGAACGTTTTGTTTAGTTCTGTTGATAACAGGACTCTGACTGAGAAGGCCAGACGCAGGACGCCAGGCACTGATTTGATAAACGCACAGGGTCCAGACATCGAGGAGACGAGGTGGAGCCCAAGTGGGAAGTCTCTGGCCCGCCCATGGGAGGAGCCGGTGTGGCGGCTTGCGGAAAAAGGCGTGGGCCGGGAGAACTTCAGAAGATCGAGAGGGAAGAACGAGAGAAAAGGCTCGACGAAGACTCGAGCGACACAAATTTAGCTAATTCGATAAAGTTCACTTAGTTAAATTATTTAAGAAATTAAATCTGCCCCCGTGTGGAAATGCTGGTCTCTTGTCCGTCTTTTCACAAAAAGAGACAAGCACGCATTGTTAGGACAGCATGTATGTTGTGTTTGGTTAATGGAGTCAGATAACTAATTCAAACAATTTGGTAAACGGTACATTCTAATATTTAATTTCTAACAATTTATTGCCTGCATTCAGTAAACAAAACAATACAAAAGTCAGGGCGTCTGTGCACGACTGCAATCACCTAAAACATTAACAAAAATACAAAAACGGGACATAGCTCAATATGCCGCACCTCGTGGCATGGTTGCATTGAAACATGTTGCATCACAGTAATCATTGTTTCAAGCTGCAGTACTTTACTTTTAATTAGTGCTTTTTTGTATACATCATTTACCACAACTTATATACAAAAATAGTTTGTGAAAGCAGATCCTATATCTAGCAAAATATGCATTTTTACCTAAATTGATATTGGGCACGGCTTACCTTCAGCATGATGTTATTGAGCTGAAGGTACGGCAAGCGCAGAAGCCCATAAAGTGCCAAACGAAAAAGTCAGTCGCACACGCCCATGGCTTAACAAATGAATGCGGTACCAGAATTTTAACAGTAATGCAACAAAAACACAGATTTTGTGAGCATTAAAAAAACTCAAAACAATCAAATTTCAACTGTGTTCACATGAGGGTCAGCGAAAGTCTGTCGACTGAACATTTAGATATGAATCCAGCAGTGGTGGGCTGTTGAAACCTGCAAGGCCTTCTCTTCTGGCCTTAAATATTTGAATCATGTGATGTTAATTTTATTTTGTCCATGAATACTTATTAAATAATTGCAAATCGTCTCTCATCTTTCTTTCTTTGTTTTTATCCTGGTTGCACTGCATTCAGGTGTGTACTTTCATATTTAAACATGTAAGCACACATTTAGGCCATTACTTGTTGCCAAGTTCGGAAATCTATCCGGAGGCCTTCACAAATAGTTTAGCAGGCCCTGAGGCATAACATAAGTGTTGATAATGCTGTTTGTTTTGCTGATCAGTTTCCGAGTTGCGGAGTCAGCGCCTGCTAGTGGGCTTTGCGAAACGTCACCGGTTTCACAAACTATGATTGGTTAGGGGGCAGTAACAGAAGTATCAAAACAAAAAGGTGAAGAAAAATATCCCCAAGTCCACTGATTCTGTCGAGGGGAGATTTTGAGCCCTAAATTGAATAAAAACCTGCGCCAGAAATAAGACAGGATAGGCTTGACTTTCAGCATTAGCATTTTTTGGCGACAGAATAGTTTCTTCATGGAATTGAAACCCACAGATTGAATTGTTTTTGAGGAAAGAAAAGAGGATGGATTTGTGGACTAATAAAAACGATTTTTAGTGAACAAAATGTGGCTATATTTCTAAATATTACTCAATTTTTATGAGGTTTATGAAGCTTTTTTATATGTGTCGCAGCTGTTTTGGCAATACATTTTTATAGCCATATTTACAGTATTGAGTGTTGGATCTTTTCAGAAATAGCACCAATAAAGGCTTAGTTCTGGAATACATGACCCAGCATTGGAATCCGGTGTTCAGCTCAATACATTTAGAAAAGAACGTGCTTCGAAGCTAATTTATTTAACTTTTAATGTATCCATTTCCATGTTTGGCATGTTCAGTGCATTTATCTCCATCACACAAATACATTCAGTGATTACTGATTGCCACACTTGTTTCATTAAAATCTGAAGGAAGACTTAAACAGTTCAGTTGAAGTTTTTATTACAATAACACTGATTTAAAACAAATAACCAAGGATACTCTCGGCTTGTGAGTACAGAACAAGGATGTGATGGTTTCACAAGTCCGCTTTAAGTTGTATACCGGAGGGGCGGAACACCTGCTAATACCAGCTAGGACCAAAGCAAAACAGACAGTAGAAAATTCCCCAAATTCCGATTTTACACCAGTCCTTTATCCATAATTCCTTCTGGGAGTTTGATAAGACTAAAGTCAAGACTCCTCTAACAATAAATAAGAACACAACTTAGAAAAGTGTAGACTCTGTCAAACAACTACAATCTATTTAAACGAATGAATGGATATTTTGAGGCAGGGGTCGGAAACCTATGCCTCACAAGCCATATCTGGCTCTTATGATGAGTACATATGGCTCGGTGATAAAATAGCAGTTGTGCAATTATTTAATGTATTGTTAGATGCTGAGCCGATTGTCACATGTAAACACTGTAAACTTAATATACAGTCAAGAAGTTACACCAACACACCACATTTTGGCTGTAAATCGCTAAATAATCATTTACATTGAAGTTAATTAAACACTCTTTGTTCATTGTGAGATGCTGTATGATGAAAAGCCACACAACTAACTTTAACCCCCAAAAACCTGTACCCAAAAGCTCTAGCAAAGCACCTAGAACAATTTGATTAGGAGAGCTGTAGGAACGGGGACAGCTATACACAGGATGAGCGCACTTTCTGCTCGGCCAGCGCCGTCTGCACTAAAGGTAAATACATTGGTATCTTCATTTTTACAAAATAACTTAGCTTGCACCTTGTTTTGAAACCATTATTTATGACAAAAGTGGCAGTCAAAATGAGCCTCGACATTATTAGACAACTACGGGAGGAAGACCAATTTGAAGTCTGATATTTATATTGATAAGGGACACAGGCTCTGGCATTATAATTATTTAAGAGATTTGATCAAATTGTTATATGACACACAGTGAAATTAAATGTGCTGTAGGATTAGCTTTGGTCTGGAGAGCAGCTTTTGCCGTTTTGTTGAATTTTGTCTTAAAATATATGGTGGAGGTCTCTTAGAAAATAATGATTGAAAAAATAAAATAATATTGCTTCTATGTCTCTTTGGGTCAAGAAGGTTCCCCAGTCCATGCATTAAGTCATCAAGTGAATAAGAAACTACTACGTAAATAACTACGTTGGAATATATGGATAAGATGCATTAATTACCACTTAATTAAAACAATAATGTGATGATGTTATGACTGTATATATATATATATATATATATATATATATATATATATATATATATATATATATATATATATATATATATATATATATATATATACATATACATACAGTGACACATTTCAATATTACAACAACCCCTGAGGACTCGTCAGAATGCATAAAGTGGCTCACATCATGATCTTATGTTTCCAAACTACAACAAACAGCCTTTTCAAAAAGAATTTGAAAAGTCTTTTCTCCATACGGGGATAGTCAGGCCCTCCTTTGTCCAATGTGTACACTCAAGTGCTGAAACAGATCAGAATTATTTGTTAAATCCTGACCACAATCTAAACAATTCAAAGTATGTTCCCCTTTGTGAGATTTTATGTGCTTAACCACATTTAACGTTTTAGTAAATCTTTCTCCACAAAGGAAACAACGATAAGGATTTTCTTCCACGTGAGTTATAATGTGCAATTCCATACCAAATTTGGTTGTGAAGGCTTGGCTGCAAAACAAACATGAAAATCGCTTTTCGCCTGTGTGCATTCTCATGTGTCTGGTTAAACCGGACTTGTGAATAAATGCTCTACTACAAATTGTGCAAGAAAAGGGTTTTTCCCCTGTGTGCATTCTCATATGTATGATCAAATTACTTTTTTTAGAAAACGCTGTTCCACAAACTGAACAAGAAAAGGGTTTTTCCCTCGTATGTGTTTTCATGTGATTTGTCAAATGACCCTTGTGAGCAAATGCGCTTCTGCAAACGGAGCAAGAAAATGGTCTTTCCCCTGTGTGCTTTCTTAAGTGCGTTATCAAATGACACTTTTGAAAAAATGTGGTTTCGCAAACAGAGCAAGAAAAGGGTTTTTCACCAGTGTGCCTTCTCATATGTTTGACAAAATTAGACTCACATGAAAAGGCTTTTCTGCAAATAGAGCAGGAAAAGGGCTTTTCTCCTGTGTGCGTTCTCATGTGTGAGATCATATGAGACTTTTGAGAAAATGCTTTTCTGCAAACGGAGCAGGCAAAAGGTTTTTCGCCTGTGTGCATTCTCATATGTTTGACCAAATTAGACTCACATGAAAAGGCTTTTCTGCAAACAGAGCAGGCAAAAGGTTTTTCTCCTGTGTGCGTTCTCATGTGTATGATGAAACTAGACTTGTGAGGAAAAACTTTTCCGCAAACGGAGCAACGATGGGGCAGATGCTTACGACAAACCCCGCAGCAGTCGCGTTTATCTTTCCCCATATGATTCAGAAAATATTTTTTCGTAAAGTTTACTCCACAAACTGAGCAGTTGACATCCCGTGTGCCACAATTTTGGGAGTTCTTGCCGGCTGTTTCCTTTTTGGAGCTTTCCAACATTGCATAGTCTTGTTTGCAGTGACTGCTGCTCTCCACCTCATTGTTGCCTGGCAGGGGAGCCAAGTTTTCATCTGGTAAGAGTCCTTTAGACATGTTGCCACTTGGACTTCCATCCTGAAACTGTAAGGGCTCGGGTGGAGCTTTGTCATTATTTCCACTCGCCATGGGGCTGCCTATCAGTGGGAACCAGCTGAGATCAAACTCCTCTTGCAACAGTGAGTGACGGTTGTCTTTCATTTTGACATGGTTGCCAGTTGGTGGTGACTTGTTGACATCAAATTCCTTCTCTTCCGTTTTGACATGGGGAATCTGCAGCTCTTTCTCTTCCGCTTTGACACTGTGCAGCTGAGGATTTGTTTGCTCTAAATTAGGGCTCCATTCTTGGTTCTCAAAAGGATCTTCACCCTTGTGATTAAGCAGGTACTGGGTATCTAGAGGAAACAACGTTCAGATTTCAGCAATCAAACACGCAGTGGTACATGAACGTTTAAAAAGCAAACAAAATAGTAGAATGGCACTCAGCAGCCTCTGCCTGGTGCAGTTTGTACATTACTCATAAAAGGAGCTGAATAGGAAAGAAAACTGCAGCATTTAAAAACGGTGGGCAAGTATACATTTCGGGTTGAAAACACCAGGACATTGTCATGTGACATTAGGACACTGTTCTGATAGACTGATTGTTAAACAAATCTACGTACACAAAGGTTCCTAGTTAATTGTAAAGAGGGAGCAAATACTTATTGATACGAAGTTAGAAGTTAAGTTGGTGAGCAGACCTTCGAGCTGGATCACAACTTGACTCTTGCAGAACGCTTCCAGTTGCCGTCGTTGTCGGTCGATTTCCTCTACGTACGAAGCAATCCTTTCTTCAAAAAGTCCGAAAATTTCGTCAGCAGCAGCGATTAAGCGCTCTCTAATCAGTTGTTTTAACATTCTCACGTGCAAATTAAAAAGTTCCACAACTAAGTGAATAACAAGCGTAGCCCGAGTTCTACCGTAAATTGCAACATCCGAGATGCAAAATTTGCTAACTTCCGGAGATTTCTTCTTCTTGTACCAAAAAGAGTTGAAATCTAAAGCCCAAGGCGATTTACTGCTGTCTTGTTTTTTTGACCGTTGGTCAAAAAAGTCTGTCGCTAGAACGTTAAAATGTCAATCCAGTGTTCAGTTCGTGGAAACATTTGTAATTTAAAGTAATTTAAATCTAATCGATTGTACGTTTAATGTACCCGTTTCTATGTTTTTTTTTGCTTGATAGGTTATTATTTACAGAGCATTTCTCTACAGTCCCATGATTTCTGATTGGCAGACTTTATTCATTTTAGTCTGAAAATATTGTTACTTGCTTTGCGTATTCGTTAACATTCGGGTTCTGTGCGACACGACGGGTAGTTCTGTTGAGGTTTTAATGACAATAAATCAATTAGAAAACAAATAAGACAGTGTATTCTGGATTTGTGACAACAAAGCAAAGTTGTGATGGTTTCATGAGTGCGCTTTTAAAGTGGCTGACTAGGAATAGTGTTTAAGATGACACTGTTATCTGTTTTTTTGTATCAAGCCATAACCCCCATTTAGGTCACAGAGACTTGTTTTACTTACATTTACACAAGTTTTCATTATTTTTGAATAAATAACCCATATTAACGCACAGACACCATTGACAGTGTCCAAATGGGTATTCAGACTTAGATTTGATATCTTGAAACTCCTCATTGACTTTCTGGACTAGTTTACAGGCTGGGGGCGTCGTCTAGTGTTTACTATTCTGTGTACAGTAATGCTAATTGTGATTCACCCTGGTCAAACCTGGAAGGGGGATTACCACATGTGAGGTCCGTTCTCAAGGTTTCTCTTTTCTCCTCACACTGAGGTTTTTGAGTTGTTCCTAGCCTGCATGCTAGTTTAAGATCAGGTAATTGTGTCATTGTAATCCTGTGCAGTCCTTTGAGACATTTTTGTGATTAAGGGCTATATAAATAAATGTGACTTGACTTGACTATTGTGATATTTTTGCATTTCAGTTTGACCTAAATTCATTAAACCTTCTTCCTTTTGTTTTTGGGGGTCACTATAATTTTCCTTTGGACTCTTAGTCAAAGATTTGTTGAGGTAACGTCAATGTTGTATTCAAAAACTATATTTGAAACAACTGCTTTACAGAGGTATCAAGATTGAGATCCCACGCATTAAGATCAGGGAGTGCCGATATTTAAAAAAACGTCTGTTTTTTTGTATTTTTTAGGGTGGCAGGTCATTGTCCTATTAGCTAAACACATGTATCCAGCTATTATCTGCACCACTTCTCCTCAGTAGGGTCGTGGAGCTGCCGGAGCCCATCCTGGCTATATTCAGGCAGTGGGGAGGGAACACGCTGTGCCGGCTGCCAGGCAATCACAAGGCACACAGACAGACATTCATACGCTCACTCACACCTAGGGACAGTTTTGGAGTCACCAAATCACTTGCCATGCATTGTTTTGGTTTTGATGGGAGGTTATTGTCTTAATAGCGATTTATATATTTTAGAAAATTGTTTGTTTTTACCTGTTAAATATTTAGCACCATTTCTATACAACGAGTTAAATGAATATATAGAGTCACAAACTCAGTAGAACCTACATACTTTTCTCTAAGTTTCCATCTCAACCGACTTTAGCACCAATTACACCATTAAACATGCAGAATGAAAACAATGCATTCTCCTGTTTATGTTCAACTTGTGACTTGACTTTTAACTTCTCAAAACGACCCAACATCACCAAATTCACTGATTTCTAATCAGTCTGTTAACATGTCTGGTGTCCAATTTAGTGCATTTACAACACAAACATAATACTAAAGACCAAATCCCAACTAACTTCATCATTTAAAGGTCACACAATTTGAGTGCAAGTCGACGGTCAAAGTTCCTTACCATGTGCTCACCCCATCACAAGACCACTCTCAGACCACATTCCTCAGATTTAACACCACCCAAATGTATCATTTGAAACTCCTAATTTTGTAGATTTGGTATACCTTTTAACCGTCATTTTACAAATTTTGAGTGATTTTTAACCAGTTTGGGACTCATTCACAGCCTGAAAGTGAGCAATTGCCTTTGTTTTTAATGCGGAAACCTTAACATCATTACTTTCTCTCACTGGCCATTTTTAGATTATTTTGTATGTAGTTCTGTGGTTATGTATCCCAAATACACTCAAACTTGTGATAAGCGGTGCAGATAATGGAAGAGTGGACGTGTCAATGTACACATTTATCTAGTCGTTGTACAATCTTTACATGGTTCTAAGTCGTCTGATTAACTGTCTGTAGGAAGGCTTAAAGTCGTGCCTTCAGTCTCATCAAGCCATCTGCAGCATCAAACCATCAGTACAGGTGTAAAACCGGGATTATGGGATTTTTTTCCACTGATTTATGTTTCTTTTTTGTCATATGCCGGTGTGTTCTGTCCCTCCAATATAGAAACGTTTGTCAGACACTTTGAAAGATCATTTGTTAACAACCTTGCTCTGTTTTCACAAATCCAGAGTACACTGTTTTATTTGTTTTGTAATTGATTTGTTGCCAGTGCCGTAGCCTCGCAAACGCACATAACGCGCACTGCATATGGCAACAAGTGCCCAGGAGGGCACCAAAAGAAATCCGGGTCGTGAAAAAAGTGCAAAGTATTATAAGTGTTAATAATATACGTTAATATGGTTAATCAATACAAAAGCAGAATAAAGCACACTTCCAGGGAAAAGGGGTGAATCTGCTTTGTGTCCCGGCCTATCTGCAGTCTCATGGTGCTCCCCTCACCTCCAAATGGTATGTTCGATTATGCCTCATTGGCAATTTGGTGAACATTTGGGCAAAAATGGCCTCGAAACAGCAACAAAAGTCTGGAGCAGAGAAAAGAAAAACAAGAACAGAGATGAAGCTAGGCGTCGTTTTGTGGTAGTCAACGTTGAAATAAAAGCTTATTATTGTACCGTATTTCCACAACCATTTGGCGCGCTTGTTTCAATTTTTTTTGTCGGCTTATATGGTGCACTGGCCTATTGGATGTGACCGCCACGGCCCACTGACTCATAAAGCATTTTTGCTTAGCGCAGCAGAATGGCTAGCAACGGCCCTGTTTATTGTAATAAAAACATCAACAGAACTGTTTAACTACAGAGCTTGCTTGCTTTATCCGCCGTGTCGCACAAAACCCGAATGTTAACAAATACGTTTTCATAGTAAAATGAATTAAGACTGCCAATCATGTGACTGATTTGCAGGGTTGGGTAGGGGTACTTTAACTTGATTACTTTCAATTACTTTTGGATTACTCCAATACCAAATATGCTAATGTAACCGCGCTGTACGTGTCCCACCAAAGATCCACATTCACGCTGGACTGGATGATGAGGTTTTTATTATTACAGTTTCTGCAAATGGATGAGTCACAACATTAGCTTTTTCTGCTGGGTCGGATCTCTTTGATCTCTTTGTAGTACTCTGGTTAAACTAACAACAAAGCATATCAAAGAGCTGTCTTTTCACTTTACAGAAAATACATTTTAGAATATCACAATACATTTATAAATCTTTGCATTTTAACAAGATACTTTTAACAAGAGATCGTATAGTGGATTTTTAACGTTTACAATGAATTCAACATGTTTTTCTTTGCTCTGAATTTTAACCAACATCATCCTTTTTTTTATGTACATGAGAAAATAGGAATAAAAACAATAAGGAGTATAAAAATTGGTACAATTTACCTGCAAATGGATGAGTCACAACATTAGCTTTTTCTGCTGGGTCGGATCTCTTTGATCTCTACAAGGGGAATTAATATTTAGTAAAACAGAAACAACACGAGAATAAACCTAAACAGCTTGACAATATCAATCACATTACTATGCATGGTGAGAGATTTGTCAGCTGGGGTTATAATGTTTAAAATTAACTTATTTTGTGGAGCACCAAAAGATATGTCTTACCTTTGTAGTACTCTGGTTAAACTAACAACGAACCCCGCCTCCTGGTCACATGTTAGAAGCCAAAACCAAACCCCACCCCATACCAGCAGATGGCACTGTTGGACTCAGCATTGCAGGACATTTACCAAAAACTATACACATATTTTAGCAGGAATTTCAATAAAATAAAAGTTATTATTACACCCGTTACATACACCCCCCTGAAATTCTGTTAAATATGGGAGTGCTACACTACACAGAAAAAAAATCACATGCCAAAAAGGCAAATACTGATTAAAAAGAGGACACGAAAACTGGTACAGTATTACAAGGAACAAACTGAAGTGCATGTCAGTTCTAAAACTCTCCCAAAAAGGAGTGTGAAAAGAAAGGAGGCGATCAAACTCCTAACTAAGCACAGACTCAAAGATGCCTGTTACATCTCTGAAATATCAAACATTGTTCCTGTAGTTGTAAGTGCTCACATAGGCACAATTCTTGTTTCTTACTTAAGCTTTGTTACTCAAACGGAAAGTGCATCTCTACTGAACTTAAACTAGGAACTAGCAGATATTGCGGACAGAGGACTGTCACCTACCAACTGGTCATTCATCTGACAAATTAGACGACTAGGAGGCCTGATGGACTGGCGGACCCTAAGACCATAACGGTCAGGTTGAGCACAATTAACCTGAGCTTGAAGGTCTGGGACAGTCAAGTCTAAACAGTCAGTATCAGGGGAGTCTGCGTCCGGATGGTCAGTGTTCAATGGGGTCTCGTCTGGGAGACCCATACCCAAAGGGATCATATTTTCAGAGCACTGTGATGGGCTTTCCGTATTGTCACTTGAAGTATGGTCAACATCTTGTTCGGGGATGTGCTGACTTCCTCGACTGGATGTATCAACACTGCGAGAGTCGGACTGGGCATCAGATCTGCTGTCTAGTGAGTTATCCTCCACTTCTGGATGAACTTGCTCTTCACCTGCCTGTATCACCCAGTTTACTGTACGGACATCACTGTCTTCAACCGCGTCAGGTAAATCAGGGCATACATCACTTCCGTGCATAGCAGCGTCACACCCTGAGTGTTCAGATTCGCTGGCCAGATCATCCTCACAGGGCAAGAAGCTAACAGAGAGCAGCAAATTTCTGTGAACTACCTTCTCTTTGCCCGTCAGACAATCCTTGACTCTATAGACATTGAGATCAGGCTTGACTGATATGACTTCATACGGGGTCGACTCCCACTTATCTGCAACTTTGCGTTTCCCCGGGACACCTCTGTTGGCGATCAACACCCGGTCTCCCACGACGAGGGGTGATCCTTTGGCCCTACGGTTGTACAGCTTGGCATGGCGAGTCTGTTCTCTGAGAGTATTCCTCTGTACAATCTGAGCAGCTTCATGTAGATCTTTCTTCAGATGGCGTACAAAGTCAGAATAGCTGACAACAGCATCATTGGTATTTGCATGTTGAAACATGACATCGACAGGGAGACGAGGGATTCTACCAAACACTAGGTAAAACGGTGCAAACCCTGTTGTCTCATGCTCTGTGCAGTTATAGCAGAATGTGAGCTGCTGCAGCATTTGTGGCCACTTTGCTTTGGGCTGAGGGGGAAGGGTTCTGATCATATCTCCCAATGTTCGGTTAAATCGTTCTGCAATTCCATTTCCCATGGGGTGGTACGGAGTCGTATGGGATTTCTCCACCCCTGCCATCTCTAGAAGCTCTTTGATCAGTTTGCTCTCAAAATTAGCTCCCTGATCAGAGTGGATACGCCGTGGGAAACCATAGACAAGGAAGAAATCCTGCCACAGACGGCGAGCAACTTGTTTGGCGGTTTGATTCCTGCAAGGGAAGGCATGCGCCATCTTGGAGAAATGATCAGTTACGACCAGGACATCTACAGACTTGTTCTCTTGCTCAGCAGTCCAAAAGTCTATACAGACCAACTCCATAGGCTCAGAGGTGACTATGTTCTTGAGTGGTGCACGGTTGTGTGGTTCCGGTGTTTTCCCTACTACACAGCGCTGACAGGATTTAACATAATTCACAACATCACGTTCCATGCCATTCCAGAAGAATCTTTGCCTCACCAGAGACAAAGTACGGTTCTGGCCTTGGTGACCTGCTGAGTCATGTAAACCTTGAAGGACTTTCTGTTTCAATGAATCAGGCACCACAAACTGGAAGATTTTCTTGGCCATGTGAGGATCTTTCCTTATTTTGTAGAGCATGCCATTCTGTATGGTGAGTCTCCTCCAATGCTTCAGTAGTTTCATCACACTAGGCGACTCGACAGCTCTCTCACGCCTGGTAGGTCTCTTGTGTCTATGCACAAAGTACATGGTTCTGCTTATTGTGTTGTCCTGTTCTTGTAAACCAACAAGCTGACTCTGTGGGAGTGCCGTTGACTGATCTCCCTTCCGCAGAAGATTGAAGTTGGCATCTGTTCCCATCACTTGACCCACGCCACCAGTGGACTGAGCACTGAAGACAGCAGCAACCTCTTCTGATGTCACAGAACCATTGGAGCCTGATGGAATTGCCCTTTTTACTGACTCGTCTGATGTCCCAGCACTCTCGTCTACAACAGCGTGACAATTGTTGGATACTCTGAACACCTCTTGCACAGTACTGTTGTTCACCCTGTTGACTTGGTCCAAGAGCGAAGTATAGGGCTCGGTAACAAGGCGATGACCCACACATGACCGTACAAATGGCTCACGGCTCAGAGCGTCGGCTACGATGTTCTTTGGGCCGGGAATGTACTTCAGGTCAAAATTGTATGCAGCTAGCTTCGCTACCCACCGCTGTTCACACGCATCAAGTCTTGGTTTGGTCAAAATGTATGTAAGTGGGTTATTGTCGGTCCACGTGGTAAAGTGTCTTCCTTTCAACCAATGGCTGAATTTATCACATACCGCCCATTTCAAGGCAAGAAATTCGAGCCTGTGTGCAGGGTAGTTGAGCTGGGAGCGAGAGAGCGTCTTACTTGCAAAGGCGACTGGTCTGGCTACTTTTCCACCAGGTGGCAGCTGTGACAGGACTGCTCCAATCCCATCAAAGGATGCGTCGACAGCCAGAATAAACGGCGCATCAAAATCTGGGTGGGCCAGAGTGACACCTGTCACGAGGTCGTGCTTCAGTGTTTCAAAGGCGTTCTGGCATGCATCGGACCAATCTGCAGGCGTCAGCTTCACTTGACCTTTCTTGCGGGCTCTCTTGCGCTTATGCTTGTCACCAGATTCAGATGTGAGCCTGAACAGAGGTTTTGCCTTCGCAGAACATGCTTCAATGAAGCTTTGGAAATACATCACCATGCCTAGAAAAGATCTGATTTTACTAGGGCATGGCGTCTTGCCATCCGACTCCATTAGATCAGCGACTTGTACGTCATTTATCGCTCTCACTTTCTCGGGGTCAGTCCGAATTCCATCCTCACTGATGACATGCCCAAGAAATTTCACAGTCCGTCTGAGGAAAAAACACTTTTTGGGTGCGAGCTTGAGGTTGTGTTCCTTAAGGCGAGTAAACACCATCTGCAGGCGTTGGAGTGCAACTTCCTCTGTGGGGGCAAACACCATCAGATCGTCGAGGTAACATAATAGGCTCATGAAATTCTGATCACCAAATATTGACATCATCATCCTCATAAATGTTGCTGGGCTGTTGCAAAGTCCCTGAGGGAGCCGGTTGTACTCGTGAAGGCCGAATGGTGAGGAGAATGCCGTGTACTTTTTGTCGTCAGGGTGCAAGGGGACATTGTAGTAGCCTGACGTCAGATCCATTGTGGAGAAAAAGGCATTTCCCCCAAGTGCGGCCAAAGCATCAGCTTGATGCGGTAGTGGGTAGGCATCCTTTATGGTTCTTGCATTAAGCCTTCTGAAATCAGTACATACCCTTAGTTCTCCATTCCGCTTCCATATGAGAACAAGCGCAGATGCATAGTCGCTAGTCGACTTCTGAATAATTCCTTTCTCTTCCATCTCGTTCAGAGTCGTCCTCAGTTTTTCATACTGACTTGGTGGTATACGTCTGTAGGGTAGACGGAACGGCTTATCATCAACAAGGTGGATACGATGTACAAACTCTTTGGCCTCTCCACAGTCCATCTTATGGCGAGAAATGATTGACTCGAATTGTTCGATGATATGAAGGAGCTTGTCTTTACACTGCAGCGAAACCTCACATGACTTCAGGTCAATGTCTTGCAGTCCCAGAGCTTCCAATGCACGCATCATGTCCTCTTCTGACCTGGGTCGGACCTCTTTGCTCTGTACACTCTGCACGTTGCACTTGACCTCCTCTGCATTGGGCAGGTCTTCCGCTGCGATACAAGGAGACACATCTGCAATTTTCCTGTTTCTTCTCAGCACCACAACTCTGTCCGTGGGATTAAAGACTTTAACAGGCACCCATCCATCTCCCCAGAGTGGAGTAACAACTCGTCCGACAAGGACTTGTCTGGGCGCAGCCTTAGATTGGGTTGGCTCAACAACCACTGTGCTGCCCGCTGATGCCCCGGCCAACTCAGGTAACTTGCCCCAAATAACGTACTCGGTCCGTGGATTCAGCGTCACGCAACTCTTGATCTTTACTGTCCCTACTTTGTCTGGAATGCAGTCACCTCTCCATCTCTCTGTGTTAGAAAGCATTGACAGGAATTTACTGTGGTTATCGGACAGACCGTTGTCAGGAGTGGAAACTAATCTCCAGTAGCCATCAGTACTTTTCAATTGAGTCAAAATATATTTGATGGCATTGCTGCCAAGGATCATCTGTTCGGTCTGGCCTGGCACAACCATTACTGGTATTATCATTTGGCACCCGTAAACTGTGACGTGAATGTCGTACATATCTCTGGGAGAAACTTGGTGTCCACCGCAGCCTACAATGACATAATCATCGGCCGTGTAACTCATCATATCAGGGAATTGCTGCAGGAGGGACTTAGCCGTGTCTTCACTTACTGTACAAGCCATCGACCCGCTGTCCAACAGCGCTCTGAAAGTGGGGCCTTCTTGCACAAGTACAGGTGTGTAAAACAGTTCGTCAGTCTCCGCTATTCTCTGAAACCCCTGAAAGATCAGCTTCTTCGATGGAGGTATCTTGTTGCTATACAACTCATAAATTGATTTATTATCTTGCATGTCAGGCTTCACATTAGTGGTGGGAGGTATACTCAGTTGATCTGCACTGTTCTCCCCTAAGCGCAGATCAGTTAGTTTCCCTGAGGCAGCGGGACAACTTTCGTCACTGGACAATCACGTCGAGAATGCCCTGGGGCATGGCATTGAAAGCAAAGGTTTTTTGTCTCGGCAATGAGAGAGAGCACTGTGTTCGACTTCTTTGCAAATGATACATGGCTTGGCAGTGAAACCATTGATTCTGGCTCCAGGTCGCCTGGTTGGAGCTCCCCCTCTCTCTTGGAACTGGTTCGAGGTAACACGTATCAGAACTTTCTCCAACATACTAATAACGTCCGTTAGAGAGACATACTGTGGGCTCGAAGTCTGAGGTGGCTCGTGCACGAGGGTTGGACCATGGTTCACCTCAGCTTTGTGTACGGCAATTTCCGCTCTATTCGCAGGTTGTTGTAGGGAATCTGCTTTGTAGCTCTTCTCAGCGTGGTATTCATTCAGCACCTCTAGTAACTCACATGCAGACCACTTTTCGATGGTTTTTGATCTGTAAGTGAGTGCCAGTTCCTTGCATGGGCAGTTCCTAATAAACATGTGAGTAACCTCTATTTCAGGGTTGTCAAATGTTTTGCCCTGCTCACTCAAGCACTCAGAGGCAAGGTCAGCTGCTCTGTTTAGTCTCAGCCAGTAGTCATAGGGGTCTTCCTGGTCTTTGGGCAAAGTTGAATAAAAGTCAGCTAGAGGGACAGCAGAGTACTTGGTACAGCTAAAGTGTTTCCTGAGAAGACTATAAATCATGTCAGGGCGGGTATAGACGTCTATATTACTGTTTCTAATGCCAAACCTAACCACGTCTTTAGCTTTTCCTCTTAAATGTATAAGGATTTCCTCTGCTTGCTCTTCAAGTCTCACATTACTCCTTTTAATAAATGTCCTCATTAGATCTTCCCACTCATGTATTGTTATTGAGTCTGAGCCATCCCCAATAAATGACGGCGGTTCCTTAACCTTTCTCTGTGTAACCACCTGACTCAATCTGTTTGCTACATCTTGTGTGGCAGCAGCGTTAGGAGCTACTATATTACGTGACTGTATATTTGTGAATATGCTATCAGCCAATTTATGTCCTATCTCCTGAATAATATTTGTCATCTGATCAGCTACACCCTCAGAAACGTCACTTGTGCTCTGAGTAAACATGTTTCAAAGATGTAAATAAGTCAAAATCGCCTGCGTAACACGTCACTGTATAGCAGTTTTAAATACTGTGAGCTGATGGCTTCATGAAATGATGTGGCAGGTAGGACAGTCCTCGGTTCGGAGAGCTTGATAGAAGTCACGGGTCACGGCACCAATGTAACCGCGCTGTACGTGTCCCACCAAAGATCCACATTCACGCTGGACTGGATGATGAGGTTTTTATTATTACAGTTTCTGCAAATGGATGAGTCACAACATTAGCTTTTTCTGCTGGGTCGGATCTCTTTGATCTCTTTGTAGTACTCTGGTTAAACTAACAACAAAGCATATCAAAGAGCTGTCTTTTCACTTTACAGAAAATACATTTTAGAATATCACAATACATTTATAAATCTTTGCATTTTAACAAGATACTTTTAACAAGAGATCGTATAGTGGATTTTTAACGTTTACAATGAATTCAACATGTTTTTCTTTGCTCTGAATTTTAACCAACATCATCCTTTTTTTATGTACATGAGAAAATAGGAATAAAAACAATAAGGAGTATAAAAATGGGTACAATTTACCTGCAAATGGATGAGTCACAACATTAGCTTTTTCTGCTGGGTCTGATCTCTTTGATCTCTACAAGGGGAATTAATATTTAGTAAAACAGAAACAAAACGAAAATAAACCTAAACAGCTTGACAATATCAATCACATTACTATGCATGGTGAGAGATTTGTCAGCTGGGGTTATAATGTTTAAAATTAACTTATTTTGTGGAGCACCAAAAGATATGTCTTACCTTTGTAGTACTCTGGTTAAACTAACAACGAACCCCGCCTCCTGGTCACATGTTAGAAGCCAAAACCAAACCCCACCCCATACCAGCAGATGGCACTGTTGGACTCAGCATTGCAGGACATTTACCAAAAACTATACACATATTTTAGCAGGAATTTCAATAAAATAAAAGTTATTATTACACCCGTTACACTAATAAAAAACAAAATAAACTAAATATGAATAAAATGATGACTCACAACACGTGGTAAGCTTTCCCTCCTGGCTTTGATCTCCGGCAAAACTAACATAAAATGCGACAGAAACAAAATAAAAATAAATCCAAACAGCTTGCCAACATCATTTTTGCCGTTCCATGTATTCCGTTACTCCCCATGCCTGCACACAATTTTGTCATTTTATTCATATTTAGTTTCTTTTGTCTTTTATTAGCATATTTGGTATTGGAGTAATCCAAAAGTAATTAAATGTAATCAAGTTAAAGTAACCCTACCCAACCCTGGTGATTTGTGAGATGGAGAGAAATGCTCTGTAAATAACCTATCGAGCAAGAAAACACTTTTAAACGGGATATTAAACGTACATTCGATTAGCTTTAAATTACTTTAAATGACACATGTTTCGAAAAAACAGAACACTGGATTCAAATTTTAACTTTCTAGCGAAACTTTTATTGACCAACAGTCAAAAACACAAAACAGCAGTAATTCGCCTTGGGCTTTAGATTTCAACTCTTTATGGTACACGAAGAAGAAATCTCCGGAAGTTAGCAAATTTTGCATCTCGGATGTAGCATTTTACAATAGAATTTGGGGTACGCTTGTTATTTACTTAGCTGTGGAACTTTTTTTGCACGTCAGAATGTTAAAACAACTGATTAGAGAGCGCTTAATCGCTGCTGCCGACGAAATCGTCGAACTTTTTGAAGAAAAGATCGCTTCGTACGTAGAGGAAATCAACCGACAACGACGGCAACTGGAAGCGGTCTGCAAGAGTCAAGTTGGGATTCAGCTCGAAGGTTTGCTCACCAACTTAACTTCCAACTTCGTATCGTTGAGTATTTCATCTCCCTTCAAAATTAATTAGGAACTTTGGTGTACGTGAATTTGTTAAAAACAGGCAAGCATAACAGTGTCCTAATGTCACGTAACAAAATGTTCTGGTATGTCTCATCTCATTAGCCGTACCGCTTATCCTCAGTAGGGTCGCGGGGGGCTGGAGCCCATCCCAGCAATCATCGGGCAGTGGGCAGGGGACACCCTGAACTGGTTGCCAAAACTCGCCCACTGTGTTTTAATGTTGAAATTTTCTTTTCCATTCAGCTCCTTTTAAGGGTAATGTACAAACTGCACCAAGCATATGTTGCTGAGTGCCTTCCTACTATTTTTGTTTGATTCTTAAATGTTCATATTGTACCTCCGCTTGTTTCTATCTATCTATCTACCCTGATCATATCCCCAAGTGGGGTGACCGACAGCAAGACAAACACATACACAAAAACAAAGAAAAGGAAAAAGTAGCAAAAACCACAAAAGATTTGACCATGGCCAACCCAAATGCCCAAATACCCAAACAAGCTAAGCACCTCGGCTTCCAAGTTGGTCATGCTTTCGTCCCTCCATATCAGGGGTGTCAAACTCAATTATACAGAAGGCCAGAACTCAAACCACACATTTGGTCGCGTGCCAAAAAGGATAAATATGTATTGAATAAACTAAAGCTTGCCTCTTAAAAAAATAAATATGAATTTAAAACAGTCAGGAATATTATTCCAGAGTAAACAAACTTAAACATTAAATGAATTAAAAATCGTTGCTCTCCATAAAAATGTCTTTCAACGTTCTGTATCTTTTCTCTGGATTCAAGTTTTTCAGCATACTCTGAAGTTTTGTCTTTAACTGCCATTTTACATTAAATTCCTTAATTACAGCCACAAAAGCTCCACAAATAAGACACACTGGTTTACCGGCAATGTCAGTTAACATAATTTCTTCGGCCATTGTGGTTTTTAGCATCCGAGTATAGTTTGAAAGTTATTAGGCGGCAGTAGCTCAGGAGGTAGAATGCTCGTCTTGGGATCAAGGGATCCCAGTTCGAATCCCGGCTCGTCCGTGTTACATGTCGAAGTGTCCTTGGGTAAGACACTGAACCCCTAATACCACCAAAAAGCAGGTTACATGGCTGCAAGGCCGCTATTGGTAAATGTGGAGCACATAGTAAAGCGCTTTGGGAAGCCATTGACTTGAAAAGCGCTATATAAATGCAGATCATTTCATTTCATTAGTGTTTCATAGACACGGGCCATTATAGTAGATGCATATAAAATAATTTCACAGGCCGGTTATTATTGTACGCTGGGCCAGAAGTGGCCCGCAGGCCTTGAGTTTGACACCTGTGGTCCAGATGAAACGGGACACATGAAAGCGGACATGTCACTCGGGTCAGGGTGACACAACACACTTTTCTCTTCAACAGCAGGGCCCGACACCTTTCACTGGTTCACCCATGCCGCATCATACAGGTGCGCTGCCCATCCCTTGGAACACATCCAAACATCCCACTATCCTTTAACAACACTTCTCCACCTATTCCTATCACAAACAAGAGCTCGAGCTTCCACTACATTGAGACCTCTTTCCTTCAGTGAACTCATCCCACCAACCAACCTCGTGGTCTCCTTCAATTTACTTCTGCTCTGTAGATAGTCTTCAACATTGGCTCCTCATCCATCCTCTCCATGTGTCCAAACCAACCGAGTACTCTTTTATCCACATGCTTGCTCAGTTCTACTACTACTCTAATTCTGTCTCTCACAATTTCGCTTCTCAATCCATCCAATCTTGTCACCCCAACATACTCCTCAAACGCTTCATCTCAAAAACATTTAATTTCCTTCTCAAATTTGCGTTCAGGCTCCAAGTCTCTGCACCATACAACACAGTCGGCACAATCACTCTCATACAGTCCCCTCTTAACATCCATACTCATACTCTTACTTACTCATCCCTCTCCTCAGAGCACCCAAAACCTTGCATCCTCGTTCTTCATTCCACCAACTGCAGCCACTTCACTACCCAAGCCCCTAAAGCTTTCAACTTCATCCAGCACATGTCCATTCAACCTTATGTCCAACACCATGCCCACTCCATCACATGAACACTTTATCTCCTTACTCTTGCCAACATTCACACATAACTTACACCTATCACACACCCTCCAGCCTATCATACACTCTTCCAAACTCCATTACCAACATTCTCAATATTTCCTCAGAATCAGCCACAAGCGCTGTGTCATCTGCAAACAACAACTGACTTGCCTGCCACACCGTTCCATTGTTATCCATCATCTCTACACCTCTTGCAAATCCTTTTGCATTCGCGTCTTTCACCACACCATCCAGGTACACATTAAACAGCCACGGCGACATCACACACCCCTGTCTCACACCAGTCAACACAGGGAACCACTCACTTGGCTCACTCCCTACTCTTACACATGATCTGCTGTTCACATAAAAATCTCAATGCCTCCAACAACTTTCCACCTTACCTTTTGCAAAATATTTCTCACACTCCTGTCTTACTGCAAACACCTGATCCACACATCCTCTTCTTTTCTTGTAACCTCTCTGCTCCTCCATCACTACCTCATTTGTTATTCCTCTCACTCTCTTAATCAAGACTCTTCCATACGTCACGGACTAACTGATATCTCTCAAATTGCTACATTATCATAGTTGCACCTTTACCTTTACACAATGGCACCACACATGCACTACACCAATCAACAGGGAACCGCACCACTTAAAAAGCATACATTCAACAAGCGTACTAACCAGCCAATCATAGCTGTGCCACCTTTCTTCAAGCATTCAGCAGTACAAACATCCAACCCAGGCGCTTTTCCCCCTTTCATTTCTTTCACTGCCTCTTGCACCTCCCATGTTTCCACAGGCTTTACATTTAAATCACCCAACAGTGGCATGCTCCCCATACCACCGATTGTCTTAACTTTCACTTCTCTCTCATCTTCCTCATTCAGCAACTCCTCAAATACTTTGCCCATCTCGTCCTGACCGCTCTACCACTAATCAGTAATCTACCGTCCCTATCTTTCACTTTCTCTTCCTTTACAGACTCGCTCTTTCTTACTCTTTTTACTTCTTTCCAGAACACTTTTCTCCTTTCCTCAAAGTTCACTCCTATCTTTCGACACCATTCATCATTTGCTTTCCTCTTCGCTGCTTCCACTGCCGCTTATACCAACCTTCTTTCACTTTATACATTTTATACGCATCACCACTCTTGCAGCCACTCCTCAAAGGCACATCTATTCTCTGTCACAGCCTTTTAGACCTCATAATGCCACAATTCACTTCCTTTCCTAATAGTTCGACCAACTTTTCTCATTCCATACACTTCTTTCACACTCCTAATCACTGCCTCTTTAAACCACTTCCATTCCATTTCCACACTCTCCACCTCTCTTCTACTAATCCGTTCATACTATTCCCCTATCCTCTCTTTAAAAACCCTCTCCTTTTCTGCCTGATCAACTCTGACATTTTCACCAATTCCCTCACACTCTTCCTTTAACTAGCCCTCCACGATCCATCTATTCTCAGTTTTCCTTCCACATAAAAATAATCAGACATAACATTCAAGAACAAGGTGCAAGCTAAGTTCTTTTGTAAAGATGAGGATACCAACCTATTTACCCTCAGATCAGATGGCGCTGGGCGAGGAGAAAGTGCACGCATCTTGTGTATAGCTGTTTCTGTTCCTACCGCTCAACCAATTAAATTTCTCTAGGTGCTTTGCTAGAGCTTTTGGGTACAGGTTTTTGGGGGTTAAAGTTAGTTGTGTGGCTTTTCATCATACAGCGTCTCACAATGAACAAAGAGTGTTTAATTAAATTCGATATAAATGATTATTGAGCAATTTACAGGCAAAACGGGGTCTGTTGGTGTAAGTTTTTGACTGTAAACTGTTTTTATTTTGAAGATTTAAAAATTGACAAAATGGACCATCTTTATCTTATTCACTTGAAGACTTACTGTGCCTCTTATTTAGAAAACAAAAAGAGTGAAGCATTCATTTATAAAATATAAAACAGCAGCCTTTTGAAAGGGAAAAATGTAAATAAAATCGAATTAACACAGTTTCAGTTTGATTTATGTGCAAATGTCAAACGAGTCAGTCAGTGCACAAGTGAAACGCAGCAGCAGCCGCTTCTCACTTACTTTTTATGCCAAACCAACACACCCAATGTTGGGCCTGAGCAACAAAACACAAACAAATATTCCTACTTCCATTCCAAATACAAACTGACAAAATCAGAAATCACTAAATAAAAACAGCTCCTGTGTTACTAAAAAATGCCTATGACAGGATTGGGTTCTTACTCTTTTAATGTCACTCCTGTTTTGAAATCAAGATTGTAGGGTTGCATTGTGACGCCGCCCCTTCAAAAAGGGGCAGAGGTTGCAGTCCTCACATTTCTAACACTAAAAACACAGAAGAGAAAGGGAAAAAAGTACAGGTGAGATGCGCCAAAGTAGTTGAAATGTAATATCTATTCTACACATTTTTACAGCATTTGAAACCGTGGATAATGTTTGTGTGGCATTTTTCCTTCTACAGAAACGATATTAATAGAAAAAATATTTACCTCACTCATCTTTTTCGATTTGTAAACATTTTTGGAAACGCGCCAGCAGCGCTAACAAGCCTTATGCGGCTCCTGAGCCGCGGGGTTGCCGACCGCTGAGGTAGGATTTTTTTGTTGACAGTTGATTAGACCTTTCTCGGGTAATAAGTGCTTACAGCAAAGAACGGGGTTTAACCTCTCTGTGCTGCTTTGATCATCAATCGATCACTTACTATTTGTTGGGATAAAACAATGATTGCTAGATTTTGGTGGTAACACATCGCCACTGTCTATGCCAAATTTACACCCTTTTCAGCATGTTTTTGCTAAGAAAATCTAGCATCTTAGCAGGATTGGGGTCATAATGTCTTTAAGTGACATTCTCATGTATTTGGCTTGATGCTGTGTGCTGCCAACTTTTTCAAACATAGCTTGTGTGTCTTTCCTTGTCTCTCCTTCCATGGTCTCAGTGAAACCGGTCGCTACATATGTTTCGTCATACATACATACATGTCTTAGCTTTTGGAAGACCTTTGTTTTTCTTGTTATCCTCGTCCCTTTTGCGCCTGTCTCCTCATAAACGTTTTTTTTTTTTTTTTTTTATGGAGTCACCGCTCACTCTTTGTGTCTACACTTCATACTCAAAGCGTGTAAGCGATATGTAAATTTAAAACTCTGCCAATGTGCACACCACTGCTTCCTAGTGTATTGGAAGTGTAATTGCACTTTATTCTAGGACTGTAGAAAAAATCCTTCCACAAGCTCAAATGCACAGATCCCCGCACTCTCCTAGGGGGGTCCCACTATTTGAGAATTATTGCTTTAGCCCTAAATTTAAAACAAGCCCAGTGTGTTTTAGCATTTTCACCTTCAACTCCCTTTTAAAAGTATACAAAACCATTTGTATCGGTTCTTAGGCTGCTCAGTGCCTTTCTATTTGTTTTTAAACTTTCATATTGTACAACCACTTGTTTGATGAATAATATCTTAACATTTTTTCCTCTAGATATCCATTACATGCAAAATCGCCAGAGTGAAGATTCCCCCGAGGACCAAGGTTTGAGCTTGAGATCGGAACAGAAGAATCCTCCGCTATCCCCCGTCAAAGTAGAAAAAAAGGAGCTGCAGCTTCCTCACATTAAAACAGAAGAGCAATGTGATGTCAGTTGGTTCCCACCGACTGGCAGCCCTGTGAAGACTGAAAATGACGACCAAAACCTACCCGAGTGCCCACCTCAACTCCAAGATGAAGGTTCTAGCGACGGCGGGTCTGGAGGACCCCCACCAGATGAAGAGTTGGCTCCCCTGTCAGACAACAATGACGCGGAGAGCAGGGCAAACTGTGAACGGGACCCTGAACACTCAAAAATCTTCCAAAAGAAAACAACTTCCGACAAGAACTCCCCAAATTATGGCAAACAAGACGTCAACTGCTCAGTTTGTGGTGTAAGCTTTGTGAAAATTGTTCTTTTAAATGATAAAGGGAACGATGAAGGCCACCGCTGCCAGGTTTGTCAAAAGAAATTGAACAAACGTTGCTCAGTCTGCGGAAAAACATTTTCTCACAAGTGTAATGTGATCCAACACATGAGAACGCACACGGGGGAAAAACCATTTTCTTGCTCGTTTTGCAGGAAAGCATTTTCTCGCAAGAGTCATTTGACCAAACACATTAGAACACATACGAAGGAGAAACCCTTTTCTTGTTCGGTTTGCGCAACAGCATTTTCTGAAAGAAGTAATTTAATCCAACACATAAGAACGCACACTGGGGAAAAACCATTTTCTTGCTCGTTTTGCAGGAAAGCATTTACTCTCAAGTGTCATTTGACATTACACATTAGAACACATACGAAGGAGAAACCCTTTTCTTGTTCTTTTTGCGCAACAGCATTTTCTCAAAGATGTCATTTAAACCAACACATGAGAACACACACGGGGGAAAAACCGTTCCTTTGCCCGTTTTGCAGTCAAGCCTTCGCAAGCAATTTTGGTCTGGAATTGCACTTGATAACACACATGGAAGAAAATTCTCATCGGTGCTTCCTTTGTGGGGAAAGAATTTCCAACGCGGCAAATTTGGTTAGACACATTAAATCCCACAAAGGGGAACATTCTTTGATTTGTTTGGACTGTGGTCAGGATTTGACGAATAATTCGGATCTGTTTCAACACGTGAGAGTACACATACTCCAAAGGAAGTCGAGTAGCCCCATCAGAAGAAAATAATGTTAAATTTCTTCAAATTTGAAAATGTTATTTTTGTTGTACCGGTAGTTTGGAGATATGAGACCAAGAAACATGCCACCTAATGAAAATTGATGACTTGTCGGATGTTAGGGGTACTTGTAATAAAATGTATCACTGCATACTGTATATAATCATTGTACCATGACATTATTATTTTCATCAAGTTAATCATTTACTGATAATTCATGTTTCATATCCATATATTTGAAAATAGCTTTTTACGACTTTTTTTGTCACTTGACACCTTAATTTCTTAATTCTGACGAAGACATGGTTAATCTTATCTATCCCGGCTGACGTTCAAAGAAACTGTGCGGGTCAGATGTATCGACATTTCGTTCTGTATACACGTGTACACGAATGACAATAAAGTAAATCTGAATCTGAATCTGAATCTGAACATTGTCTTCCCCCAAAAAAGACCTTGAATGCCACATCCAAGCATTTCGCCACTTGCGCCCATGCACATGCCCAACTCTATCATTGTTATCAATAGAAAGTCTTGTTAGGACCTCCAAACATTCTGGAACCATTTTGTTAAAATGACTGGACCAACACAACAGCAGTACTATAACCACAATTTAGAAGAACTGATCATTCATTTGTTTTTCTATCCAGTTCAACACTAAATTATATATATTGTTACCCCGGCCAAACTTGTTCAACAAAACCAACAGTGCAGAGCCAGCTTTTTTGGTATTTTTCACTTCAGTGGTAACTTACTTGACTGCCTGTGTAAGATGGTCCTCATATCTAAACCCCTAAGCCCTTTTCTTGGTTGGACAGGCACACCGACATATTTCTCAAAGGATAACATTATCGAAACCACCCTCGCTTTGCTTGCAAGTGATAGTAAAAAAAGAATAAATGTTTTGATAAATGTTTTGCACTGAACACTGGATTTATATTCAAACATTCTTCCAACAGACCTACATTGGCCCATCTCGATAAAAGAAGCAGAAAAGCATCTTGCTCAGAGGTGTCAAACTCATTTTAGTTTGGGGACCACATGGTGGAAAAAAAATTCTTGTGGGGGACTGGTAATGAGAGAAAAAGATTACAGCAGAGAGTGAGAGAGAAAGAGAACAAAAATTAGAAACAGGAGAGAGAGAGAAAGAAAGAGAATGACAAACAGTGGTGCAAGGGAAGTGACAAGAGAAAGGGAGAAGAAAGAATTGGGAAAAATTGAAAGGAAAAATACAGAGGGAAGGAAAGAGAGAAAGAAATTGGGAGAGCAAAGGAAACAGAAAAATAAAGTTGGAGAGAAAGAAAGAGAGAAAAAAGAAATGGAGAAAGAAAAAGACACACAGAGAGAAAAGTAAAATTAGAAAGAGTGAGAGAAAGAGAAAGAAATAAACTGAGAGAAAGAAAGATGAAAGAGAAAGAAATACCACTAAGGTTGGTTTGGCGACATCCAGTGGACATATTTGAAACTGTAGCTTATTCTTTTCTTGTGCTTTTCTCAGCATTGTCTTTTGGGCCCCATGAAATGATGTGGAAGGCCACATTTGGCCCGCGGCTCTTGAATTTGACACAAATGGTCTTGGGAGATTCTTTTGTTATTTCTTTAGGTGTAATGGGCCTTTTTATATGTATAGTGATCCCAAGGACCAAGAAGAAATCCACAGGTTCGAGAGTGTTCTCCATTCTGACCCCACTGCTGTGGAATGCTCTGCCCGCATGACCTATGTTTAATTTTGATGATGTCTGCATATGGTTTGTTGATGCCCTTGCGGCATCCTTTGCAACCTGGTCATCCTGGAAGGGGGATTACCTCATGTGCGTACCATCTCAAGGTTTCTTCATTTTTCTCATGCTGAGATTTTGGTTTTAGATACAGGGATTATATAATTATAGTTGTCTGTACATCCCTTTGAGACTTCTTGAGATCAAAGGCGTCACAAATAAACTTTTATATCTAGAATTTGATGAGTGTTGATAGGGGTGATAATCAAGGAAAATGAGGATGCCAACCCCTGTTAAAATATAAGTAGGAAAAGTCTCTTGGGCTTTCGTGGTCTGCTCCTAAAAGTACAACAAAGAAGAACAAACAGGAAGATCTCCAATTTTGATCATATGCAGAGTATGAACTGGGTTTGTTACTTGTTTGGCTCTGCAACTCGATTCAACTGCAAAATGTTAAAAGAGTTTGTAAGAGAGTGACTGATCGCTGCTGCCGACGAAATTTTCTGACCGTTTGAAAAAACGATCGCCTCGTACGAGGAGAAACTTAGCCAACAACGACGGCAACTGGAAGGGCTTTGCTAGAGTCAAAACGTCTTCGGACTCGGGGTTTACACACAAACCCACAATTGCACTTTATAGAATAGAATAGAATATACCTTTATTGTCATTGTTACAAAATGGGTTAACATATTGTGACAACGAAATTGGGCATGGCACCCCAGTATCACATATTCACAGTGAGGATAAAAGAAACCAAGAAGATAAAGGAACAGAGAAGATAAGGTTATAAAAACAAGGAGGATACGGTTATAGTTATAATATTGAGTATTTGTCCGTTCATTCATTATAATTGTGATCTTGTCTGTGCGAGTCTGTTTGAAAATCAGCCATAAGCATGTACTTAGTAATTCGTTAACATAATACCCCGAAAAAAAGCAATGTACATAAGCATATAAAGGGAGTAGAGTTCGTACAGGCTCCTTGAACATGCTAGAATTTTAATTTTGTGTTCTCAAGATTTGAAAAGTGTTTGAATTTTGAGCGAAGTGTTTGTAAATGCTTGAATTTGTTGCAGTGTTTATGGCAGTGTGACTTGATAGTGACCCCGATGTTTGAGAATCATTGCTTTAACCCCAAATTTGAAACAAGCCCAGCGTGTTCTAGCACTGCGATTCTAAGCTTCAACTCCTTTTAAAAGTATACAAAACCATATGTATCTCTGCTTAGGCTATTGAGTGGCCCTCTATTATCTTTATCTTATTTTTAAAATCCTGTACCAACCACTTGGTTGATTAATGCAATCTAAACGTTTCCTCTAGATATCCATCAACAGCCAGATGGCCAGTGTGAAGATCCCCCTGAGGACCAATGCCGGAGCTTGAGTTTGGAGAAGAAGAATCCTCCGCTGCGTCCCGTCAAAGTAGAAGATCGAGAAGTATGATGTCAGCTGTTTCCCACTGACGGGCAGCTCTGTGAAGTGTGAAAATGACAGGAAGGACCCATACGAGTGCTCACAACAACTCCAAGGTGAAGGTTCAAGCGACGACGGGTCTGAAGGACCCCCACCAGATGAAGACTTGGCTCTCCCGTCAGACAACGATGACGTGGAGAGCAGCGCACATTGCAAACAAGACTCTCAAGAGTTGGAAACCTCCAAAAAGAAAACAACTCCCGGCAAAAACTACCAAAAAGGTGGCAAACAAGATGTAAAGTGCACAGTTTGTCGTGTTAACTTTGTGAAAAATGTTGCTCCTTTTGCAGAAAATAATTTTCTTTTCGATGTTAATTGATCCAACACATAAGAACGCACACTGGGGAAAAAACATTTCATAGCTCTGTTTGCAAAGCAACATTTTCTCATGAGTCTAATTTGATCCAACACATGAGAACATACATGTGGGAAAAACCCCTTCTCTTGTTCAGTCTGCGGAAAGGAATTTTCTCCCCAAAAAAGTTTTATCCTCCACATAAGAACGCACAAGGGGGGAAAACCATTTTCTTGCTCGTTTTGCAGAAGAGCATTTTCTCTCGAGAGTGATTTGACCAAACACATTAGAACACATACGAAGGATAAAGCCTTTTCTTGTTCAGTTTGCGCAACAGCATTTTCTCAAATATGTCATTTAAACCAACACATGAGAAGGCACACGGAGAAAAACCAGTTCCCTTGCTCGTTTTGCAGTCAAGCCTTCACAAGCAATTTTGGTCTGGAATTGCAGTTAATAACACACTTGGAAGAAAATCCTCATCAGTGCTTCCTTTGTGGGAAAATGTTTACTAAAGCGTTGAATGCGGTTTAACACATCAAATCTCACAAAGGGGAACATTCCCTGATTTGTTTAGATTGTGGTCAGGATTTGATGAATAAATCTGCCCTGTTTCAACACGTGAGAGTACTCATACTACTAAGGAAAGCCTGAGTAACCCCATCTGGAGAAGAATGTTCAATTTCTTAAAGTTTTTAAAATATTATGTTTGTTCTTACTGTGTTTGTTATAGTTTAAGAGTACATGAGATTAGGAAGTATGCCTCCTTATGGATTCTGCCGACTCATCAGCTGTTAGGGGTTGTTGTAATATTGAAATGCGTCACCACGTGTATAGTCATAAGATCATTATATTGTTATCATCATCAAGTTAACCATTTAGTGGTAAGTAATGTGTCTTATCTATGCATCACATCCTTGTTCTGTACCCACAAATTATGAATATCATCTTTTATTTGTTTTTAATGTTTTATTGTCTTAAAAACCTCAACCGAACAGCTCTAAGGTTCTCCTTCCAGGTGTACAGAGAAAAGTTTGCCAATCATAAATCATGGAATGTATTTCATGGTCTAGCACCAAAGTACATGTTGGTCCCATATGAACCATCTCGGACCCTGAGAACCTCAGGGACACACCTTCTGCTGGTGCCCAGAGCCAGGACTAAACAGGGTGAAACTGCGTTTCAGTTCCATGCAGCTAAACTCTGGAATAGTCTTCCTGATGACGTCAGACAGGCATCTACTCTGACAGTGTTTAAGTCCAGGCTTAAAACAGCTCTGTTCAACTGTGCATACAACTGAAAGGGTTCTATCTGCACTCTTCACCTTTACTTTATTTTAATTCATTGATTTTATTATGTTTTATCTGTGGTTTTAATGCATTTTAAAAACCACATTTTAAATTTTCACTGTCTTTTCTTCTATGTTTTAACTGTAATTGTGTGTTTTCAACCTGTCTCTTTGCCATTTCTGTAAAGCACCTTTAAATGCCTTGTGTATGAATTGTGCTATACCAATAAACTTGCCTTGCCTTGCCTTCATTGATGCAGATAGAAGTGCACTGTAGATAAGAACATGTCACAGGTAATCACTGGTGCATTAAAAGAATAGAACGGCTGTGTGCCACTAGCATTGCCCGCGTTGACACAAAACCATTTTTGTGCCTTATGTGATTACTTGTAAAAGATTGTGATCATAGCCAAACTTGTTCCTGCCTGAAAGAGTAAAATGTCTTTCTGCGAAAAAAGGCTGAATCAACGAAACCAAAAGTGATGAGTAAGCTTTTTTTGCACTTTTCACACAGGGTTACTACCTACTTGGTTGCTTGTAAAAGATGTTAATATGAAGTGTGGTTGTGTTCGGGAAGAGTGAAATGTCTTTCTGGATAAAATGCTAAGTCAACAAAATCAAAGACACTGAGTCAGCTTCTCCCCCCACCCTCCTTAATTAGAGTTACCTAACTAACTGCCTGTGAAAGATGATGGTTGTATCTAAACTCCTTCCCCTTTTCTTGGATGGACAGACACAAACTGCCAGATATACAGTGAGAGTAAAAATTATGTGATCCCTGGCTGATTATGTTGGTTTTCCCTGTAATAAAGACATGATGTTTTCATACTTTTATTATTGATGTAATCTAACACGAAGAAACAAAATATTAAATGAAGAATGAAAATCAAGAAAATAACTTGTAAAAAATGTATTTTGATTAATTCTAATTTCATTAAGGAAAATAAGTATTTGATCCTCTAGTTTGTATGAGAAATTCTGGCTTCCAAAGACCCTTGATATACTAGTTAACTGATTTCAAAACACCCGTACTTAACGACACCTTTATAAAAGATACGTGTTCATAGAATCGGACTCTTCAACATGGGTAATACCAAAGAGCTCTCTCAGGACCTCAAAGACAGGATTATTGACCTGCACAAATCTGTAACGGGCTACAAAACATTAACAAGATACTATGGATAAAAATAACAATCAATAGTGAAATTGTGATAAATTTTCAAGAAGTAAAACATGACCATCATTATACCTCAGTCTGGTGCCCCAAAGAAGATTTCTCCTTGTGGGGTGGTAATGATCATGACAACTGTGATAAATCGTCCTGCAACCACTCAACAGGAATTGGTGAATGACCTCAATGCAGCGGGGACCACAGTCACCAGGAAGACTATTGAAACACTAAGCCCCACAATGGATTAAAAACCTGCAGTTCCCGAAAGCTACCCCTGTGGCAGCCCGGCTACAGTATGCTAATTATCATTACAAAGATGCACAAAGTGATTGGGAGAAGATCTATGGAGGGAGCATAAGTTACATAAGCGACCGCCCACCAACCTTAATGATTTAGAGAGGATCTCCAAAGCAGAGCGGGTCAAAAAAAACCCAGGCATGTGTGCTAACCTTGTGGTTAACTACCACAAACCCCGGACAGCTGTGGTTGGAAATAAAGGTTATGTCACCAAGTATTAAATGTTTTTGGCTAGAGGGATCAACTACTTATTCCCCTTAATATTCTCATCATCTCATCAGCTGCACTGCTTATCCTCAGTAGGGTCGCGGGGGTGCTGGAGCCCATGTCAGCAATCATTGGGCAGGGAACACCCTGAACTGGTTGCCAGCCAATCGCAGCCCTTAATATTATCAAATCAAAATAAATGTATTTGTAAAGCACTTTTCTTGTAAAACATTGCCACTCAAAGTACTGAATGAAAACATTTAGCATACAACAAGCCAGTAAAATCCCCACTAACACAACAATAACTGCTGCTTTTTGGTTTTCCATGAAACAGTGGCACCTCTTTAGTTTGAACTGAAACAGTAACCCGTAATGCTCTTTCCGTCATCACAGGTGTCACTTGTGGCGTCTTGTCAGAGTCATTTCTGTCTAGTCGGTGATGGTGTAATTACCCACTCTCGATAGTGGTCCTCTGGTTCATTTGTGTCTGTCAGTGTGTAGTTTTCAGTCACACTCTTTGCAATGAAACTAACAAATTTATGGCAAATAAATTAATTATGCAGGTGAATGAAGATCAAAACCCACAAAAATATACTTTTTGCAATGCGGATGTAACTTTTCCCGGTTTTGCTCCTACAGAATACACTAAGAACCAACTTTGTCATTTTTGACAAATCCGGTCTTTTCCAAGTAAAAGGAAGGAGAACTTTAGAGCTTTTCAGTTGAGGTTTTTATAACAATAAAAAGGATTTGGAACAAATAAAAACTAATATAGTTTGCGAGTACGGAACAATGCTGAAATGGCTTCACAACTGGATATGACAAAAAAACGAACCATAAGTCAGTGGAAAATTCCCTGAATCCCAATTTTATACCACTCCAGACATAATCGTGCTAATGGTTTGATAAGACTAAAGGCAAGACTCCTCCAATAGTAAATAAAATCCCCACTTAGAACAATGTAGATTCTGTATAACAACTACATGAATTAATTAATGAAAGCATCAAGTGAATATAATAAAGAAGTGTATAACTGTTTTCAAATATATGGATACGATGCATAAATTACCACTCAATGATTAACTTGATTAAAATAATAATGTGATGATGTTATAAATATATATGCAGAGACACATTTCAATATATGGGGCAGCACGGCAGAGCAGTGGTTAGCACGGGTGCGGCACAGTTCTGAGGTCATGAGATCGAACCTCCTGTGTGGAGTTTGCATGTTCTCCCTGTGCTTTGTCCCTCATGTTTCCAAACTACAACAAAAATTATATCTTTCAAAAGACTATGAAATTAAACATTATTTTCTCCAGATATGGCTATTCACGCCTTCCTTTGTAGTATGTGTACGATCACGTGTTGAAACAGATCCGAAATATTCGTCAAATCCTGACCACAGTCTAGACAATTCAAAGAATGTTCCCCTTTGTGAGATTTAATGTGTCTAACCACATTTAACTTTTGAGTAAACATTTCCCCACAAATGAAGCACCGATGAGGATTTTCTTTAATGTGAGTTATGATGTGCAATTCTAGACCAAATTTGCTTGTAAAGGCTTGACTGCAAAACGAGCAAGGGAATTGTTTTTCCCCCGTGTGCGTTCTCATGTGAAGAAGCAAGTTACTTTTTTGAGAAAATGCCTTTCCACAAGTTGAACAAGAAAAGGGTTTTTCCTTCGTATGTGTTCTCATGTGTTTGGTCAAAAGATTCTTGCGAGAAAATGCTTTTCTGCAAATAGAGCAAGAAAAGGGTTTCTCTCCTGTGTGTGTTCTCATATGTTGGATCAAATTAGACTTGAGAGAAAATGCTTTTCTGCAAACAGAGCAAGAAAAGGGTTTTTCGCCTGTGTGTGTTCTCATGTGTTTGATTAAACTACTACTTTCAGAAAATGCTTTTCCGCAAACGGAGCAATGTATGTCCATTTTCTTTTGACAGACCTGGCAGCGGTGGCCTTCATCGTTCCCTTTATCATTCAAAAGAACATTTTTCACAAAGCTTACACCACAAACTGAGCAGTTGACGTCTTGTTTGCCACATTTTGGGGAGTTCTTGTCGGAAGTTGTTTTCTTTTGGAAGATTTTTGACTGTTCAGGGTCCCGTTCACAGTTTGCCCTGCTCTCCGCGTCATCGTTGTCTGACAGGGAAGCCAAATCTTCATCTGGTGGGGGTCCTTCAGACCCGCCGTCGCTTGAACCTTCATTTTGGAGTTGCGGTGAGCACTCGGGTAGGTTTTGGTCGGCATTTTCAGTCTTCACAGGGCTGCCAGTCGGTGGGAACCAACTGGCATCACATTGCTCTTCTGTTTTAATGTGAGGAGGTGGCAGCTCCTTTTTTTCTACTTTGACGGGGGATAGCAGTGGATTCTTCTGTTCCGATCTCAAGCTCCAACCTTGGTCCTCAGGGGGATCTTCACTCTGGCGATTTTGCATGAGATGGATATCTAGAGGAAACAACGTTTGTTGTTCGTCAAACAAGTTGTTGTACAATATGAATGTATTAAAATAAAACAAGTAGAATTGCACACAGAAGCATAAAAATTGATACAAATTGTTTTGTATACTTTTACAGGGAGCTAGATGTGAGAATGGCTCTTTCAACATTTTGGGTTGGCGAACCCTGCCCTAACTGCAAATGCCAAATGATGTGTTTCAAATGATCAGAACGTCCAACCTGCTTTCATGTATGTACAAGATTCAATTAATGAGTTATTATAGAACGTTCTATCTTTTTGGAGAACAGGTTAAAAACGCATGGAAATACTTCGGATGTCAATCAGCCGTCGGTAGGACATTTCGGAAGATCAACGCTTCTATTTGGCTGATTTTTAAACAGACTCGCGCAGACACCAGATCACAATTATTGTAAATGAACGAACAAATACTCAAATAAGTGTAAAGGTAATTTTGCGTGCGGACCTCCGAGTCCGATGACGTTTTGACTCTCGCAAAGCGCTTCCAGTTGCCGTCGTTGTCGGCTAAATTCCTCCTCGTACGAGGCGATGGTTTTTTCAAACAGCCCAAAAATTTCGTCGGCAGCAGCGATCAATCGCTCTCTTACAAACACTTTTAACATTTTGCCGTTGAATCAAGTTCGAACGCCAAACAAGTATCAAATGTAGTTCAAACTCTGCAGATTCCCCAAGTCGTCTTCTTCGTCTTCTATTATTTCTTCTTCTTCCTTTTCTACTACTCTTTCTATACTTCTACTTCTTCTTCTTGGGGTTAAACAGCAGTTGGCATCTATCTCTACGATGCATTACAACCCCCTATCACGACATACTGTTAGAATGTCCCGCACTATTCATGAAATGTAAAATAATCTTCCTTTGAGGCCCTCTTTTTGAGTGCAGAAATCGTTTCAATGAAAATGCCATTATTACTTCTTCCACCAGCCCTTTCTTCATTTACTCCCTCTGAACATTGTACTTATGCAGTCCATTATTACAGTATACGCTCCACTGACTCTTCCCTTTGTCCTCACACAATCCAGTGTCATGTTTCCCCATGAGTTTCATTGTTTTGTTTAAGGAAGTGTTTCCAATCCTTAAACATGACATCCCAGTCTCCACTCTCCTGCATTCACCACCAACCCTTGCCGTCCTCACATCACATTAAATCCCATACCTCTGCACTTTCCATCCCACACGCTCTGCCTTTTCTTAGGTAACCGACCCACCCCCTTAATTATACATTGAGTGTCTGCTGATGCTTACACGCATATCAACCCTATGTGCATCCAGCGCCCTTTTCGCCAACTTGTCTGCCCCTTCATTCCCCTGCAGAGACAAGTCTACTTTTAGACACACCAATCTCTGTGGAGCCTCTTCGGAATGACTTATCCGTAGGTGGTGTTAGGAAATAAGTATGGTAAAATGTATCATTTACCAAATTGTTCAAATTAGTTATCTGACTCCATTGAGCAAACATAACCTTCATTCACCTAACAATGCATGCTCGTTTCTTTTTGTGAAAATACAGACAAGAGACCGGCATTTCCACACGGGGGCAGATTTATTTTCTTAAATAATTTAACTAAGTCAACTCCATCGAATTAGCCGAATAAGTGTCTCTCTCGTTCTCCCTCGATCTTTTCCCATCCTCTCCGATCTTCTAAACGTCTTTTCACAAGCTGCTGTGCCGGCTCCTCCCATGGGCGTGCTGACTCCCCCCATGGGCGTGCCGACTCCTCCCATGGGCTTGCCGACTCCTCCCTTGGGCGCGCCAGGTGCCAGCTTCACCACCTCCTCGCCGAAGGGCATCGCGATGTTTGTCCTTGTGCGTCTGGCCTTCTCCCGTCAGCACTCACAGGAATTCTGTTATCAAAATACGTCTGATGCATTCTAGACAGCCTAACCTTCTAATGTACCTTGAAGAAAAACAGTCAGTGAATCTTTTTACTGCATCAAACTGAGTACATGTACTTACTTTGTAGTTAATTTTATAATATCCTTTATAGTCAAATGTATAAAATCCTTCAGTGGTCAATGGACAAGTCTTATGGTTTTATCGCCCACTCTCACAAAATTCTCATTAATGCTCTTCCCAGTTTCCCAGCTGTCTAATAGCACCCCTCTCGTTGGGTGATCAGTGCTATGCCTCGTCAAATACACCCATAAATTTGCCATAAGATGCTTGCTACTGCTTTCTCCCACTTCCATGTGTATGGCTGGAATTGGCAATGCCTTAATAGCACAGCAGAAATTGCACAAAGCCTTCCAATAGCTTTTTTAAATGACTACTAGCTGCTGACCCCACTTGCCACACAACCCTAATCCAGCACTGATTGAAACAAGGCAACTTACAACCTGTTGAGTGCTCTCCAACTCGTCCCCCATTCTCGTCCAACCACAAAACGCATCACATATAAAACTTTCCTATTTTTTCCACCTATTCTGGCGTCATGTCAAGTATATTAGAAGCTCATCAAAAACCAAACCAAGCAATTTGAACCGTGGCACCCTTTCCAATCTATTTCCAAACGCTTTTAACCGACACCCTCCCAAATTTTTCTCCAGTTTAAGAGCAGTCTGTAGAGCTTTTCCACGACGCGCTTCCAGCCTTCCTCGCCTCGCCTTTTTATTGTTTTTCATGATGAAATAGTACCTGGTTCTAATTCCCATGCACCACCGTTTTTCGTACCACCTCTGTCGAGGTACCAAAACATGGTCCCGGGGACTAAAACATCACGTGGGTCACCGACAACCACTCATTAATCAGCGATGTCAGTCACTGCCAACCTCTAAATTGTCAGAAAGGATCTTCCCCTAGACCTATACCATATCAAATGGCCGCCATTGTGTCCGCGTATTCCCTGTTCAGGGATCCCTTAACCGCATGGGTAGTCGGAGCATGCTAGGGGTTGTAATAGCAACTGACTGATCACACTCCCCTGAGATGTACCATTTTCCACATCATACTAAATTGACAACACCTTCCCTATCCTCACTTGAATCTTCCTTCCAAATAGGAAATCAATAATCCGGTTAAAGGCTCCACGCCAAGTTCTAATATTAACAAGTTTAATAAGCAGACCCTCTTTCCACATCATATCATACGCCGTTTCCAGACCATAAAACACTGCAACGACAGATCATTTGTTTTCTTATTTCAGTTTCAATACTTACCACTAGGTCTATAGGGTTCCTCCCCCTTCTAAAGCGACTCGGATAGCTGGCTATGATGCCTGCCTTCTCCAACTGGTATGTTATTCTCTCTGTATATATTATCTCCATTATTTTGTATATATTCGATGTCAGAGCTATTGGCCTGTTCCTGGATGGCTGTAATTGGGTTGTTCCCTGGTTTCCTTATTGGGATTGCAACAGCCTCCTTCCACACTCCGCCATTCTCCCATACTTTACTATACAGCAGCAACCGTTCAATGTGTGATTTCTCTTCTAAATGCTTCATCTCTGCCAGAAGCAGTTAGTTTGGCCTTGTTTATGGCCCTCGCCATCTCCTCCAGTGTGAAAGGGTCGTCCAAACTACCATTGGTCATCTCACTACTTTCCAATATTTTCAGGTATTGTCTCCACTCTTTCTCCTTACCATCCCCCACACTTGTACCGGTGTCGTCCTTTTGACTGAGCTCCAAAGTTTCCTCCAGCTTTTCCTCTTAGCGTCCCTCACAGTCCTCCTCATCCTCTCTTGTGTCTTTTTATACACAAGTAGGGTTTGCAAGTTATGTGTTCTCTTAAAGAATATCAAGGCACTGTGTCTTTGCCTTACAGCTTGCCTGCACTCCTCCACCCACCATGGCACCAACTTCTTCTCTCTCCTTCATCTACTCTTGGGTATCGAATTTTCAGCCACCGCAGCTATTATAAATATTGTGTGGTCATTACGTTCATCAACCTCATCCAGCCTGCCACCTGTCAAAACAGCCTCCTCACTCAATCTTCAAAACTCATCCCTGTTTGTGTCTTCAAACCTCGATTTTTTAACATTTCAGGCCAATGTATAGTGATCAGTGCCCAGTGAAATTTTCCACTACTTTACATCTAAAGATGACTCTGCATCTGTTGCCATTTTATTTTAGTGCCCTTCCCATCATTCATACAAAGTATATCTTCGCTATCCATCAGTCTTCGAATAATAGTACCATTTAGTTCCTTGTGTAATGCCCCCCAAGTGGTAGTATGGGCATTAAAATCCGCACACCAGACTTTCTTGAGCGTATTTTGGCCTTGAATTTTAAGTAACTTACCAAAGTCCAATTTCCTAAAAGGATTGTAATAATTAATCACCACTATCGCTTCCCTTTTACTCAAAACCTCCACAGCTATGTACTCTTAACACATTTCTTTTCTCTAGCACTCGACAAAGATTTCCCAGTCACGCATCCGAGCCTCCACCACCAAAGCTCCTATCAAAACGAAGCCTCGCACCCTAAAATCCAAACAAGGATACAACATCACATTGCCAGCCTTCCTTCGTGGCATTCTTGTCCCTAATCCTGCTTCTTTCACTTCACTTGTAAATATGCTGCCTTCGCATATATTTCCTCTCCACCCTAATTTTCTGAATTTTCTCTTTTCATGATCTCCCATTCCCAATAATCCAGACTGTGACCTACACCAGAGTTACAGCACCTTGGTTGAACTCCAGTTTCTCACCTGCAATATTCCTGCACCCCCTCCCACCGTGCACATATTTCTTTACAGACCTTAGCTGTGTGAGCAAATCGTTGACAACACCTCAGTGGCTTAGGTGCATATACCTTCACTATGTAATTTATGAAGCACACAAATATCTTACCTGGCACGACAGGTCCTTCAAACTCAATCAATATGGTTTTACGGTCTTTCTTTTCTAAACCCCTCCCTTCCCTTATTGTTTTCATTCTAAATGCATTTTTCACCATAGTTCCCTTGATATTTTTATTCTGAGTAGCACACCAATAATCACCCCTTTTCTTGCCCCCCTTCTGTTTGTGCCCAAATCTTTCTGGTATTCTCTACTTTAGCTTGACCTATCTTTTGGTTTTGTTCACTCAGAATTTTTTTCCAGAAAGACATTCTACTCTCTCAGGTTGAAACACGTTTGGCCAGGAGAACAATTGTTTACAAGAAAACATGTAGATCTAGTTTTTAATGGATCAGTTACTTCGTGTGACATGATCTTATTTACAATGACCTATGTATACTAATACATTCCATGATTTCTGATTGGCAAATTTTCTTCATTACACCCTGAAAACTTTTGAACAATTCAGTTAAAGTTTTTATGACAATAAAACAGATAAAAAAGAAAAGGGATATTTTCGGCTTGTGAGTACAAAACAATTATGTGATGGTTTCACATGTGCACTCTCATTTATATACCTGAGGGGCAGAACACAGGCTATAACAATTTTTTTTTAAAAAGTCAGTGGAAAATTCCCCGAATCCCGATTAGATTCATTAATGACCAATAAATCTTTAACTTGAGTAAAATAATAAAGTGATGATGTTTTGACTATATATGCAGTGACACCTTTCAATATTACAACCCCTAAGATCCGTCGAGTTGTCAGTATCCATGAGGTAGCTCGCTTCCTAACCTCATGCCTCCAAACTACAACAAACACAGCAAAAACAAGATAACACTTTCAAGTTTAAGAAATTGAACATTCTTTTCTCCAGACAGGGCTACTCAGGCCTTCCTTTCCCCGATGTGTACTCTCACGTGTTGAAACAGATCAGAACTATTTGTCAAATCCTGACCACAATCTAAACAATTCAAAGACTGTTCCCCCTTGTGAGATCTGATGTGTTTAACAACATTTAATGTTTGAGTAAACGTTTCCCCACAGACGAAACACCTATAGGGATTTCCATCGACGTGTGTTATCATGTGTACTTCCATATTCCTTTTGTTTGCGAAGGCTTGACTGCAAAATGAGCAAGGAAACAGTTTTTCCCCTGTGTGCGTTCTAATGTGTCTGGTCAAATCGGATTTTTGAGAAAATGCTTTTCTGCAAACAGTGCAAGAAAATGGTTTTTCCCCTGTATGCATTCTCATGTGTAGGATCAAAATACTTTTTTGAGAAAATGCCATTCCGCAAATTGAACAAGAAAAGGGTTTTTCCTTCGTATGTGTTCTCATGTGTTCGGTCAAAAGACCCTTGCGAGTAAATGCTTTTCCGCAAACCGAGCAAGAAAATGGTTTCTCCCCTGTGTGCGTTCTCATGTGTGGTATCAAATGAGATTTTTGAGAAAACGTTGCTTCGCAAACAGAGCAAAAGTAGGGTTTTTCCCCCGTGTGTGTTCTCGTGTGTTGGATCAAATTAAACTTGAGAGAAAATGATTTTCTGCAAACAGAGCAAGAAAAAGGTTTTTCCCCAGTGTGCGTTCTCATGTGTTTGATCAAATTACTTCTTTCAGAAAATGTTTTTTTGCAAACGGAGCAACTTTTGTCCAGTTTTCTTTGACAAACCAGGCAGCAGTGGCCTTCATCGTTCCCTTTATCATTCAAAAGAACATTTTTCACAAAGCTTACGCCACAAACTGAGCAGTTAACGTCTTGTTTGCCACATTTTGGGGAGTTCTTGTTGTGAGTCGTTTTCTTTTTGGAGCATTCCAACTCTTCAGAGTCTTGTCTGCAGTTTGCGCTGCTCTCCAAGTCATCCCTGTCGGACAAGGGAGCCAAGTTTTCATCTGGTGGGGGTCCTTCAGACCCGTCGTCACTTGGACTTTCATCTTGGAGCTGTTGTGAGCACTCGGGTGGGTCTTCATTGTCGTTTTCACGTTTCACAGGGCTGCTCATCGGTGGAAACCAGCTGACATCACATTCCTCTTCTTCTGTTTTAATGTAAGGAAGCTGCAACTCTTGTTCTTCTACTTTGACGGGGGGCAGCTGAGGATTCTTCTGCTCCAAATTCAAGTTCCAACCTAAGTCCTCAGGGGAATCTTCACCCTGGCGATTTTGACAATGTTGGGTATCTAGAGGATACATTCAGATTTCATTAAACAAACAAATTATGACAACATGGGTGTTTAAAAATATTTGATCAAAACCCTGCCGACTGTGTGTGTGTGAGAGAGAGAGAGACAGGGAGACAGGGAGAGAGAGAGGTAAGAGGTAGAGCAGCTACCCGGTCACAATAAAGTACAAAAGGCCCTATGAAATGAATTAGCACCGGAGATCTCAAGTCAAGGGGCACGGTCCACGTGAATCTTGTTTGCCCACGCACCACCACCCCCCGGAACCAGCCAGCCCCCAACCCCATACAACCGTAATGTAGCCGGTGTTGGGCGGAAAATTGCCCCCCGGCATGAAATGTCCCCCCTTGCGCAAACTTTACTAAAACAACTTTGTATTTAAGTTTAGGGGGAAATGTAACAGTAAAGCACAGATCACTTGCAGCTTGTATACCTGGTAGAAATATCACATATCACTTTCCTCATGTGTAGTTCCAGCGGCTTTTAAGCCCGCTGTTATTAAACTTACACTGAAACAAGCCAACCTGGATGCAAAAAGCTTATGTAATTACAGACCTGTGTCAAACCTACTGTTTCTTTCTAAAGTACTTGAAAAAGTTGTGGCACAGCAGCGGAATGATTTTATATCCGATAACAATATTTTTGAATCAATGCAATCAGGATTCAGGGCTAACCACTCTACTGAAACAGCCCTGATTAAGGTAACCAATGATCTTCTACTCGCAATGGACTCCGGCGCTTCATCACTCTTGCTGCTGCTGGACCTTAGTGCTGCTTTTGACACTGTGGACCATAATATCTTACTAGAACGGTTGGAAAAATGGATCGGTCTCTGAGGAACTGTTTTCTCTGCAGGGTTCAGTACTTGGCCCCCTTCTTTTCAGCATTTACATGCTTCCATTAGGTGATATTATTCGCAAGTATAATATCAGTTTCCATTGCTACGCAGATGACACCCAACTATATCTTCCGATGGAGAAATCTGCCACACTAAATTGTGGAAATTTGGAGGCCTGCCTCACTGAGATAAAAGAGTGGATGTCACTCAACTTCGTGCGCCTTAACTCTGAAAAGACCAAAATGTTCGTTATTGGACCATCTAAATGCCGTGACTTGTTCTCAAAAAGTGAGCTGCTTTTATTGCCATTATCCAGCGATTCAAAACAGTAATCTTTCAAATATCACGTAATGAAAACTGTTTTGTGCTCTACCATAAAGATTATTATGGTGAAAGAACTGTCAAATTCTTAACAGATAAAATGGGAGACGAAAGTACATAAGATAGGCCAAGGCCTCATTTCGCAAAAGTCAATATTTTCAACTTGCTCAAGAGCAATTTCTACAAGGTATACGTGGTGCAAATTCTCCGTTCTTCACTGTTCCATTTCATTCCCCCCCAAATTAGTTGTTTTAGTAACGTTTGTGATAGGGGGGACATTTCATGCCAGGGTACAATTTTAGGCGCAATACAGGCAGGCAGACAAAGTGGTTAATCGAAGCGGTGTCGGTGTGGGAAACATTCTTGTTTTTTTTTTTGTTTTTTTTTAATAGCCAATCTGCTTGAATCTTGGCTGCCCAAAACATTTTTAAAAGGAGCTAAATGTGAGAATCACAATGTTGAAAAACGCTGGCTTGTTTTAAATTTGGGTTTAAAGCAGTAATTCTAAAATAGTAGGGTACTCCTGGGGATCGTGGAGAACTTTTAACTGTGCTACAATAGAGCATAATTGCATTTCCACTATACTAGGAGGTAGGGCTGCAAAATTAACCAAAATTGATGTAACATAATACAATAGTGTAACCGCAAACAACTGCAGTTTATTCCAAGATTTATAGTTCGTTCCAGTTTGTTATATGAGTGATGGAGTGTTTGGCCAACAAAAATGGTCACATTTTGTGGATTAACAGCCCCGGCCAATCAGAAGCAGGTTTTAAGTGCACCAATCCATAAAGGCGAGGCAAGGTTTGCAAGACTTGTGTGCACGACTTTGATAGGCTGGTGTAAGCCAGTCAGTCAAACAGCCCTTCCACAAATGGCTGCCAAAATAAATGCCAAGGCTCGTAGCTTTTGTGGTTCGTTATATTGAAAATAAATTCATTAATTAAATCAGACTCTGAGGAAAGTTATCAAAACGGAAAGAAATGATGATCACCAGCAGGTTCTCCGTGGATTATTTTTGGATCCGGTAAGCGACTGAGGCAGCGGTGGAAGACAACATACACCCTATTGATACAGCTGGGCTAACAACTACCTTAAGCCACCCTTGTCGAGCCTGTATCTCACCAAGGCCATATTCATTACCCATGAAATGAATGACCTGAAGCTACAACTTGTGGGGAACCAATGCATTCAGAATGTTTATAATTTGACCATCGTGGGACCTGGCTCACCTCAAAGTTACCCAATACTAGTGTGCAGCTAGCCCGCCGCTTTCGAAGTCGCTTTCTTACTCTGAAAGTAGAAGCCCTTAAATTTCTTTGTAATTTTGTATAATGACAATTAAGACCATTCGATCAGCTGGAATTCTGCGTTTCATTTCTATATCTGTAGTTGTTTTTTGTTCTAGTGGTATACTCTCAGTCGGTATGGGCCTCATCTCGAGTTAAGTTTCACCCTTGGGGGATTTCGTGAAGGTGCAACGATACTATGCAGAATTTCCCTTTTTGATGCTGGTTCTTGTCCCCACTAACCACGATAACCAAGGGAATACCGTACTCCTATGATATCCATATAGCTAGAACGTCCTACCTGCTTTTATTTAGGTGTAAGAATATTAACACATTATTAAGAACATTCTACCTTGATAAAAGGGTCTGTTCAACAGAATATGCCAGTGTATAAATTTAGGTTTCTTTAATTGATCAGAACGTCCTACATGCTTCTATCGGAGTACTCTCTAGACCAGGGGTAGGGAACCCATGGCTCTGGGGCCATATATGGCTCTTTTCATGAGTACATATGGCTCCGAAATAAAATGTAACGATTGTACATCTCTCTGTGGCGTTCCAAAGTCAAGTGATTTCCTCCCGATTTTGGTCCATATAAAGCCTTGCATGGCTGCTTGGCCGCGATATGTGAGTGAGTGTGTGTGTGTGAATGGGTAAATGTGAAGCACGTTAAATGCAGACCATTTACCATTTACTATTAAGCACATGCTACCTATTTGCAAATCAAGCTAAAAGCGCACAGTAATAATTTTGGTGTCAAATCAGCCGTCGGTATGACGTTTCGCAGGACAAGGGTTCTACTTGAGTTAGGGTTAGAATAGTTGATTTTTAAACAGATTCATGAAGACACAAGATCACAAGTATTATAAATGACCGATTAAATACTCAAGTAAGTGTAAATGTAAGTTTGTGTGCAGACCTCCGAGCCCGATGACGTTTTGACTCTCGCAAAGCGCTTCCAGTTGCCGTCGTTGTCGGCTAAGTTCCTTCTCGTACGAGGCGATGGTTTTTTCAAACAGTCCAAAAATTTCGTCGGCAGCAGCGATCAGTCGCTCTCTTACAAACTCTTTTAACATTTTGCCGTTGAACCGAGTTGCAGAGCCAAACAAGTAACAAACCTAGTTCATACTCTGCAGATGATCAAAATCGGATAACTTCCTGTCTGTTCTTCTTCTTATGTTAAACGGCAGTTGACATCATTATTTCGGTGCTTTACCGTCCCCTATCGTCAACGTTCCACTCCTCAAATTCTATTAAAAGGTCCCTGTCAATCTGTCTTACCGAGTTTGGAGTGGACCAATGTAAGTCTAACAATAAAACGTTTCAATATGAATCTAGTATTCAATTAAAAACATTTATCATTTAAGGTGACTTGTAGCTATTTCATTTTATCATCACCTGCGAACCCAGTGAGGCTGGTGATTTGTCTACCCAAGAAAAGAGGGAATGAGTTTATATGTGACCACCATCTTTCAGTTAGATTAGCAGAGATGTAAAAATGCCATAAACGGCAGACTATGTACTTTTGGTTTTGTTCAATCAGTATTTTTTCCAGAAAGACATTCTACTCACTCATGCTGAAACAAGTTAAGCCAGGACCACAATACATTACAAGCAGTCATGTAGGTCACTCTAGAGGGGAATGGCCCTGCCAAAAAGGGAAATGCAACCAAAAATGCTCTAATGGACACATTGTTTTTAATGCATCAGTTACTTCGTGTGACATGTTCTTATCTTCAGTGCACTCATTCAAATACATTTCATGATTTCTGAACGGAAACATATGTTCAGTACACCCTGAAGAACTTTTGAGGAGTTCAGTTGAGGTTTTTATTACAATAAAATGATTAAAAACAAATGAAAAAGGGACAATGTTGTCTTGTAAGTACAAAACAAGGATGTGATGGTTTCACACGTGCGCTTTCATTTATTCCGGATGGGTGTAACGCAGCAGGTTATTTTAAAAAAACACACATTAAGTCTCAATGTTTATTTTACACCAGTCCTTTGTCCATACTTAATCCTGCTGGTGGTTTTATCAGGCTTAAGTCAAGACTCCTCCAGCAGTATATAAGAACACCACTTGAAGCAATGTAGACTCTGTATAACAACTACCAGTAGATGAATGGATATTCAGGCATCAAGTGAATAAGATATTTTTTAAAAAGAAGTAAATAACTGCATTCAAATATATGGATACGACACATTAAATACTACTAAATGATTGACTCGAGTTTAATAATAATAATAATAATAATGTGATAATGGTATGACAATATATGCAGTGATACATTTCAATATTACAACAAAACACCTGCCGACTCTTTAGTATCCATTAGGTGACAAGCTTCCTAACCTCATGTGTTCAGACTACAACCAGAATATTTTTAAAAGTTTACAAAATTCAAAAAAAATTCTCCAGACGGGGTTACTTAGGCCTTCCTTACCCCGATGTGTACGCTCACGTGTTGAAAAAGATCAGAATTATTTGTCAAATCCTGACCACAATCTAAACAATACAAAGACTGTTCCCCTTTGTGAGCTCTTATGTGTTTAACAACATTTAATGTTTGAGCAAACGTTTCCCCACAAATGAAACACTTATAGGCGTTTCCATCAATGTGTGTTATCATGTGTGCTTCCATATCCCTTTTATTTGCAAAGACTTGACTGCAAAATGAGCAAGGAAATTGTTTTTCCCCCGTGTGCGTTCTCATGTGTCTAGTTAAACCGGGTTTACGAGAAAACGCTTTACTACAAACCAAGCAAGAAAAAGATTTTTCACCTGTATGGATTCTCATGTGTAGGATCAAATTACTTTTTTGAGAAAATGCTGATTTGCAAACTGAACAAGAAAAGGGTTTTTCCATCGTATGTGTTCTCATGTGTTCGGTCAAATGACCCTTGAGAGAAAATGCTTTTCTACAAACAGAGCAAGAAAATGGTTGTTCCCCTGTGTGCGTTCTCATGTGTGGTATCAAATGAGACTTTTGAGAAAATGTTGCTTCGCAAATGGAGCAAGAAAAGGGCTTTTCCCCCGTGTGCGTTCTCATGTGCTTGGTCAAATCAGATTTTTGAGGAAATACTTTTTGGCAAACAGAGCAAGAAAAGGGTTTCTCCCCCGTATGAGTTCTCATGTGTGTGATCATATGAGACTTGTGAGAAAATGCTTTTCTGCAAACAGAGCAAGCAAAAGGTTTTTCCCCAGTATGCGTTCTCATGTGAATAATCAAATGAGACTTGCTAGGAAAAGCTTTTCCGCAGTCGGCGCAACATTGGGGCAAATGTTTACGACAAACCCCGCAGAAGTCGCATTTATCTTTCCCCGCATGAAAGTATTTTTTCGTAAAGATTACTCCACAAAGCGAGCAGTTGATGTCCCGTTTGCCAAAATTTGGGGAGTTCTTGCTGGGAGTTTCCGTTTTGGAGCTTGCACTTCTCTCCGCTTCGTCGCTGTCTGACAGGGGAGCAAAGTCTTCATCTGGTTTGGGTCCTTCAGATATGTTGCCACTTGGACTTCCATCCTGGAACTGTGAGAACTCGGGTCGCTCTTCTTCATCATTTTCACTCTCCACGTGGCTGGCAGTCGTTTTTTCGCAAGTGCTAACATCAAACTTTTCCTCTTCGCTTTTAACATAGGGAATCGCCAGCTCCTTTTCTTCCACTTTGACATTGCGCAGCTGAGGATTTTTTTGCTCCAAACTTAAGGTCCACTCTTGGTTCTCAGGGCAATCTTCATCCTGGCTATTTAGCATGGGCTGGATATCTGGAGGAAACGTTTAGATATCTTAACCAAAGAAGTAGTGGTATCATGTGAACATTTAAAAATAAAATAAAGAATATTAAAAGGTCCCTCGGCAGCCTATGCTTCGTGAAGTTAGGCTTGTACAGTAATCATTTGCTGTAACCCAGTTTACCATGGCGGTTTCGCTACTTTGCATTGTGCATTGTGTTTGTGGCATCTGTCATAAAATTAATAATATGCGACCCGCCAGTAAAGTTGACCGCATTAAAAAATGTATTTCTACAAAAAATGATAATTATTTAGCTTTCTGAGAGAATTTTAGCCCACCCCATTTCTGACATAGCGACTGTAATTATAAAAAAGAAAGTTGGCTTTAAGGGTCGCCAGCCTCAGGACAAGTGGAAAATTGAGTATTTTTTCACTGAAATCCAAAACAACTACTTCTACCTAATTTGAGACTGCTGTATTCAAAGTACATAATATCAAGAGGTACTGCCAGACAAAACATGCTGACTATAAAAAGCTTACTGGAAACAAACACTGAAAAGGTGAAGCAACTGGAATCTGTTTAAACGGCACAGAAAAGCTTTTTTAAGGAGACCCTGCGAGTTAAACAAAATTTCAACAAAGGCGAGCTACGAGGTTGTGACGCTGATTGCCAAGCACTGCAAATCTTGTAAGGAGGGTGAATTCAGCGCAGACTGTTTAAAAAATGCCAGGTTGAATAGTCGGCCCTCATACATTTTCAGTTAGCCAAATCCGGCCACCTTTCTGAAAAGTTTGGACACCCTGGGCTAAACGGTCGCCCTGCCCCTTTTCTGCCAGTGTGTCAATAACATTACGGTCTTTTACATGTATGTAAGAAAGTTTGACCAACCACACACAAATCTTTGTCAATGTTGAGATTCTCAAAAAGCCATCAGGTGAAAAAAATACTCTGGACAAAAAAAAAGCACCAAAGGGCCAAGGAAGATGCTTTCTATCGCCCCAAAGTTTAACCTCTTCGTATGCTTGTGGTAACTATTTGGAGTTGCGGGCCTCATTGGGTTAAAAAAATGGGGCAGAGGGACTAATCTTGGAGATCAACTTTTCTCATTTGTGAATATGTGCAGTCTTCTACTTGTTATTTTTTTACATCTTGATCTGTTTTTTAAAGTTCTGCTGCTAAACGTTATTGCACTTTTTTGTCACACTGCACTATTCTTCATTGCATTATTATTATTAGAACTTAAACCAATTTTTCTAACTACTATGTTCTAATTATCATTATTTTGGCCTTCTGATCCTGATAGTCTTTTTTTTCTCTTCAAAGTCTCTAGATCACATGTTCTACCCTGGAGTTCCAAGCCTAATCTTGTTACATACAATGTTTCACAAAGTTTATGTCAATGACAAAATGACACTTCTAATTCTAGTATATGTTTTTTAAAAATAGTTTAATCAAATCTGTCTTTTTGTAGGATTGCTGTAAATGAATTTCTGTAGTAGTATTTCTGTCGTAACATTTCTCTAGTAGTATTTTTATATCATAGTAATAATCTCGGGGTATTTTCGTAGTATTTCTGTACTGGTATTTTGAAAGTATTTCCATAGCACTATGTTTGTTTTTTTAAAGTATTTTTTATTATTTCTGTTGTATTAACGTTATTAGAATTATGTAGTAATTCAATAGTATATTTTTATGGTATGTCTGTACTTTTTTGCTGCATTATCGTGGTTCTATTTTTGTAGTATTTCTTTTGTTAGATTTCTGTGGTGAGACTCCTTGTGATAAAGGGCTATACAAATAAACATGACTTGACTACTAGTATTTTTGTAGTTATACTTCTGCAGTGGTATTTTTGTGGTATTTCTGGTTGTTGGAATTTTGTAGTATTTCTATTTTTGTATTATTTTAGTATTTCTTAGGTATATTAATAATATCACTGTAATATTTTCATATTTTTTTATTTTTTGAAAGAAAGAAAGCTAATATATTAGGTCTTTGTTTTAAGGACTATAGTTTTGGAGTAAGTTAGTGCTTTTTTTCTGTAGTAGTATTTCTGTTGTAGACACAGGGGAACATTGCAGACGTCATGAAACAATTCGTAGACAATTTCACGTCCACACACGTTCCTAATTAATTTTAATGGGCGAGAAAGTAATCAATGATACAAAGTTAAGTGTGTGGGCAGACCTTCGAGCTGGATCACAACTTGACTCTTGCAGACCGCTTCCAGTTGCCGTCGTTGTCGGACGATTTCCTCTTCGTACGAAGCGATCCTTTCTTCAAAAAGTCCGAAAATTTCGTCAGCTGCAGCCATGAGTCGCTCCATTACCAACTGTTTCAACATTTTCACGTGCAAAAGAAGTTCCAGAGCGAAATGAAGCGTCGCCGAAATTCCGTCGCACCTTTGAGCATCTAAGAAACAACACTTGTGGGGTTTTCTTCTTCGTGTACCATTAGTTGTAGACATTTAAAGCCCTAAACGCTTTACCGCCGTCCATTTTTTGAGGGTTGGTCGATGAAAGTCCGTTAAAATATGAATGCAGTGTTCATTTCAAAGCATGTAAAATTTCAGCTAATTTGTTTCGCTTTTAATGTACCGGTTTTTATATGTTTTTCCTTGCTTGGCAATTTCTTATATACAGTGAACTTCTCTACATCGCACAAATCAGTTCCATGATTTCTGATTGATCGTTTTCGTATGACGTCACGCACATAACTGAATGTAAACAGTCGGCCATAATGGGTGGGTCACAGTCTTACAGACTCGCTTGAATGTTTTCACTGGTTTACACCAATTTTGTTGTCTGTTTAAATGAAAGAGGAATGTTTAGGACAGTATTTCTCAACTGGTAGTTTGAGACTTAAAAGCGGGTTGGGACCCGTTTTCAGTGTGTCATGGGCCTGTGCCCTGGCAAAATAATGCTAAGAAAAAGAAGAAAAAAACAGAAAGTCAATTACATACTTAACAGTAGAGGGCAATGATGCCCTGATTTTTCTCTTCTTCCTCTTCAGTCAACACCGCAGGAAGGTACAGTAGTTTAAATAACTGTCATATATTTTTTTACAAGAATATTAATTTTTATTATCAACATAATTAAATGACTATCGTTGTCTAGGTGTACGTTTTATTAATATTTGGGGTACAAATTACTTTTAGTATGTGGCTATTTTAAAGCGGTTTTAGGAGGTCGCTTGGAGGCAATTTAGACTTGTATGCAAGTACAGTATATACAGTACTTGAAGACGTTTTGTTTTTTCTGGTCTTTTTTGCAACAACAACAAAAAAAGGAAATAAAATAAAAGTTAATATATTATGTTGTGCTTTAAACTGTACCATCATTTTATCGTATACATTTGAGTACACATTTTTTCTTGATCTGGGTCGCATCTTGTCATCACGGTGGAATGGTGGGTCCTGAAGTCAGACCAGTTGAGAACCACTAGTGAGAGGCTTCCTTGTGACTTTACAGTTTATTTCTAAGTACTGATTAAAATTGATCCAATATGGTGGCACGTAAAGATGTTGCAGCTCGTCTCTCCCATTCAGTCCTTTTTTTTGGTCTACTTACTATGTTTGTATTCCACCCATACATCAGCATTGCACCACTACACCCAACAGGAGTTTGTGAACATCGACTACGGAAATTGATACATCTAAGACGAATTGGCGAAACCACCTTGTGCTCGGTAGATTGTTATTGGGTTTGGGAAGACACAGAAGCGGTGTCGGGAGAGGAAGTAAAAGCTTCAACTGCAGCTATGTAACAAATCTTACAACTACAAGCAGAGTTGAGCCTGTATCTCACATACACCAGATCAATTACCCATTAAACGAATGACCTGGAGCTGCACCCCGTTGAAAAAGGATTGTTGTTCTTTAATCAACAAGGAGACCTGGCTCAACACGATGCTAGCATGCAGATAGCGTGCCGCTCTCTACATCGCTTCTGGGACTGAAAGGAGGAGCCCTCCAAGTTCATTGTACTATTGTAGAATGAAAATAAAGACCACTCATTCATTGACACTGTTAACTTGTAAGTGGAGGCCAGAGTGAGAACCTTACTTGGAATCTACCCTGCGTAGGGATGAGCTCCACAAAACTTATGTGCAAGTATTGAGCCGTTTTTCGGCTGAAATGAGCTCCCAAATAAAGCCCTGTATGTCCCTGGAAGCCTGGCCGAAAAGAGTGCACCGTTATCCGGTAGGACGAGGGCAGAGATGGGCTCTGAAATAACGCAATGTGACCCCAAGGGATAGACCGGGCAGGCTAAAACTGCCTCGTCCATGATAGTGCGCAGTTCGTCGGCTGAAACGAGATTGCTTTATCTGAAGACCCATAAGCTTTTCTCCAGTGCGTATGGGTCTTGTTTATCAGTAAACATTTGTTGTCGTAACTTAGCCCAGAACCGTAACGACGGCCAAGCTAGAGCTTTGATTGCCATATTTCGAAAGTCAATCACAATGAGGTAAATTTACCGCTTTACACCGAAACAGTATGTTCGCCACTATTTGGGTTGCCCAGATGTTGCCACGTGATTAGAAACTATCAATTGGAAAACTTTATTTATTTCACCCTGAAAAATAAGTATTTCTTACTCTGCTTGTTTGTTTAACATCCAGGGTTGGTGTGACACGATGTGTAAAACAAGCGCTGGAGTTGAGCAGAATGGTTAAGTTTTTTATTACAATAAAGCATATATAAATAAATAAAACAGAATTTTGGGGACTTGTGACAACAGAACAAGGTTGTGGTGGTTTCACAAGTGCGCTTTCAAAGTGGTTGACAATAGTTTTGATATCAGAGAGGTGGAACACAGCGGACTATGACAAATACGAAAATTAAGTCAGTGGAAAATTCCCTAAAATCCAATATTCACATCAGTCTTTAATGAGACTCAAAGCAAGACCTGAAGCCTCCCTCCCAAAAGTAAATCAGAAGACTTAGAACAATGTAAAGACGGTATAACCACTAGAGGAATGGATACATTGGCACATAAAGTGAATCAAACAATAGGTAAATAAGAAAATAATTACATTAATATATAAGGATAATCGTAATATACATTAATTACCACTAAATGATTAAATAGTGTAAAATATTGATGTGATAATTAAAACATTGAATTATCTAACAGGAAAACCCATATAGTTATCACTTTATATTTACAAACTTAGTGACATATTTTATTTTATATTACAACCCCAAAAGTTATCATTATGCCCGATGGGGCACACTTCCAAACCTTACATGTCCAATCTACTATGAAAAATAACCTTTAAATATACATTTTTGCTAAACGTGTTAGGAAATTGAACAGGGAAAATCAGACTTTCTTTTTGCCAATGTGAATGCTCACGTGTTGAAATGGATCAGAAATATGTGTCAAATTCTGCCCACAATCTAAACAACTTATAAAATGTTCCCCTTTGTGAGATTTGATGTGTTTAACCACATTTACCTTTCGAGTAAACATTTCCCCACAAACAAAGCACCTAAAGGGATTTTCTACGTGCGTTAAGACGTGCAATTCCATGCCAAATTTGCTTGTAAAGACTTGACTACAAAATGAGCAAGAAAATCGTTTTTCACCTGTGTGCATGATCATGTGTCTCGTCAAAGCGGTCCTATGAGTAAAAGCTTTTCTGCAAATAGAGCAAGAAAATGGTTTTTCCCCTGTGTGTGTTCTCATGTGATCGGTCAAATTACCCTTGAGAGAAAATGCTTTTCTGCAAACAGAGCAAGAAAAGGGTTTTTCACCCGTGTGCGTTCTCATATGTTTGATCAAATTACTCCTTTGAGTAAATGCCGTTTCACAAACAGAGCAGGAAAAGGGTTTTCTCCCTGTGTGCGTTCTCATGTGATCGGTCAAATTAGCTTTGCGAGAAAATGCTTTTCCGCAAACAGAGCAACGTTTGTCCAATCTCTTTTGACAAACCCGGCAGCAGTGGTGTTCATTGTTCCCTCTATGATTCAGAAAATATTCTTTGACAAAGCTAACTCCGCAAACTGAGCAGTTTACCTCATTTTTGTGACATTTTTGGGAGTTTTTGTCAAGAGTTGTTTTCTTTTTGGAGCTCTCCAAATGTTCAGAGTCCTGTTCAGAGTTTGCGTTGCTCTCCACGTCGTCATTGTCTGACAGGGGAGCCAAGTCTTCATCCGGTGGGGGTCCTTCAGACCCGTTGTCACTTGAACCTTCATCCTGGAGCTGTTGCGAGCACTCAGGTGGGTCTTCGTCGTGATTTTCACTCTTCACAGTGCTGCCCGTCGGTGTGAACCAGCTGACATCACATTCCTCTTCTTCTAATTTAACATGAGGAAGCTGCAGCTCTTGTTCTTCCACTTTGACGGGGGGCAGCAGAGGATTCTGCTGTTCCGAACTCAAGGTCCAACCTTGGTCCTCAGAGGGATCTTCACCCTGACGATTTTGAAAGTGCTGGGTATCTAGGGGATACATTCAGATTGAATTCAATATGAGCGTTTAAAAAGACCCTGACCCGAAAATAAAAGTATTAGAGGGCACTCATCAGCATTGACAGAGATGGTTTTGTATACTTTCAAAAGGAGCTGAAGGTAGGAATTACCAGGCTTAAACACGCTGGGCTTGAATTAAATTTGGGGTCAAACCAGTGACTCTCAAACAGTGGGTTTGTCTAAGGGGGCCTGTTTGAGCTTGAGGAACTTTTTATAACTCCTAGAATAAAGTGAAATTAAACCTCCACTACACTAGGGGGCAGTGGTGCTCGCATTGACAGAGCTTTCTGTTTATATTTAGCATCCACGCTTTGAGTAAGAAGGGTAGAACCCAAGTGTAGCAGTGATTCCTTAAAAAAATCCTTACAGATATGAGGAGACAGGCAGAGAGAAAATGATAAGAGGAAAACAAAATTCTCCCAAAAACTAAGATGAAGCTGTTGGTTCCACTGTGACCTTGGAGTGGGGGATGAGGAAAGACCTGCTTGCTAAGTTTAAAAATTGTGGCAGCAGACAGCATGAAGAGAAATAAATTAGGCAGTCATTTAAAGACATTACAGACCTATAACTCAGATAAGATGCTTGATTTTTTTCAGCAAAAACGAGATGAACAAGGGCAAAGATATACCGCCAGAATCGAGCAATAGTATCAACAAAAATCCATCCAAAAAGCAGCGCAAAAAGGGTTAAATCCCGATCTCTGCTGAAGCACTGATGCATATGAAAAATGTACCCCCGTTTTTCAATTGAGACTTTTTTATTTTGGTCCCCACAAATGCAAACCACAAAACTACGTCCTTGGAGCCAAATTTTGTCAGAAAATAAATGAGATGCACACCAGAACGTTCCGTAGTATGGCTTCATGACATGATCACACTGTTCTGATTGGATGATTTTGAAACTGACTAACACACGCAAGATCATAGATAATATTAATGGGCGCGAAAACAACGATACAAAGTTAGAAACTAAGATTGTGAGCAGACCGTCGAGCCTGATGCCGATTTCTTTCTTGCAAACCGCTTCCAGTTGCCGTCTTTGTCGTCCAATTTCCTTTTCATACGAAGCGATTGTTTCTTCAAAAAGTCCAAAAATTTCGTCAGCAGCAGCCAAGAGTCTCTCCCTTACCAGCTGTTTTAACATTTTCACATGCAGAAAAGTGCCGCGAAGAGATAGAAAGCGTTATCAAAACCGTGTTGTGTAGCAGCAAAGATTCGCCCAAACCTACCAACTTCCGGTGTTTTCTTCTCTCGGCATTTAGGAATTGACTCTTTACTGCCACCCTATATTCTTGTGTGGGAGTGAATGAAAACCCATCGACAGTCTGTATAAATCCAGTGTTCACTTCTAAACATTTCTTATTTCAGGTCATTTGAAGCCAATTTAATTGATTGTTGATGTCTCCATTTCCATGTGTGTTTCCTTGCTTGACATGTTCTTTCTCCCGTACACTTCTCTATGTATCAAACAAAAAAGTCCCAAGATTTTCGATTGGCAAACCTTATTCATTTCCCCTTGAAGGATAACTTTTTACCTCTTCCATTAAAGTCTTGATGACAATTAAACCGTTTTAAACAAATAAGAGAGTGTTCTGGGTTTGTGAGTAAAGATTAAAGCTGTTATGGTTTCACAAGTACACTTTAAAAATGGCTAAGAATCAATTATGTGCCGGAGGGGTGGAACATGGCGGATTGAAACAAAAACAAAACATAAGTCTATGGGAAATTTCCCAAATCCCAGTTTAAGACCAGTCATTTGTTCAGATTTAATCTGGCTGCTGGTTGTATAAAACCAGTGGTGTCCAAACTTTTAAAAACCGGGCCAGATTTGGTATAAGGAGCAACTATTCAGCCTGGCATTTTTAGAATTTAATAAATTCACCCTTCGTAAAGGTTTACAGTGCTTGGCAATCAGCGCCGCAACCTCGTAGTTTGTCTTTATGGCATTTTAATTTGGTTGCAGAATCTTGTGAAAAAGGGCTGCTGTGCAGTTAAAATGGCTTCTAGTTGCTTCACCTTTTCACAACATTCATTTCCACTTTTGGTAGTCAGCATGTACCTATTAATATTGGATACTTCAAAAACAGCCACAGTCTCTTGGCAAATTAGGCCGACGCAGTTGTTTCGAATTTCGGTGAAAAAACAAACAAACTTCAATTTACACTTGTTCTGGAAGCAGCAGCCCTCACAGTCAACTTTCCTTTTTGTATTTACTATTGCCATGTCCGAAACGGAGTGGGCTAAAATTCTCACCGAAAGCCAAGGGGAAGGTGCCAAAAGAATACTGCCATCATCTGGTAAAATGGTGATATATTTTTACAAAGAAATAAATACATTTCATACTGCGGTCAATAATACTGGAGGACCACATATTGTACTATTAATTTCATGACAGAGGCCGCGAGCCAGTAAATATTTGATCACAGGCTGTAACTGGCACGCGCCAAACATTAGGTATGACTGTATAAGACTCATGGGAAGGCTCAAGGCCTCCCGCCCAACAGTGAATCAAAACACCATTTAGAACAATGTAGAAATTGTAATACAACTAGATAAATTGATACATAGACACATCAAGTGATTTAGACAAGAAAGGAGTATAGAAATAACAAGTTTCAAATATATGGACAATCATAAGTCGCATTAATTACCACTAAATAATTTACCCGATTACAATTTTGATGTGATGAATAACAGAATGAGAAGGATCAGACTGCAAAACTCACAGTAATCAATAATTTTGTATATATATATATATATATATATATATACAAACACGTTTCAATATTCTAACAAACCAAAACACCCCAAAAGTTATCTTTATAGCTTGAGGGGGCGCGTTTGCGAACCTCAAGCCCCCAAACTACAACAAACACAGCAACAACCAAAATAACATTTTGAAAAGTTTAAGAGAGTTAAAAAAAAAAAAAACGACAGAGGAACTCAAGCCTTCCTTTCTCCTACATGTATGCTCAAGTGTTGAAATAGATCTGAAACATTTGTTAAATCCTGACCACAATCTAAACAACTTAAATAATTTTCACCATTGTGAGATTTGATGTGTTTAACCACATTTGCCTTTCGAGTAAACATTTGCCCACAAACAAAGCACCTAAAGGGATTTTCTATGTGCGTTGTTAACAAGTGCAATTGCATACTAAATTTGGTTGTAAAGGCTTGACTGCAAAACGAGCAAGAAAATCGTTTCTCCCCTGTATGTGTTCTCATGTGATCGGTCAAATTGCCCTTGAAAGAAAATGCTTTTCGGCAAACAGAGCAGGAAAAAGGTTTTTCCCCTGTGTGTGTTCTCAAGTGTCCAATTAATTGACTCTTTTGACAAAATGCTGTTTTGCAAACAGAGCAGGAAAAAGGTTTTTCCCCTGTGTGTGTTCTCATATGTAGGATCAAATAAGATCGGCAAGAAAATGTTTTTCTGCAAACAGAGCAAGAAAAGGGTTTTTCCCCTGTGTGTGTTCTCATATGTAAGAGCAACTGAGAGTTGCGAGGAAATGCTTTTCCGCAAACAGAGCAAGCAAAGGGTTTCTCCCCCGTGTGCGTTCTCATGTGTAAGGTGAAATAGGACTTGAAAGGAAATTCTTTTCCGCAAATGGAGCAACGTTTTTCCAAATGGTCACGACAAACCCGGCAGCAGTCACGTTCCTCTTTCTCTTTGTCCTTCAGGAAATGTTTTTTGACAAAGCTTACACCACAAACTGAGCAGGTGACGTCTCGTTTGACACATTTTGTAGATTTCTTTTTCAAAGTTGTTTTCTTTTTGGAGCTTGTCAACTGTTCAGGGTCTTGTTTGTACTTTGTGCGGCTCTCTTTGTCATTGTTGTCTGAGAAAGGATCCAAGTCTTCATCTGGTAGGGGTCCTTCACACCTGTTGCCAGCTGGACTCTTGTCCTGGAGCTGTTGTGAGCACTCCGTTGGGTCGTCATTTTGACTCTCCACAGGGCTGCCAGTCGGTAGGAACCAGCTGACATCACACTCATCTTCTTTCATATTAATGTGAGAAAACGGTCGCTCCTTTTCTTCCACTTTGACGAGGGGCAGCGGAGGGTTCTGCTGCTTCGAACTCGAGTTCCAACATTGGTCCATATGGGGATCTTCACCATGGCGATTTAGCAGGTGATGGATATCTAGAGGAAACAACGTTCAGATTTCATTCATTTAATAAGGGGTTGTACACTTGACGAAAGATCGGGCCGAAAAAATCCAACCCTTCCCGACCAGGGAACGGGTATTAAAGCCCAAACCAGCCCGAACCCAAACAAGTAACTTGATTTGAGGGACCAAGCCCAAAGCAAACCCAAATTTTCATTTGGACTTGAACGTAATGATTGACATTTAAGGCCCGACCCAAATTTCGGGCCAAGCTCTGTCCTAATGATCCTGAAAAGTGGGAAATCGGAGTTTTCCAACCTCTGACCAGGAAAATATCATTGGAATGACACTTGCGAAGGCACCACGGCGGCGCAGTGGTTACCACGTCCGCAGCACAGTTCTGAGGTCATGAGATCAAACCTCCTGTGTGGAGTTCGCATGTTCTCCCTGTGCTTACGTGGGTTTTCTTTTGGGCACTCCGGTTTCCTCCCACATTCCAAAAGCATGCATGTCAGGTTAATTGGCTGGTTCAAATTGTCCCTAGGTGTGAATGAGCGAGTGAGTCTCTGTCTCTGTGTTCCCTGCAACTGGCAGGCAACCGGTTCAGGGTGTTCCCTGCCTGCTGCTCGAAGATGGCTGGGATGGGCTCCAGCACCCCCGCGGCCCTACTGAGGATAAGCGGTGCAGATAATGGATGGATGGATGACACTCGCAAATTTGGGGTACATAACTTTTCTCCAACGTTGTGACAAGGAACTCCTAAATCGAGTGGCATTCCAATGATATTTTCATGGCTAAAGGTTGGAAATTTCAGACTTCCCACTTTTCTTGAAACGCTTTGAGGTCAGATCTGGTACCATTCGAGTGGGAGAAATCCAATTTACCAGTTTTCTGGAATGTTGCCTAAGATTTTACCGTTATAGGTTCACAGTGATATTTTTTTTGAATGAATGAAAACATCAAAATAAAAACAGAGCAAAAACAATAACTCAACAACAAAATAACGTTACATAATATGTTCGAAAAGGGGTAGTAAGAAGCAAATGCTTATATTACCTACCCCTTCAACTTCCCCACCAAATATACAAATGATATAACAACAATTGTAATAATATTAATAATAACAGTTTTGATATAGAAATAGCAACAATAACACAAAGTTAACTAGACGCACTATTCCCAATCTCCCGCACCACTCATACCCCACCCTTCTCATCTCTGTATTTCGCCAGGAATGTTCCTTTGTATATAAACCCGAACAAGTGAATAGTTGGACACCGTTTGATCTCGTCTAGCAATCCTTTACAAAGCACGACTCCACACACAGATACACACATGTTTTTCCTGGTGGTTCTCACCTTTGGGATTATTAATTCACTACAGCCCCCTAAGTTATAATTTCCCTCTTTCCGAATGAATAATTTACGGATGTTTTCTGGCACTATGTTTTTGTTGACCTTAAATAGCAGTTGTGCAGTGAAAATTGTTACTAAATCATCTAATTTTAATAATTTGGACTGCAGGAATAAAATATTAATATGATTTCAATATCCTACCCTGTGTATGGTTCTAATTGCACGTTTTTGGAGGATAAAAAGGGGCTGTAGTGAACTTCTGTAATTATTGCCCCAGACTTCTGCACAATATGTTAAGTATGACAGAACTAGAGAACAATATAATAAATACAATGCATTATAGTTTAAAATGAATTTGGCTTTATTAATTATTGAAATGCTTTTAGATACTTTAGTTTGTATGCGTCTGATGTGTGTTTTCCATCTTAATTTATTGTCTATTATGACCCCTAAAAACTTAATTTCTGATACAGCGTGTATTGCAGCACCATCCATTTTTACTTCTAAATCTTGATTTGCCTTGTCCATGGATGCCAAGTGCCCTGTTGTTCTTGTGCTTCTCGACCTCACAGCAGCCTTTGACAATTAAGTCGGCATCCATGGCACTGTATCAAAGGGGTTTACATAATACTTATATACCTTCTCAATAATGTTTGGTTACCTGTCCTTCCCCACTGCCCCTCTCTCCTGTGGTTTTCCACAATGATATCGTATTGGCCCCAGGGGCAAGTTTAGGTTCAGAGCTTTGGGGGTGCTGAGCACAGTGTGTTTAGCTTGTTAAATTTCATTTTTTCATTTCACGTTGAGCATCATTGAACACTGTACAGAAGTGTTACTTCTCATTTTTGAACATCACATTACCATTTGTTTTTAGCCAAAACACTATAACCACGTCATGTCTTTTTTTTCACTGATTTAAAAGAAAATAATAAATCAGCTTTCTGCACCCCAAAAAAATGAGCAGCTTACGCCTAGGCTTGGCCCTATACTCTTTTTGTAGTATTATCATGACTGGAGTCAATTATTGGCAGACACAACCTTTTTTTTCACTGTTCTGCAGATTACATACAAATCTATCGGCCAGTAAAGCAAAACAGTAGTGATCAATGTTCTTAGTTTGATTGTATTGTCGATATTAAGCAGTGGTTGGTCCACACTTTTCTTTAACTAAACGAAGACAAAACTGAATATACTGTTTGGGGATACCCTGACCGCCGGGCACGGCACCCTGTCTTCTAAGTTGAATTCAAGAGTCAGAAACCTGGATATGACATTGACAGTCAACTCCGGTTTGGCAAACAGATCAACAATGTTGTCAAGACGATCTTCTTTCAGCTACGTCTTGTAGCCAAAGTTAAATTCTTTTCAAGGCTTATTTCCTAAAAATATAGTGATTATTTTTGTTGCTACTCATGTTTGAATAGTGCAGTTGATAGCACATTAGCCTAACACTAGAAAGGTCCCCAGTTCAAGGTCTAGCGAGGGATGGGCACCAGCAGGCTGTACTTGCCCAAGACACACAAAGAGAAATAATGCCCCTACAACCTAATTTCTTCCACTGATAGGTAAATTTACCTGACAGGTAGGTGTGGGGACCTAACAGGGTGGAACATAAGAAGATAGATTTTTTTTTTTTAGCTAATCGAGCTGTAGATCTTTAGCTGATCAACTTTAAGCTAACTAACTTTCAAAAGATTAACAAAACTTTGATAACTTAATGTGTTTTTTAAAAAACTTAACACAATAAACATTTCCCACAATTTGCCATAACAGGGTAGAACTTTAAGAGTGCACACGAGTTCCTAATGAATTTGAATGGAAGAGCAAATACTCAATGGTACAGAATAAGAAGTTAGGTTTGTTAGCAGACCTTCCAGCTGGATCACAACTTGACTCTTGCAAACCGCTTCCAGTTGTCGTCTTTGTCGGCCGATTTCCTTCTCGTAAGAAGCGATCCTTTCTTCAAAAAGTCCGCAAATTTCGTCAGCTGCAGCAATGAGTCGCTCCCTTACCAACTGTTTTAACATTTTCACGTGCAAAGCAAGTTCCACGGCCAAACAGATAACAAGTGTTATTTCAACTGTCGTGCTGTGCAGCAAGACACACAAAAAGTGCCGACTTCCGGTGTTTTCTTCTTTACAGTACATTTGGGAATTTATTCTTCACTGCCACCTTGTGTTGGTTGTTGAGTAGAGGCCGTATGAATCAAGTGTTCAGTTGAAAACGTTTATCATTTCAGATGATTTCAAGGTCAATGATTTGAGTTTTAATGAAGCAATTTTACCAAGTGTGCAATTTTATGCTGTGTTCTTATCTCCAGTGCACTTCTCTCTGCATCACTCGAATAAGGCCAACGATTTCTGTTAGGCCGACTTTATTCATTAAACCCTACAGGAGAAATTTGTAGCTGTTCCGTTGAGGTTTTTAGATAGATAGATAGATAGATAGATACTTTATTCATCCCCGAAGGGAAATTCACTTTTCCGGCAGCATCCCTGAGCTGAGATACAACAGAATACTCTGGAATTGTGACAAAAGAACATGGCAGTGGTGGTTTCACAAGTACACGTTTAAAATGGCTGACAATCAATAATGTAAAAGAAGGGCGTAAAAAGGCCAAAAGTTAAAGCATAAGTCATTGGAAAACTCCCAAAATCCCAGCTTCGCACCAGTTCTTTGTAAAGACCTGAAGCCTCCCTCCCAATTGTAAAAAAAGAAGATTACTTCGAACATTGTAGAGATTGTATCACAAATAAATGAATTGATACATTGACACAATATGTAATTTATAAAGGAAGCAAATAATGAAATAAGTACATTCAGATACATGGATAATAACAAAATAAATACCACTAAATGAGTAACATGATTAAAATATTGATGTGCTGATTAAAGGAATGAAAAAGATCTAAAATGAAAATCTATGCATTTATCACTATGACTTCATACATGCAGTGACATATTTCAATATTACAACAACCCCAAAGGTTGAAGTTGGCATTAACATAATTCCTCTCAACTACAACAAAAAAATGATTAAAAAAATGTACTGGCTTAAAAAAAAAAAAAAAAACATTGTTTTTCTTTACACAGAGAAGCTCAGGTCTTTTTTTTCTCCGATGTGTACGCTTAAGTGTTGGAACAGATCAGAATTATTAGTCAAATCCTGACCACAATCTAAACAATTCAGAGATTGTTCCCCATTGTGAGATTTGATGTGTTTAACCACATTTAACTTTTCAGTAAACGTTTCCCCACAAATAAAGCACCTATAAGGATGTTTTTCCATGTGTGTTATCATGTGCAATTCCAGACCTAGTTTTCTTGTGAACGCTTGACTGCATAATGAGCAAGAATATTGTGTTTTACCAGTGTGCATTCTCATGTGTTTGGTGAGATCAAGTTTCTGAGAAAACGCTTCACTGCAAACAGAGCAAGAAAAGGGTTTTTCTCCAGTGTGAATTCTCATGTGTGAAATCAAATTACTCCGATGAGAATACGCTATTCCACAAATGGAGCAAGAAAAAGGTTTTTCGCCAGTATGTGTTCTCGTGTGTTTGGTCAAATCAGAGTTTGAAGAAAATGCCTTTCCACAAAAGGAGCACGAAAAGGGTTTTTCCCCCGTGTGTGTTTTCATGTGTTGCGTCAAATTAGACTTTTGAGAAAATGCTGTTTCGCAAACGGAGCAAGAAAAGGGCTTTTCCCCCGTGTGCATTCTCATATGTTTGATCAAATATGACTTCAGAGAAAATGTTTTTTCGCAAACAGAGCAAGAAAAGGGTCTTTCCCCCATATGCGTTCTCAAGTGTTTGCTCAAATCAGACCTGCAAGAAAATGGCTTTCTGCAAAAGGAGCAAGCAAAGGGTTTTTCCCCAGTATGCGTTCTTAAGTGCATGACCAAATAAGATTTGCGAGAAAATGTTTTTCCGCAAAAAGAACAAGCAAAAGGTTTTTCCCCCGTATGTGATCTCATGTGTTCGGTCAAATCACAGTTTTGAGAAAACGCTGTTCCACAAATGGAGCAAGAGAAAGGTTTTTCTCCTGTATGCGTTCTCATATGTTTGATCAAACCACACTTTTGAGAAAATGCTTTTCCACAAAAAGAGCAAGAAAAGGGTTTTTCTCCCGTGTGCGTTCTAATGTGTATACTCAAATGAGTTTTGGAAGGAAAAACCTTTCCACAAAAAGGGCAACGTTTATCCGAACCTTTGAGACAAGCCCGGCAGCAGTTGCCTCCATCATTCCCTTCGTGATTTAGTAAGTATTTTTTCACAAAGCTTACTCCACAAACTGAGCAGTTGACGTCCTGTTTGCCACATTTTGGGGAGTTTTGGTCGGGAGTTGTTTCCTTTTTGGAGCTATCCGACTGTTCAGGGTCCCATTCTGAGTTTGCGCTGCTCTCTTTGTCATCGCTGTCTGACAGGATACCCAAGTCTTCATCAATCGAGAGTCCTTCATACGTGTCGCCAGGTGAACTTTCATCGTGGAACTGTCGAGAACACTCGGGGTCTTTGTCGTCGTTCTCACTCTCCGCAAGGCTGACAGTCGTTTTTTCCCAGCGGCCGAAAACAAACTCCTCCTCTTCCATTTTAACGTCGTAAATCTGCATTTCATTTTCTTCCTCTTTGATAGTGGGCAGCTGAGGATTCTTTTGCTCCAAACTTGAGCTCTGAATTTGGTCCTCAGGAGGATCTTCATCCTGGCGATTTGCCAGAGGTTGGATATCTGAAAGACACAAACACAGTTTAGATAACACAAAGTAAATATTAACTGGTTAGATATGAACCTGTTAAATACCACAAAAATATTCGGGGGGCCCTTGGCAGCTTAAGCACTGATGTAGATGGTTTGGTATGAGCTTGAAGTGTCTATTCTGCCAAGATTTCCCCACGACTGTATAACTTCTTCATTTACCAAGTTGAGCTATGTTTTGTGGACACATTTGGTCTTAAGTGTTAGTGATAGCTCTATACCAAATACTTTTCTTTAAGGTTTTTATTAGTCACGTCACATTTACGCAGGGGGGGAAAGAGTTGTTTACGGATGAAAGAGATAGAAAATGTTGCTAAACAATACAGACTATAAAACACAGAAGAGGAAGAGCACCCCTGGCCTCACATCAAAAGCATGTTCCCCTAAAAGGGGCGTCCAAACACCCGCTACAATATGCAATGTCTCTTTTGTTTGCCTAAACAAATGGAGATTTCTGCATTCAAGAATTCAAAATCAAACTTGAGGAAGGATGTAGCGGTCCTAAATTCTAATCTTATCTTTACTTTACTGGTTTTATTTGGTATTTATTACTAGCTTGTTTTATTTTTGTCTGATATTCTGTGTACAGCAAACTTAATTCATTCTTTATTGAAGCACTTAAATTTGCTTTTAAATTAAACGTATTTTTGTTGAATCGATGGATTTTGATCTGATTGGTTGTTTTAAAAAAATCAATACAAAAACGTTGCCACATTCACTCAGTACCTACGTTATTTTTTTCACCAAGTACTTTACTTTAACTCAAGTTAGTATTTGTATGGTTACTTTCACTTCTACTTGAGTAATATTATTCTGAAGTAACAGTACTTTTACTTGAGTAATGTTTTTGGCTACTCGACCCACCTCCGTATATAATCACGAACCCGACTGATGAACTAGATTTGAGATACTCGGCCTGAAGTAAACCCTAAGTATGCAAGGCGCAAAAGTGCGCAGCTTTGACTGTCTACTTTGGGCCAAATCCCTCAAATCAAGCCTGCGCAGCACTGAAATAAACACTTTGGTGCAAAAGTGTGCATTTCCATACCTGTCAACCTGTACATTTTTGCCGTACAAAGTACGTTTATTAGGCATTTGAAGACGTGTACAGCGTACAAGAAAATCTGCACGGAAAAACGCAAATTTGTCAATTATGTACCATTCTGTAAAAACCTACTATCATGAAACGGCAAATCAATCAAGTCTAATGAGTTTGCCGCGGTAGCCTCTATCTCGGCATCATTTTTTTCCTTTGCAAACGAAGCGAGCTGTTTGATGCTACTGTGCGCATGCGTCTACCGCCTGGGGATTTCCCATCATGCATCATTCCGAAAGAAAAAAAACAAATGGTGTAAGATTATTTTGTAAGGGAAAATACGACAGTTTGTACGGGCATGTGTAACAGAGTTGAAATTTGATTGTTTTGAATGTTTTTTTGAATTCTCACAAAATCTGTGTTTTTGTTGTATTCCTGTTAATATTCCGGTACCTCATTCAGTTGTTAAGTCATGGGCGTCTGCGACTGTTTTTTTCGTTTGGCACTTTATGGGCTTCAGCGCTTGCCGTAGCTTAAGTGATTTTTGTAAGCGTTGAAGATAATTGCAGTCGAGAACAGAGACCCCTGACTTTTGTATTGTTTTATTTACTGAATGCAGGCAATAAACCAGAGATTGTGAAACCTTGTGTCGTGCATGAACGAGGGTCGCTACACATGGAGCCGTGGAGGTTGACAGATATGCATTTCGGCGAGGTGCAGCAAAATCAAACTGAACGAAATGCCACCGGAATGAAACTCGTATTCTGCAGATTGCAAAATGCAAATAATGAAATATTTGGACGAAAATCAGAAAGAACGTAAGCGGAAATGACGTCAGACGAAAGCAACGTAGAGATGAAAGGAGGAAGCGGTACATCTCCTGCCGTGACACTGAGGATTACATTTTGGGGGATTTAGGGAGTTGCTTAAATCGATAGTTTGTTAAGCATGTTCTTTATGATAGAGTTATCTGAATAATATAACTTTGGTTCCTAAGTGCGCCAGAGTGTTACTCGAGTATAAGTACATGTACTGCAGAAGAATATGACTCAAGGGGAATTAAAAAAAAACAGTTATCTACATAATTGCTTGGTAAAATGAAGTGCATGCTAAGCAGATTCTACACGAAGAGGAAAAAATCGGCAAGAAAGAAGCCCGACTGAATGAAGACATTCTATGCCCGAACCCAGTTCGAATTTCGTCTTATCTCTAGCAATACACAAAACACAGTCAACATCTTTAACAAAAAAAACAGACTTTATATTCTGGGCTTGAAAATACAGACAGGGTCACGTTTCCTTCACAAAAAGCATCGGCAAAATGGCTGACCGATCTTTTTATGGGAAATGGGTGTGGTTTTAAAGAACAAAGCCTCGAATGAGTGGAAAATCCCCAAGACCTCATTTACAGACTTTCAGACAGGCTCTGCGGGAACTACATGTGGTCTTGCAAGACTCAATGACCCCTTCCCCGATCCCCTCAGCAAACCGGATCACTTGGAACAACGCAAAGACTTTTTAACGACCGAATAAATTGGTACACGGAGACGTCAAATGAACACAGGAAGTCAAGTCTTCATTCAATTATAAGCATGATCATTAGGTGTATTAATTAGAACTAAAATATGAATGTTATTAGTAAAATAATCAAACGCTCAGTACTGGGACATTTACATATTTCTGATTATCTATTCAGTAACACGTTTCAATAATAAAACAATTGTGAGCAGACCTTCGGGCCGCATGTCGATTTGACTCTTGCAAACCGCTTCCAGTTGTCGTCTTTGTCGGCCGATTTCCTCCTCGTACGAAGCGATCCTTTCTTCAAAAAGTCCGAAAATTTCGTCAGCAGCAGCGATTAGTCGCTCCCTTATCAATTGTTTCAACATTTTCTCTTTGTATAAAAGTTCCACGGACAAATAGTTAAACCGTGTAATTCAAACTCTGTCGTGCGTCGTAGCAACAAGAATACAGAACGTGCTAACTTCCGGTGAATCCTTCTTCGCTGTGTTGTAGGATTTAACATCTGAAGGCCAAGACGCGTTACTGCCATCCTGTGTCCCTGGGTGTGGCGCAATGAAACTATCAATATAAACTGTTAGATTACTAAAATAGGTCAATGAGTATGTTGTCACCATAACTTGAGTTTTCCAACTATATGAAGTTTACTATTTAATCATCACAGCATTACTTTAATAAGCACATTATTCATTTTAGTTGTTGCAAATGCACAACATATTTATCCACATATTTTAGTGAAGTATTTACTTGCTGAATGTATGCTTTCATATCAGTGTTCATTACTTCCTCAGAAATGGTCAACCTTGAAGATCAACTCTGAAAAGACCGAAATTTTAGTTATTGGTCCATGTAAATGCTGTGACTTGTTGTCAAAAACTGCTTTGAACATTGACAAATGTAATATCACCCAGAGTGACTCAGTCAAAAATGTAGGTGTCATATTTGACCCCGATCTGTCCTTTTCAAACACATGTTAAGAATATTACTAGAACAGCTTTTTTCCATCTTCGTAACATTGCTAAAATGTGCCATATGCAGTCTCAGTCCGATGCAGAGATTATAATTCATGCGTTACTTCGCGTCTGGATTACTGTAATACACTACTCTCCGGTCTCCCGAAGTCCAAAATCAAGAGCGTTCAGCTGGTACAAAATGCTGCAGCGAGGCTTTTAACTAAGGCAAGAAAGTTTGATCACATTACCTCGATTTTAGCTAACCTGCATGGCTCCCTGTTAGCTTAAGATATGATTTTAAGGTTTTGTTGTTATTATACAAAATCATGCATGGACTTGCTCCCTCGTATCTTTCAGATTTAATTTCACTCTTTGTTCAGGTCCGGAGCCTTTGCTCTAAAAATGCTGGTCTACTAGTGATCCCAAGAGCAAAGAAGAGATCCGCAGGTTCGAGAGAGTTCTCCATTCGGGTCCCGGTGCTGTGGAATTCTCTTCCCCCTGAGATTTGATCTGCAACCTCAGTAGAACTGTTTTAATCTAGGCTTAACACACTTCTATTATATAGCATATGAATAACCTATATTTTATGTTGACAATATCTGTGTATTATTTATTATTGCAACATCCATTGCAGCCTGGTCATCATAGAAGGGGGATTACCTCATGTACAGTCCCTTCTCAAGGTTTCTTCATTTTTCTCATGTTGAGGTTTTTTTAGTTTTTCCTTGGCCTCATGTATGTTTTGGATCAGGGGATGGTGTAATAGTCTGTGATTTGTAATAATCTGTGCAACCCTTTGAGACTCCTTGTGAGAAAGGGCTATACAAATAAACATAACTTGACTAAACGTATATCACTCACTTTCTCTAGGGATAAATGAGTACTGAATGTGTGACCAATATGGAAGAGTTATTTCTTGAGGTAATAGTGGAAATCGTGTGCAATGGCATTAGGCTAGCGGGCTGGAGATTATCCAGGCAAAGCTAGGCTAACAAGGCTAGCCTGCTAAATTAGAAGAAAATGCTACTGTTCAGTCACCAGACTGCGTAGGTAGTTTTTCTTCCTTTTGCTTGTTTTCAGTATGTTGACTTTTTTCCTATATGATTAAGTGACACCTAGTGGTCAAATATTATGTAATGTACCTTTAAACAGTTTACTCACAAAAATCAAGATATTAAATATATTTTCCTGTATTAACTCATTAGCATCATTTTTTCATTGAAAAAAAAAAAATAGTTATCTGCTGCCACCTACTGAGATGGAGGAAATTTACAATGAGCTGATCGCTGGAAGAAAGCAAGATAGTGAATAATGATGTGCTTTTCGGCAAAGACGAAATTGGGCCAATTCCTGCTGCACACAAGAAAATGTTAGAAAAAAACAGATTTATAATGATTAGGGGTTGGAATTGGGGTTTTGGTCACCTAATGACTGCCAACACAGCAGTCGGGTTGAGTGAGGGGCTGGGAATCCCCTCCTCTGTATCAATCTCCCAGAAAGAGTCAGGAATGTGCACGGCGGCGCAGTGGTTAGCGCTTGTGCGGCACAGTTCATGTCATGGGAACCTGTCGTGGGTTCAAATCCAGCTCCAGACTTTCTGTGCCGAGTTTGTATGTTCTCCCCGTGCTTGCGTGGGTTTCCTCCGGGCACTCCGGTTTCCTCCCACAGTCCAAAAACATGCTATACAGGTGAATTGGCCGGTCCAAATTGTCCCTAGGTGTGAATGAGCGAAGAGTTGTCTGTTCCTGTGTGCCCTGCGACTAGCTGGCAACCAGTTCAGGGTGTCCCCTGCCCACTGCCCGGAGATGGCTAGGATGGGCTCCAGCCTCCCTGCGACCCTAATGAGTCTCTGCCGTATCACACAAATAAGTTTCATGATTTCTGATTGAGAAACTTTATTCATTGCAGCATAAACAAGTCGTCAGTACCCATATAATATGTCTCCAAACAAAAACAAATATTTTTAAATCTTAAAAAGGTTAACATTGTTTTTCCACAAACAGGGAACTCAGGTCTTCTTTTCTTTGATATGTACTCTCAAGTGTTGAAACAGATCAGAACTATTCGTTAAATCCTGACCACAATCCAAACAATTTAAAGGATTTTCCCCTTTGTGCGCTCTTATGTGTTTGATCACTTCTAACTTTTGAGTTAATCTTTCTCCACATAGGAAACACCTATAGGGATTTTCTTCCATATGGGTAACCATGTGCATTTCCATACCAATTTTCTGTGTGAACGCTAGACTGCAAAACGAGCAAGAAACTAGTTTTTCCTCCGTATGTGTTCTTATGTGACTGACCAAGTGAGGCTTTTGAGCGAATGCTTTACCGCAAACAGAACACGGAAAGGGTTTTTCTCCTGTGTGTGTTCTCAAGTGTTGTATCAAATTAGCCTTTTCAGAAAATGCTTTTTTGCAAACAGAGCAGGAAAATGGTTTTTCCCCTGTGTGCAGTCTCATATGTTTGATCAAATAAGACTTGAGGGAAAATGACTTTTTGCAAACAGAGCAAGGAAAGGGTTTTTCCCCTGTGTGCATTCTCATGTGAGGTATCAAACTACTCCTATATGTATATGCTATTCCGCAAATGGAGCAAGAAAAAGGTTTTTCCCCTGTATGTTGTCTCATGTGATTGGTCAAGTAGGACTTTGAAGAAAATGCCTTTCTACATACCGAGCAAGAAAAGGGTTTTTCCCCAGTGTGTGTTCTCATGTGTAATACTAAATGAGCCTTGCAGGAAAATCCCTTTCCACAAAAAGGGCAAAGTTTATCGAAACCTTTACGACAAACCTGGCAACAGTTGCCGTCATTGTTTCCTTCATGATTCGGAAGAACATTTTTCACAAAGCTTACACCACAAACGGAGCAGTTAACGTCCTGTTTTCCACAATTTGGGGAGTTCTTGTTTGGAGTTGTTGTCGTTTTGGAGCCTTCAAACTGTTCTTGTTCAGAGTTTGCGCTGCTGTCCTTGTCATCGTTGTCTGACAGGGGGGCCAAGTCTTCATCTGGTGGGGGTCCTTCAGACCAGGCATGACTTTTACTTTCATCCTGGATCTGATGTGAGCATTCAGGTGGGTCGTGGTCATCATTTTCACTCTTCACAGGGCTACCAGTTGGTTTTACCCAGCTGTTCACAACAAACTCCTCCTCTTCCATTTTTACGTGGGAAATCTTCGACTCCTCTTCTTCCGATTTGATGATGGGCAGCTGAGGATTCCTCTGCTCCAAACTTGAGCTCCGGCCCGGTTCCTCAGGAGGATCTTCGTCCTGGCTATTTAGCAGGTGCTGGATATCTATAGGGGTAAAACATGAACCTTTCAAAATAGGGGTGACTTTTTACATTTTCTGATTATTATTTGTTTGTTCTTGTTGTTGTTTTGTGAACTGTTCTTGGCTAATAAAGCTTTGAACTGTACAATAACTTCATATTTTGCATTTCTTTAGCCTCATTTCTTTTTTTATTTAGACTATGTGGTTTATTCATAAACATCAACTGAACATTATTACGGGGCATTTACAGTTGATTTAATGGAGGTTTGGGTGCATTTGAACGGATGAATCCCGTTTAAATTAATTTCAATGGGAAACTGTTTTGATCTACCACAGTTTCAGTTGTACAACATCACTGCTAGAAACAATTCAATAAATAAAGTGAGGTACTACTATTATTGTTTTTTTCACCTTAAATTTAGCATTAGGTTGATTTAATGACGCGGCAAGTGATAATAAACACTATTAAAAATATATCTTTTATTGAAAGTCAGTGTTCATTTTACCTCTGAAAAGTGATGGGTCCCGGGGACTCGCATGCTCAAAAATCTATGGGTCTCAACAGAGATCTACGGGTCCCCAAAATTTAGTGTTATCGAGGTTGAAATTGTAAATCAGTGACAAATATATAATAAAAATCTATATATTCATTCAGTTTTAATCATCAAATTATTAATTCATTTTCTGCATCAAATCATTGTTGGTAATATACCGATTAAAGGGATAACCACAAACCTGTCTTTTTTTCATTTTCTCTTTTTATACTTCCTTTTTTTCTTAACTTCTTTATACAACATAATAATTCGTAATATAATGCATCAAAGCAAGTGAGCCGTTTGAGAGCCGGCTCTCTTTAATGAGTTGAGCCGAAAAAGCCGGTTCTCTAAAAAGAGACGGACTTTTCACACAACTAGAGATCGGCGTGTAGACGAAAACTCGAACCGCGAGACCAAAACACCATCTGCCGGATCTGCCTGACGAAAAGTTCGGAGTGCGGTAAATCTTTGTTTGAAAAAAATGTAATCGGGTAATAATGACAATTTTGTGTCAAAAAAGTTGCGTCCCAGGGATGCACGTTGATTTGAGACTATGCATCCCCAGCAAAAATGATGCGTCTAAGACGCAGGGACGCGGGCAAACGAGAACACTGGAAAGTACTGCAGATTTGTACAAACCTAAAATAAAAATGCTACATGTAAAACCAATTAAGTACAGCCCACAGTCGGACAAGACATTATTCCATAAATAAACCTCTGTCCATTTTTAGGGACAGGCAGATAAATAATAAACGAAAATTAAGTAAAGGTATTTTATCCCTACAAACCAAGAACAGACTCATCAGCAGCAGCAAATAAAACAAATATTATGTGCATTTTGTGAAATACATGCAGCGGTCAACGGCAAAGTCTGTAACAGAAGAACCTAACGAATCTAGGGAGTTTGAAATCAAACTGTTATAACAACTGATGTTTGTCATTTATAACATTTTACCAACTGACATTTGTTGTTCAAGCTGCACAGATTTAATTTCAAATTTGTTAGTCAGGCAACGTCTGGCATCGCTCGCAAGCTCTCTTTTACAGCCAGATATATGCATATAAAAAGCAGAATACATGTCATCAGAAGCGTATTAGATTGGATATTAATCTTAACGAAGCGAGTCAGACTCTGTTTCGTTCAATTGTATTACGTGCTTTCTCTTTAAATGTTTGTGCATCGTGAAGTACTGCCATAATATGCAAAATCTTCTTTGCAAGTAGTATTTTGTTTCACCCTATTGAGGCTGAAATTTCCCCAAACTTAATAAGTGTTAGTACTCGTAGTTTATGTTGATGCTGTTATTTCTGTATATTTCTACTCGCAACATACAATTACATATGAACAACTTTCAGCAGATATTCAAATCATGTAAGTGCCCTCACTCTGTTGAATAAACAAGTCCGGCAGCAACGGAGTGCATTGTGGACCGTTTCTCTTATTTTTGTCAAGGATGTCAAATAATCATTGCAGCCTTAGATAGCGCTGGAGTGAAGAAGTTTGGTTGAGGTTTTTATTACAGTAAAACAGATAAAAGAAAACAACAGAATGTTTTATGGATTTGATGGATTTGCCTTAACCAAAAGCATTGATAAGTCGTCTGACCGGTGTTTTTATGGGAACTGGACGTGGTTCGAAAAAACAAAGCCTCGAATAAGTGGAAAATCCCCAAGACCTCATTCTCACTTTGGTATTGTTCAGACCAGCTCTTTGGGAAATTTGTAGGTGGTCTGGAAAGACTCCATCCTCAGCAGACCAGATTACTATGACTAATGTACAGACTTTTAACTACCATATGAATAGATACGCCACCCGAAGATAACTGGGTTGGGCTCCAGCACCCCCCGCGACCTTAGTGAGGATAAGCGGTGCAAAAGATGGATGGATGAATAAGATACACTGAGACGGCAAGTGAACAAACGTAAAGACTCCATTTAAATATATATGTAGATGATCTCAATGTCATATCAAACCCAGCAAACCAAGTTTTATAATTCTGGTCCTTGTGGCTCGCGAGAAAAATACATTCTCATATTGCTTTGTGGGCCTTGTCAGCCAGCGGGAAGCGCATTTTCACCTGAGTCACACTCAAAAAGCTGTGCACTTCTTTCAACAAATTTGCTTAGAGTACCTATTGAAAATCATTCGGTGCAATAATAACAACTAAATGAATACAATTCTTACCATAACGCATCATTACAAAAGACTATATATGCACAACAATTGTGAGCAGACCTTCAAGCTGGATCACAACTTGACTCTTGCAAACCGCTTCCAGTTGTCGTCTTTGTCGGCCGATTTCCTCCTCGTACGAAGCGATCCTTTCTTCAAAAAGTCCGAAAATTTCGTCGGCAGCAGCGATTAGGCGCTCTCTTATCAGGTGTTTTAACATTTTCACGTGAAAAAAAAAGTTCCTCGGCCGATAAGATGATAAGCGTAAGTTAAACTCTGTCGTGCGTCCTAGTACCAATGACAGGAAAATTTGCTGACTTTTTGGTTTTGATTTCTTCTTCACTGTATTTTAAGAGTTGACATTTAATGCCCAAAAGACGCTTTACTGCCGCCTTGCGAAGCACAACGTCAGTCGAAAATTTTCTAAAATTAACCAGTTTCACGTTGTTTTTTTTTTAATCTTAAGTTACCATGTAGCCTAAATTAACAGTACATTTTTTCTAAACATTTGTGGTCACCATGGCTAAGGAAATAATTATTTATTTTGGTTAATTATTTTTGTTAAATGTAGGATTTTACTATATTTTTAACCTGTTTTTATTTGTTTGCCCTCTTTGTTGTTTTTCTAGAACAGAAGTAATACTTAAAACAAGCAAAAATCATCTGCCAGTGCGTTCCCAATTATCCTGTTGTGTTTTTGTAAAATAAGAATTAAAATCAGCTAAATTGTGTGCAAGATTTTTTACTTTGATTTGTTTTGCTGATCAATCCTAAAAGGTTTGAGCACACAAAATACGTGATTTAATATATTGCCCTGTACGACCTCATGAGCTGATAATGAGCAGAAGAGGTTGGAGTCACCAGTCTGCAACCTGGACCCCGCAGCATATCCTCGGCTGCTGTGTGAAGGCCCTGGGCGAAGGGCACTACTGTTGGGACCATGACCGAGTCTCTTAGTTCATAACAAACGCCCTCAGCTGTGGAATTAGCCAATGCAAGCTTCTCCGTCCAATGAAGAACTTGATCGCTTTCGCACGGGCTGGGGAGAAACCACTTTTAGCTGCCAGAGATACAGTGGCTTGCGAAACTATTTGGCCCTCTTGAACTTTCTGACCTTTTGCCACATTTCAGACTTCAAACATAAAGATATAAAACTGTAATTTTTTGTGAAGCATCAACAATAAGTGGGACACAATCATGAAGTGGAACACAATTTAATGGATATTTGAAACTTTTTTAACAAATAAAAAAACGAAAAAGTGGGTGTGCAAAATTATTCAGCCCCTTTACTTTCAGTGCAACAAACTGTCCAGAAGTTCAGCGAGGATTCCTGAATGATTCAATGTTGATCTAAATGACTCAATGATAAATGGAATCCACTGGTGTGTAAATCAAGTCTCTGTATAAATGCACCTGCACTGCGATAGTCCCAGAGGTCTGTTTAGAGCGCAGAGAGCATCATGAAGAACGAGAAACACACCAGGCAGGTCCGAGATACTGTTGTGGAGAAATCTAAAGCCTGATGTGGATACATAAAGATTCCCCAAGCTGTAAACATTCGAAGGAGCACTGTGCAAGCAATAATGTTGAAATGGAAGGAGTATCAGACCACTGCAAATCTATCAAGATCGGGCTGTCCCCCGAAACTTTCGGCTCATACGAGGAGAAAACTGATCAGAGACGCAGCCAAGAGGCCCATGATCACTCTGGATGAACTTCCGAGGTATAAGCTGAGGTGGGAGAATCTGTCCATAGGACGACAATCAGTCGTATACTGCACAAAACTGGCCTTTATGGAAGAGTGGCAAGAAGGAAACCATTTCTTAAAGATATCCATAAAAAGTGTCGTTTAAGGTTTGCCACAAGCCACCTGGGAGACACACCAAACATGTGGAAAAAGGTGCTCTGGTCAGATGAGACCAAAATCAACGGTTTGGCAACAATGCAAGACGTTATGTTTGCCGTAAAAGCAGCACAGCTCATCACCCTCAAAACCCCATCCCCAGTCAAACATGATGGTGGCAGCATACAGGCAGGATACAGAGGTTTCCCTGGCCAGTCTCTCTGCAGGGCTTACAACATCTTGGGCATCCCAGAGGGCAACGAGCGAGGGGCCGTCGATAAGGTCACAGAGGCAGCACAGGTTGCCTTGAGAAATACACCGTGGGTGAGGTAGCGCTACGTGGACACAAGTTGGGGTCTTATCAACCCCAACGGGGTCCCCTGGTTGAGAGTGTTTGTTTGAAAGAACCGAAATACTCCGTGACCCCTGGTAACATCACTTATGTGTCGAGGTTGCATCAGTCGATGTATGTTAAAAAAATAAAATAAAAGAATAATATCCTGCCACCTAGTGATATGGATGAATGTCAGTTACTCATCTAATTACTTAAGGAAAGAAAAGATGACGAACAATGGCATGCTCCTTGCACTAATAAAATTGGGCTAATCCCTGTGGCTGGTTGTAAACACGGATTTAAGGCGATTTAAGAATACTTTGATTTATATTAATTATAATGTATTTGTCGGTGCGTGTCCTTGCTCAACATATTGTTATCTATGATACAGTCTTCTCTGTATCACTCAAATAAGTTCCATCAGTTCGGATTGAGAAATTTTATTCATTGCACCTCAAACAGGCCGTCAGTACCCACGAGTGGGTCAGGATTTATATATACCGGTAATCTTAGGTGTCCCAATCTCCCCACAGAAAAAAAAACATGTTTTAAAGATTAAGAAATGTTTTTACACACACGGGGCTACTCAGTTCTTCTTTTCTTCGATGTGTACTCTCAGGTGTTGGAACAGATCGGAATTATTTGTTAAATCCTGACCACAATCCAAACAACTCAAAGGATTTTCCCCTTTGTGAGTGCTTATGTGTTTGATTACATCTAACGTTTTAGTAAATCGGTCTCCACAAAGGAAACACCTGTAGGGATTTTCTTCCATGTGTGTTATCAGGTGCATTTCCATTCCAATTTTTTTGGTGAATAATTGACTGCATAACGAGCAAGAAAATTGTTTTCCCTTTGTATGGGTTCTCATATGTTTGACCAAATGAGGCTTTTGTGGAAATGCTTTGCCGCAAACGGTGCAAGGATAGGGTTTCTCCCCTGTGTGCGTTCTCATGTGTTTGGTCATATCAGACTTTGAAGAAAATGCCTTTCTACAAACAGAGCAAGAAAAGGGTTTAATGCCTGTGTGCAGTCTCATATGTTTGATCATGTAAGACTTGAGAGAAAATGCTTTTTTGCAAAAAGCGCAAGAAAAGGGTCTTTCCCTTGTATGTGTTCTCATGTGTTTGTTCAAATCAGACTTGCAAGAAAATGCCTTTCTGCAAACAGAGCAAGCAAAGGGTTTTTCCCCTGTGTGCGTTCTTATGTGCAAGACCAAATAAGACTTGCGAGAAAATGGTTTTCCACAAAAAGGGCAATGTTTATCCAAACCTTTACGACAAACCCGGCAGCAGTCGCCATCATCGTTCCCTTTATGATTCGGAAAAGTTTTTTTCACAAAGTTTACGCCGCAAACTGAGCAGTTGACATCCCGTTTTCCACAATTTGGGGAATTCTTGCTGGGCGTTGTTCGATTTTTGAAGACTTTCAACTGTTCAGGGTCCCATTCGGGGTTTGCACTGCTCTCTTTGTCATCGATGTCTGACAAGGGAGCCAAATCTTCATCTTGTGGGGCTCCTTCAAACCTGGGTCCACTTGAACTTTCATCCTGGACCTGTTGCGAGTACTCAAGTGGGTTATTGTTGTCATTTTCACTCTCCGGAGGGCTGACAGTCGTTTTTTTCCAGCTGCCGACAATAAACGCCTCCTCTTCCGTTTTAACGTCATAAATTTGCATTTCCTTAACTTCATCTTTGACCATGGGCAGCTGAGGATACTTTTGCTCTAACCTTGACCTCCGACCTTGGTCCTTTGGAGGATCCTCAACCTTGCGATTTAGGAGAGGCTGGGTATCTAAAAGACATGAACACATTTCAGATAAGACCAGACACATATTAACTGGTAAAATACGAACTTAAAAAAATAAAACAGGGACTTGTGTCATCATTGCAGCCTCTACAAGATTTTTCATGATGTGCGTGCATGTATGTATATTTGTTAGACAGGCTCGAATACCCTTTTTTCATCTTTCTTGGGGTTCAGGTTGGAATTTGGACTGTACTTGAAGAAGGCCTTTTCTTACTTTCACTATTTTCATGCTTCACTCATAAGTAGGAGGAAAAGAAACACGGGACGAGCATAAAGTCACTGTATAGTAACAACTTCACCCCACCCGCAAATTCCTCCTACCTAATGTCGTGTGTCCCAAAATGTTTTGCTTAGGTTTTAAAGTATATCTACTGATGCACCTGATCAGTCATGTTTCCTTGGGTTGGTATGGTGTTTCGTCTCTGACAACATTATACATACAACCTCGACCAGGGGACTCAGCCGTGGGCGATTAAACCCACCGACTTAAGTTCAGGTGGCATTTGCATGTCCCCATGGTACTCCTCTCTGGATCCAAAGCAATCTTGAGGCTTTGTCAGCTGCTTTGTTGGTGTTCTTGGGCAAACATCTTTCCTTCAATGAGCAGCAGCTCGTACTAGGTCATTTTCCTTTTGAAGGCTCGCCCCAAGTGGTCCCTCCATGGCACTGTCAACTCTATCAACACCATGCTCTTAGTGCTCTCGAAGACCAGTAGGATGTTCGGCCTCAGGGTGGTGCCGACAACGTAATGGGGGAACCGCAGCTGGTTCTCCAGGTCTACAGAGACCTTTCAGTCTGGGGACATTGTCAAGATTCCTGCAGGTTCTTTCTTGCAACTTGCTCTTGGCTGGGCTCCTGCTCCGACCAAAGCATTTGCCCATCGAAAATATTGATATTTGGATCGATCCTCTCACCCTATCAGTATCTTCCGACTGATGTTGTGCCTAGATCCGTCTCCACTGCAAAATCTGACTCCCCTCTACGTGAACTATCCCTCTAAGCACTGTACATTCGCCAGAATATGTGTCGCGATCGTTGTCTGTGTAATGTATTCATTAAGGAAAATTGATTGGCGTGATTTAAACAAACCAGCAATCGTAGTCTATATAATGAGTTTATTAAGACATATGCGACGGCACCAACACCGGAGGCAACCCAATGTAGCTAAACGCTATATATCCATGATCGCGACAAGTACGCTTTATTTTGTCTAATATAGTAGCCTAATTGAATATTATGTCACCACAGTGATTTTGAAGTGATTCAGACTTTTTTCACAGAAGTTAGGGAGGAGTCAGATTTTGACAGGTGTTTCATTCACAATATTCCTCTGGTTACAGTCATTAGTGAACAACTACGTACACATAACATGCATTACAATAAGGCTACTACTACCGTACACCAAACAAACCCTAGTTGTGTACAACTAGGGCAGCACGGTGGCGCAGTGGTTAGTGCATGTGCGGCACAGTTCTGAGGTCATGAGATCAAACCTTTCTGTGTGGAGTTTGCATGTTCTCCCTGTGCTTGCGTGTGTTTCCTCCTGGCACTCTGGTTTCCTCCCACATTCCAAAAACATGCATGTCAGGTTAATTGGCCAGTCCAAATTGTCCCTAGGTGTGAATGAGTGAGTTATCATTCTCTGTGTGCCCTGTGACTGGCTAGCAACCAGGTCAGGGTGTCCCCTGCCCACTGCCTGAAGACAGCTGGGATGGGCTCCAACACCCCTGCCACCCTACTGAGGATAAGCAGCGCAGATAATGAATGAATGCATGAATGAATGTCTTCAACTAGTCGTGTTCGAGGATATCATAGCGTTTAGCTACAGCAGGTCGTTGGGGACGTTTTCACGTGTCTTAACAATCCTTCCCGCGAAGGGAATCCAATTTAGGCTCAAAGCCGGCTCTTGTTTGAATTCACGGGTGGTCTGGCTAGACTCAAACCAGATCACTTTGAAAATTGTAGAGGACGTTTTAAAGGGCGAATGATTAGATAAACTAGGACGTCAAGTGACCTCATTCAAATATTTGGACGATCATCAAATGCATTGATTACAATTGAGTGGATAAAACTATTAAATAATGTGTATATAATTATGACTTAATGAAATGACATATTTTAAGATTACAGTTATGAGCAGACCTTCAAGCCTTATGAAGGTTTGACTCTTGCAAACCGCGTCCAGTTGCCGTCGTTGTCGGCCGATTTCCTCTTCGTACGAAGCGATCCTTTCTTCAAAAAGTCTGAAAATTTCGTCTGCAGCAGCGATGAGTCGCTCCCTTACCAAATGTTTCAACATTTTCAGGTGCAAAAGAGGTTCCACAAGCAAACGGATAAAAAAGTTAAGTTCGAATTCTGTCGCGTTGTTGCAATAAAGACACGAATATTCGCTAATTTCCGGATAATTCTTCTTCGCTGTGTTTTAGGAGTTGACATCTAAAGCCCAAGGCTTCACTGGCGCCATGCGTTCTTGGGGGTATCTCGATAAAAGTATATAATGTACTGTACTATATAGCTAAGATGGTAAATGGTCTGCATTTGTATAGCGCTTTTCAAGTCAATGAAGACCTCCCAAAGCGCTTTACAAGGTGCTTCACACTTACCCATACTCACACACCAATAGCAGCCATGCAAGGCGAAGACCTGCTTATTGGGGGCATTAGGGATTTAGTGTCTTGCCCAGGATAACATAAATTAAGTTTCGAGTTCAATCAATGTCTTTATTATTTAAAGCTATCTATATTATTTAAAGCTGTTTGGCACTTCATTTTCATAGAGAAATCTCGAGGTACGTCGATCGAAAATGTTTTAAAATTAATACCTGGCATGTTTCATGTCTCTTTTAAAAGCTTTAAGCCCCAGTGAGTAATATTTGACTACTAAAGGGCACTGTTGTCTAATGCTATGGAAAATTAGAGTCTAACGATCGCAGCGTAGGAGCAAGATACAGACAAACGTGGCGGCAACTACTGTACTAAGTATGGATTCCACTTCACTCGATTTATTTCCATATTATTATTTTTTAAAATTAAAAATAACATTGGTATTATAGTTTACATATTTTTGCTTGGTATTCAAATAAATGTATTTTTTAACTGAATGAAAGTTTTTTATACCAATGGATGGAACATAAATATTACACTGTCCCTTTCGATTTTCATGTGGGTTTCCTCCCACATTCCAAAAATCTGCTTCTACCTACTGGTAATGTTGATTGTTAGTTACTTGGCTGATCACTGGAAGAAATAAGACAGTGAACAATGGGGTGCTTTTTTGCAAAGATAAAATATGGCTATTTCCTGCAGGAGACTGCTTAAAAACACTAATTTAAGGGGATTTAAAAGGTAGTGTCCCTAACTTCAAAATACTGTACTGGCTGACGCCCTCTTTTGGCTGAAATCATCATGCGCGTGCAAGTATGTGAAATTCTTAGATGCGCTCAAAAAACTTCCTTTTTCATCTTTTCGGTGCTTCGGTTGGCATTTGGATTGTATTTGAAACAGTTATTTTCCTTCTTTCACAATTTTCATGCGAGAATATAAGAAAACAGTCAGCACACACGTGAAATCACTCTCCTCCCCCCATTCCCACTGCCTCCTTTACTCCAGCATAATGTGCTCTGTGGGAAGAAAACCAAAGGTAAAAGATAAAAGGAGGTAGGTCAGTGAGGAAAAAATATAAAAAGGCTCTTTGAACCCAGTTGGGCATTGTTAAAACATACATAAGAGAAAATATTTAATTTTACATTTTTTAAGGACACCTCAAACTAAACCCTACCTTAAAGTCCAATGAATTTTAATTTTAATGTATCGAGTTTCCTTGCTTTACATGTTTCAATCCACAATACACTTCTGTGCATCACACAAATAAGTTCAATTATTTCTGTGTGAGAAACTTTATTTACTGCACCTCAAACAAGTCGTCAGTACCCATGAGGGCGTGGGATTCGGAATCTTAGGTCTCCAAAACAGATTTGGTTTTAGAAAGTGGACATTTTTTTCTACAGACAGGGCACCTCAGCTCTTCTTTTCTTCGATGTGTACTCTCAAGTGTTGAAACAGATCTGAATTATTCGTTAAATCCTGACCACAATGCAAACAACTCAAAGGGTTTTCCCCCTTGTGAGCTCTTACGTGTTTAACCACGTCTAATTTTTTAGTAAATCGGTCTCCACAAAGGAAACACCTATAGGGATTTTCTTCCATGTGTGTTATCAGGTGCATTTCCATACCAATTTTCTTTGAGAATGCTTGACTGCAAAACGAGCAAGGATATCGTTTTCCCTCCGTGTGTGTTCTCATGTGTTTGACCAAATGAGGCTTTTGCGGAAATGCTTTTTCGCAAACTGAGCAAGGAAAAGGTTTCTCCCCAGTGTGTGTTCTCATGTGTTTCATCAAGTTGGGCTTTTGCGCAAATTCCTTTCTACAAAAAGAGCAAGGGAAGGGTTTTTCCCCCGTGTGTGTTCTCATATGTTGGCTCAAATTAGCCTTTCGAGGAAATGCCTTTCTGCAAACAGAGCAGGAGAAGGGTTTTTCCCCGGTGTGTGTTCTCATGTGTATGATCAAGTGAGATTTGGAAGAAAACATTTTCTCGCAAAAAGGGCAACGTTTGTCCAAATCGTCACGACAAACCCGGCAGCAGTCGGGTTTATTGTTCTCCGTAGAATTCGGCGAATGTTTTTTACCGAAACTAATGCCACAAATAATGCAGATGACGTTAATTTGGCCACATTTGACAGCGTTCTTCCGAGGAGTTGTTTTCTTTTTAAAGCCTTCCACCTGTTCAGGGTCTTGATAGCAGTTTGTGCTGCTTTCTTTGTCATCCTTGTAAGATAGGGGAGCCAGGTCTTTACCTAGAGCAGGTCCTTCAGACATGTCATCACTTGGACTTTCGACGTGGATCTGTGAGCACTCGGGTTGATCGTCTTCGTCATTTTCACTCTCCACGGGACTGCCAGTCGGTGGGAACCAGCTGAATTCAATTTCTTCCTCTTCCATTTTAACCTGGAGAAGCTGCGGTTCATTTACTTCCACTTTGACGATAGCCAGCGGAGGACTCTTCCCCTCCAAACTTGAGCCCTGAACTTTTTTCTCGGAGGGATCTTCATCCTGACGATTTTTCTTGAGCTGATTATCTGGAAGACACCGACACAGTTCAGATAAAACTAGTCAAATGTTAGCTGGTACGATATCAACCTTTCAAAATTATACAGAAACAGCATATCCGCCGATATGGTTTGGTTTGTATAAAAGACACTTTTTTCGTGGCAAAATTCAAGAACTTTAAAGGCCAATTTTTCAATTTCTTCAGCACTTTCAATAGAAGGGATAGCGTTTTTTTTTGATTGGCTTTGATGACTAAAATAAAGTTGCTATCTTGCTGCCAACACATAATTTGTGCAATTTTGAGCTGAGCCTGTTTATGGTTTGTGTGGCACGTGCTAGTACGTGACTATCCTCGATGCACTTGAATAAACTCTTCTAATTTTCATCTTTTAGGGGTTTGAGGTGGCATGTAGACTGCATTTGAAACAACCCTTTTCCTAATTTGCCCATTTTCATCCTAGTATGAAAGAAAACAACTATCTATCTCGAGCATGAAATCACTCTCCGAACCCCAAGCCCCCTGCCTCCTTTCCTCCAGCCTAATGCGCTCGGCGGCCGGAACACCTCTGATAAAAGTGCGATACATGAAGATAGGCGCGGTGGGGAAAAAATACATAATGGCTCCTGTGGCTCAGTTGGGAATTGTTAACACATACCTAAGAGAAAATATTTAATTTGAATCTTTTTCAAAGACACCTCAAACTAAGCACCTTACCTAAAGAGAGATACAGAACCCCTGGGATACGGCAACTCCACAATATGACATTTTTATTTTACGGTGTGGAATGAGATGTTATTTCTGCCTCTCTGTTCAGCTTTTCACCCACTATACGACATCAACAACAACTTATTTTGTGTGCCCTCAAAATGTACACATTTCAAACTTGCAGTGTTTGTGATAGTTTGCAGTTGGTCAAATTCAAATAAAATAATGTTCGGCTATTGGTTTGAGTCACAGTGCTATGAAAATACAAATATGCTATTAGTTGAACTACCTCTCTCAATATCTTTCTCTCTCTTGGTTCAGTTTAGAATCATATGTGGTTCATCATAACTCGCTAAGAATTAGCAATACAATACTTTATTTTTCATAATGTATTTGTTTGCTATAGGTCCCAGACTTGCATTGATGCTGAAATGAGAAGCAAAAACATGTTAAAGAAGAAAACAGAGCCTATGATTATCGAGAAATACAAGGAGGGCACATGAATAGCTCCCATCGCTAAGTTGCATGGCCATAACCAATAGAAGATTTGGACTATTGTTAAAAATAATTATCAAAGAAATATTCCGGGGGCATGACAAGTTCCCCAAAAGGAAGTTCTAAAATCTGTTTCATTTTTAATCAGCCATCGCATTAACCTCCTCTCTCGGCATCCACCTGCTACTACTTGGCCAGCTCAAATCAAATTAAAGGTTAATAAAATTAAAAAAAAAAAAATCCATTCCATCCAGCCATCCATTATCTGCACCACTTATCCTCACTATGGTCGCAGGGGTGCTGGAGCCCATCAAAGGCATCCTCGGGCAGTGGGCAGAAAACATCCTGAACTGATTGCCAGCCAGTTGCAGGCCACACCGAGACATACAACTCACTCGCTTATTCAAACCTATGGACGATTTGACCTGACATGCATGATATATCAACGTGGGAGGACACCAGAGTGCCCAGAGAAAACCCACGCAGGCACGGGAAGAACGTGCAAGCTCTGCACGGGGAGGCCGCAGGTAGCTGGAATCGAACCCTACACCTCCGCATTGTGGGGCTGCACGCTAAACACCCATCCGCCCGTAATTTCTTCCTTCACATAATTGATTTAATATGTGTTTTTTTATCATTCTCAGTTATATTACACAGAACTACAACTTACTATGTCCTGTTTTGTTATTTTAATGTTATCTGTGGGACCGGGGGTTCGATACGCATTAGCTAAATAGCTATGTTTCTTAGTCCTCCGCACCTCTTAACGGATTTATGTCGTATCCCGGGGTTCTACCGTACCTGCCAGGAATATCATCATTTAGAGCATGTAATTGAAGGGCATTATGCATTTTTATGAGCAAACCTTCGAGATGGGTTATTTGACTCTTGCTAACCGCTTCCAGTTGCCGTCTTTGTCGGCCGATTTCCTCCTCGTATGAAGCGATCCTTTCTTCAAAAAGTCCGAAAATTTCGTCGGCTGCAGCAATGAGTCGCTCCCTTACTAATTGTTTCAACATTTTCACGACGACAAAAAAAAATCAACAAACAAAAGGATAACAATTGTAATTCGAATTTGTCGTGGGTATAAGCGACAAAGATTTACCGAATCTGCTAACTTCCGGTTTTCTTCTTTGTGTTAAATAATAGGAGTTTAGAGTTCAACACTGCCACAATCTGTGCTGGAGTGTGTATTGATTAACAAACGTTAACGAACCCTATTGACAAAATACAGAAAATAGGCCTACACAAGAACATCTAAAAGAATATTTTAAAACCAAAAAAAATGGTTTACCTTTATTGCATGGTAATAAAATTGTAGACATTGTTAAGCAACACTTTTGTAGTATGTCACATGAGTTTAATGCGACTCTGGCTAGTGTCCTGGATTCCGTAGCGCCCCTATGGCTTAAATCACAACCCAAAAGACGCATGCCTTGGTTTACTGACAAAACTAGATTGCTTAAATAAGACAGCAAGAAATCTGAACAAAAATGGCGCGCTACCAAGCTTGAGGTTTTCTGTCAAACTGGTGTGACAGCTTGTTAAAGTATACAGCAGCCCTGGTGGCTGCAAAATCAGCCTATTTTTCGAAGCATTGTTAACGAAGCAACAGATTATTCCAGAAAGTTCCACCTATTCAGCCCATGAATTTATGGTGTCTTTTAATAAGAAGATTCAACCCATACGGGATGATATTTCTAAAGTCCATGTAAATTTGTTCCATACCAAAGTTCTGAAAATTCTAGATGTGCGACATGGTGGCTGTCCAAGGATTCCCCCCCCTCCAATTTAGTGATCCGTCACTTTATAATCGTATAACCTTACACAGGTAGTGAGTACGGCCAAACCGACTACTTGCCTGTTTGACTCACTTCCGGGTTTGCTGATTAAAGGTCTTTCTGGCGTCTTTGGACCAACAGTTCTAGATATTATAAACATATCCCCCTCCTCGGGTGCAGGCGGATTATGGTGTGAACTGGAGTGCGGTGAGAGGGCTCCGGGGCTGGTGGGGGCCTGAGGGGTCGGCTGATTCTGTGCCACGTCTCTGGGCTAAGGGTTGCTGGTCGTTTTGGTGGTGTTGCTGAGACTGGCTCTCAGGGGGGTGCTGTTATCTGGGGTGGGATTGGCGTGCCAGGGTGCTACTGGGGCCCCAGGGTGTTTGTTGGGTGGGGGTATGGGAAGGGATACTGCCATTCTAGGCCCTATACCCTTCTTAATTATAATAATAATAATAATAATAATAATAATTTCCTTTGTATTGTCATTCTTTGTAACAATGTACACAGAACGAAATGTCGATACACCTGACCCGTTGTAGCGAGTCGGTGCAGCCGCAGCCAGAGGGCGCCGCCATTATACCAATTAGGTATGTCTATGATGTGTTTTGCTTTGTTTCTGCATGTTCAGCCCGACTATCGCTTAACATGACTTGATCAAATAACCCCTTTATTATTATCCAGATGATACTGATATATGTGGCAAACAATCTGCCTATGCTAAATTCGTTCTCATTCCTCCTTTATTTTTCTTCGGTAGATAGATACTGGCCTCGGTGAAACTACATCTGGTAAAGAAAATTGAGCTGGCAAATAAGGGAAAGACCATCTGCTCGTCAGACCCACAGCTTTTCAGTTTTTATATTTTTAAAGTAATTTTCCATAGTAACAGCACACGTTGACGTTGAACAGTTACCCGTATTAAAATCAGTCGTAAATGAGAAAGTTATTATTTATTTTGAATGCTCATGAATTGCCTTAATGGGGACATTGACCCGACCAAAGTGGCCGCCGCGTAGCCACGCTAGTTAGTGGGCTGCTACTGCGCGCTGACGTATTTGACGTTATTTGTTTGCTAAAAAAATATCAACTCCCAATTTGTTAGACGAAGAAGAAATTACCGGAAGTCAGCACTTGGCACAAAATTCAGGTACCGTATTTCGTTTTCCGACGGTACACCCGACGCTCGCACAGGCGTTTTCTTTTTTTTCTTTTTGTTCACGTAAATTTCTTAAAACGAAAAAATGTTGAAAGAATTGGTGAGGCAGCGACTCATTGCTGCTGCCGACGAAATTTTTGGACTATTTGAAAAAACCATCGCGACGTACGAGGAGGAACTCGGGCGTCAACGACGACAACTGGAAGCCGTTTGCAAGAGTCAAATTGTGGGCCAAGGTCTGCTTACTACTTTTACCTCGTATTTGTTATATTTTTATAACTAATGAATTCGAGTTTACATTTGGCTCATCGTGGCTCATTGTTGCCATTTTCTCTCTGAGTTTTATTTTGTTAATACACTTGACTTGGTCGTAAAGTGAAATTGGCGTATGTCGGGATATAGAAACTTTTGTTAATTAGATATTGCGTTCCGAACACTTGGCACGCCAGATAAAAACATCAAAAATAACAAAATATTATACAATAGTTGCTACTTAGGTGTAATATATTTATATTTTGAATTAAATACACTGATTGATAATAAAGGGATAGTCTAATATTTAGTGCCTACTAGTGGTACAAAAAACTTTCACTCTGTAAAGAACAAACACTGATTTGAATTTTAGGCAAACATACCTGAACCATCATACCAATGCTAAATTTTGTGAAAAAAAAAATCTCGGGGTTTAATTTTACTTCTTTCACACAGTGGTCCCTGTCATGTTTGTTTGGCATCCTGCCACTGTGCTCTGCTGTGAATCACTCTCCTCTGCTCCTACGAGCATACACGATGCCATCTGGTGGTCAATTATTACACATTGGGGCTTCAAGGTGTCGAATTAGTGTAGTGATGGGCAAACTAAGGCTTCTGGGCTAAATGCAGTCTATCCGGCTTGTGAACGTTACAAATATAGTAATAATATATAATCTATATATGTGTATGTGTGTTTGTATGTGAAATGGTTAAAAAGATAATAAAATGTGGACTTGGTTCCAATTTTGTCCCAAGTGTCCCCAACATTCAAATGGCTGGCTACATTTTCTTTACTTGCTATTTTTTCTAATCAAGATATATAATGTAAAAAGAAAAACAAACAACAACAAAAAAAGTGAGCACCAAATTTTGTTTTGGACTTGCTCGTTTTTTTTTACATTTTGTTTTACTTTGTAATCAATACTTGAATAAACCTCAACAAAATTCAGTTTTGCTTCCATCGTATTTTTAAATACGCACACTTACATGCTTATCTGTGTTGTTGTAGGGCGGCAGCGGGAGAGGGCACCCACGCCCCCTTGGACGTTGCGCCTTGCTTAGTGTTTAATACAGAAATAGAACTAACTACACAAACTACGCCTTTTAACACGGTGCGCCCTATGGTCCTGAAAATACGGTAGCTTTGTTTACGTTCGCTCCTCTCTCTCAGCGGTCTCATTCACACGAGCAGCACACTCAGGACCCCTCGCGTTCCTCCACCCACTTATTGCCTGACTACAAATCATGACTAGATGACCCAAAATGTTGCAAAACTAACTGAAAAGTGCCATATAATTTAAGTGCAACTCACGAGACAACATCAAAAAACAAGTATGAACAAATGAAATTATATGATGACTGCAATGTAATGCCTGGGAGCATGTGCTCTCCTCCACAGCACCCGTATAAGCATGCACTCATTAAGATGTGTCCAACATTTACACATACATATTGCACTCTTAGATGAATTGCGTCTATCTTTATTTCAACTGCTGACTCTTGAGAGATGACATTGAGTCCCAGAGTGCGTTGAAAAGTTTTTCTTATATGAACTAAAACCAAGCATGTCTTGTCCTACAGGTTAATTTATGAATGCATATTGTTGCTGATATAACAAAAAATTATCCATTATCTTTTTGTTTTGCATGACTGGAATGTATATACGAAAAAAATGCTTAAAGGGACGGTGTATTGTTTAGCGCCTCCCAGTTGTACTAAACTTAATTCATTTAAAATATATGGATTTGAATAATTTGCAAGAATACATAAACTATCATAAACATGCATTTTTTTTTAAATACACGTAGGTGTAAAATGTGCAATTTTTTTACTTAAGATGTGCCTCACCTCAAGGGAGCTGACATGTTTGTCCGCCATCATGCTGCTTACGGTACCCTTTTTATCTTTTCATTTTTCCCTTTTCTTTCTATTTTTTTCCCCATTTTATCTAACTTTTTGTTTTCTTATTCCCCTTTTAATCTTTTATTTTTTTGATTTCCTCTCCCTCTTCCCCTATTTTCTGTTTTGTTCCCCCCCATATTCTTTTATTTTCCTTTTTTTTTTCTTTTTTTCTCATGCACCTCACAAAAAGCAGCTAAATGAGACAAAAAAGGATGCAATTTAGTCACTTTGAGTCTCCATTGTTTAATTTCTTCCTTGTGCTCTGTGGCACCTTTTTTGTGCACTTCACAATACAGTGACATCGAGTGGTCAAATATTACCCACTGTCCCTTTAAAAATGACGTTGTTTTAGAAATAGCAGCGACGAAATGAGAAAGTGGATAGGTCTACATTATCTTTTTCTCTCCTGTATAGCTGAGGTATCAGATTCTAGAATGTATCCGTAGAATGAAAGCCATGACGGACGGCAGAAAACACCCTAGTGGTCAACACTTGAATTAGTACTTAAGTTGAAACAAATATCGATAACAATGTCAGAAGAATATAACCACCTCTTTTACAATGGTAATTTTATGCTGTACAGTAGGCAAGGTTCTTGCAAATCGCTTCCAGTTGCCGTCGTTGTCGGCCGTTGTTTTTCTACTTTTTTTCAAATTCCTTTAAAAAAAATCTTATCGTGTTTATTTTTTCCTAGCTGTTACTTTTTTTTGCTTTTTTTGGTGTTGAGGTTTTCTGTCAAACTGGTGTGACAGCTTGTTAAAAAGTATACAGCCGTCGGAAATAAGCAAATAAAGGGAAAAAGGTTATTACCTTTTTCCCTTTATTTGCTTATTTCTTTTCTTTTGGCTTTTTTCTGAATTTTTCCTGCTCTTTTTTTTCTCTCCTTTTGTTTCGTTTTTTTTTCTCAGCTTTTCACTACGTTTTCATTTTGGTATTTTTTTCTTTTTTTTTCTATTCCCCCCCCTTCCTTTAAGTCATTTTGTGCACAATTTTACATAATATTTGGTCGTGTAGGGATTAAAGAAGCAAAAACAACATGAAGAGCCGTTTGGGACCCGAAAGAGCCGGTTCTTTTTAGTGAGCCAAGCCGAAGAAGCCGATTCTTGAAAAACTCTACTGACGTTACTCAACTTCGTTCTACTTCGACATTGACTTCAAAATTCCATATTTAGAACACAGCGTCAATGGAACCCATGTATTTTAACCTTCATGCACTGTAAGTTTGACTTAATTCGCTTTTTATTTAGCAATTTTTAGCTCTCATTTTTGTGAGCTGGCTAGATTTTCTTGTGCGCGGAAAAGCTCTGGGTAGTGCGCAATTGCGCACACACGCAGCTTAGAGGGAACATTGCTGTCTACTGTTGTCTACTGTTAACCAGACATACCCACTGTTTACTACAGGTTACTGCCGTCCATCATGGTGTCACGTTAGGCACGTGTGTGCAAGGGTTAATATTTTTTTCCTCCTGGCCCAATACTTGGGCCAATTTTTTTCAACCAAATGGGGCCCGTTACTTAAAATCTTTGCCCACCCCCGAGTTAGTGGGTGAAAGATGTAGATAACGGATTAAAATTTCTATGTTCCGTTCAATATACCGCATATTTTTGTTTTCATGTCTCATTAAGTTTGCTGTTTAAAGCCCCGAGCGCACCTGGCACCATCTGCGTGCGCCGCCGCTAGCGAATTTAGCGTTTTGCTGCCAGTGTGCAGGGTGCACTTTTTGAAGGAAACTAGCACAGCGCCAAAGGCTTCGAATATCGCACTCGTTTGACTATTTTGGAGCTCGCTCGCCAAATTCTTCTCGTGTGGGGGCACTGGAGAAAATGGCGAGTTGTTCTTTTCTGAGACACACGTGCTCTCAATACAAAACGTCGCAGTGAGGCGTGAAAAAAATCAGAAACCTCTCCGGGATATAAACTATTCAGTGTTTTGGGCAATTTTACTCATAACCTATAACAGGAAAACAGGAGGTTGTATGGGTCTTCACTCAATGTTTATTATGTACTCAGGATGAGTCGGGGTTTTTTTTGCCATGTGTCCACCAAAGAGTGAACTGCACTTGTGTGGCTGTAATCCATTATTCCAGATTGCATGATGCTAGGAGCGGGGACAGGCAGAGCGCACTTTTGTCGGGCTTGTTGACTCCTTTTGCTGTTATATCTGTCTAAAATGAACTGCACTCGTGCATTTGCAATCCCTTCTCCCTGCTCCCATATTGCTAATAGAGATCACGCTTTTGTTGGGCCTGGTGCCTTTATCTTATCCCTAATCCCATACTGCTGCAAGCGGGGTCTGGCAGAAGTTACTTTTGTCCAGAGGCATTCCTTTCTAGCCCGCCTGAAATTAATAGCACAGTTGCAACCGCAATCTGTTATCCCCAGTCAACTATTGCTGAAAGTGGGAGCCAAGAGAACAAAATGGTGCAGTTCTTGGCAGATTTTTTTCCATTGATCCGTCTAAAATGAACTGCATCTATGCAGCCACAACCCATTATCCTCTGTTGACTATTGCTGCAAGCATGGAACAGCAGAGCACACTTTTGTCGGACCAGGTTGCTCATTTTTGCTGTTATTTCCGCCTTAAAGGAACTGCTATCGTACGGCCACGATCCATTATCCCAATTCCCATATTGCTGTGAGCTTGGACATGCAGAAAGCACTTTTTTGGGAGGCGTGTGCTGTTCTAGACCGCCAAAATTGAATCGCACAATTGTGGCTACGGTCTGTTATCCCTGTTCGACTGCACTGTTTTGGCCGCGATACATTATCCCCAGACAACTATTGCTGAGAGCCGACACCAACAGAACAAATGTGTGTCGCTTGTGGCGACTGTATTCCCCAATCTTTCCACCTAAAATGGACAGAATCCATGTGGTCTATAATGAACTGCACCATGCACCCGCAATCCATTATCCCTGGTCAACTATTGCTGTGAGCAGGGATGGAAGACCACATTTGAAGGAGCTACTTCACAGATTTTCGTGTATTGTTCCGATTAACTGATAAACCAGGGATTAGAGTACGTTCCCGAATTGAACAGCAGGGTAAATGATCTATCAAAACCACTTTCAGTTCTCTTACAGTGTCATTACAGGCCTGTCTCTGGAGTTCTCTTTAATCCTCATCTAAGTGTTAGTTTAGGCTCTCTGTCTTTAGAAAAAAAAATAGCTTTTCTATAATCATTAAAAGCTAAATATTATAAAGCTATTACTGCCCATTTTTACATGCTAAAATATAGGTAGAATATATTGGATTATCTACTAAGAAAAAGCTGACATGAGAATAAAACAAATGCGTTCATCACAGCTGATCCCTGCGTTTTTGTTTTTTTATTCTCCCTCCTCAAACGTCAGTATGTTTCTGCCAATCTTTCACAAGCCAATGCAATTTAGTCCGTTACCCTGGCAACAACTACAGACCACTTCTCATGACTGTTACCATCTGGCCCCTTTCTCCACTATTTGGTTCTATTGGGAATGTAGCCTTTATTCATCTTTTCTTACGGGCGAGGTAGTAAAAGGTGCAAGAATATAGGACTGCTTCAGGAGAAGAGAATTGTCTGTGATACAATTTATTGATTGGTGATTTATTACAAATCAAGCAAACTATTGCTAGCATTCTGTCTTACAGCCTGATGTAAACGCCACCACCCTCCACCATCAGGACATAGATAGATAGATAGATAGATACTTTATTCATCCCCGAAGGGAAATTTACAATGTGAATCACATGTGACATCACACGCAATGAACTGTTGGCGGAAGGACTCATGGATGCTATCTCCGTAGCTAGCAATTTCGTCTTGGCGCTTTAGTTTCATCAAACGGTGTAAACTAGCCTGTTATTCCTAGTTTATCCTGGTAATTTAATTGGGACCAGTACCTCCTGAGGTAAGCAAAAACCGCGAGGTACCCCAACTTCACTGATTTTCACATATCACAGGGGGCTTCTGGTCACCATTAACTGATAAATATGGATTACTGTGTACTTTTTTTTACTGTTTTGTCCGCTTGTTTAGGGTGGTAATGGCTTTGAGGAAGAAACGGTCTCCATAGCCCAGCACACACCTGTTGCCAACCGCCTTGGGAATTTGGCTGCAAAACGCGAACTGTGACGTAGCCCCCACAGCTGTACATTTTTTTTAGCTGCAACGTTTGTAATTCTGCTCATAATTGTTTACTGCACGTGTTTTCGGATCATCCCAAATATAAAAAGCGACTGCCACAAAGTTTCATGGCGAAGACAATTAATTTACATGTGGTGCGAGTTGAGCGTTTGAGCCCGAATAAATTGTGCTGCCGCTTTAATCATGAGCACCACTGCTTGTCTGCGGCAGTGATAACAGCTTTTATAACATATTTTTAAAAAGTATTTGTACGTCAAATAATTTAAAACTGTCTGAGCAGCATTCAAGTCACTGGAATGGAGAAGAACAGACATACCATGTAATATTTATCGCACCTAACCAGGAACAGGTTTACTTGAAGTGCAACAAAAATAAACTGGAAACAATATAATAAAATAATGTAGAGAAAATTGCTTTAAATTATATTTATTTGGTTCAGAATCTAATTCGGTGCTTACCAATTTGGTCAGCAGGTGTGCTCTTGATTTCCCAAACAAACTAGTTCTCAAAATACAGACACTGCCCTACTTACGAACGGGGTTCCAGACGATCGTTTGTAAATTGAATTTGCCTGTAAGTTGCTTCAGTGCTATATTTTGTATGAAATATATGTTTAAGGTTTTCATAAATATGTTTATGGGTTGTATAAGTAACCTGTATTGTTTTGTCCTAAATAATAAACATTTCATAAACTAATATGCTCAATAAAGATAACTAACGAGAAGTTTAACTTACTTTCGGAAGATGAGCTTAAAGAGTAAGGCGCCTTCCTGGTAGAAAGTGGCCTAAAAAAACGATTCAACTATTTTCTCAACCGTATCAAGCTTTCTTATTCCACTTTCCTTTCAAAAGAAACTGCTCGCCTCTTCTTTACACTTTACACCAACCATATTGAATGGATGCACGAGATGTTAAACAATAAAAATGTCAAAGTTCTTCACGGCCTGGAGATACAGTATAGTATGTTTTCATACAAACTAGGACGAGGAAGCCGGATTTCTTCTTTGGGGTGGATGCTGGGTGACTTACAGCGCCACGCGGTGGAAAGAAGCACTATAATAATGTCCTGTACTCAGAAAAAGGTGCACAGAATACAAAATCTTACTTACAGCATTGTCCGGATATTTTTCGACATCCCGAAAAAAATGTTCGTACCTACCGTTTTTCGTAACTAGAATGTTCGTAAGTAGGAGAGCATCTGTAGCCTCTTTAGTCAGTAGTATCAAGAAGGAAGCAATTTTTACAACATATTGTATCCTTAGCTTTAAATTAGCGATTTTGCTGTTAAATGATAATGATTAATCAGTCTAAAAGAAAAAATATATATAGCCGCACAAAAGTCAATGGTAAAATATTAAAAAGGGACTATCTAATACCTCTCTCTAACTCTTACTCCCTGTCTTCCTCTCTTTTTATCTCTCTCTTTCTGTCTATGATAGCTGATTTGTACTAGACAAAGTAACGGACCGCTTTTGACCATCAGCGTTGTAACGGCAGAAAAATAATTAGACTTGCATGTGACTGAAAAAAATTACGCTGTTACGTAACAGCGTTATTTTTAATGGTGTTAATCCCAACTCTGTTAATCTTATTAACAATCAAATATGTAAATCGCAGTTATTTGTGATTCTGCCAAATACATGATTCACACTGTATATTTTTCTTTAGACAACGCTTGAAATATTGGAAAATTGGCTTTGAATGTCTTTAAAAAGTGCTTAAGTTTAGCCATGAAAAAGGTATTCAAGGCCTGTGTTTGGTGTTGATTTGTTGGTTATTTCTTGAGCTATTTATTAAAAATAGTGTTCGTCTTCCATGAATCAGTGAACACATATTTACTTCTGTGACGAAAGAAAATGCGAATGAGGACTGTGTCGCCCTATTTTTAACAGCGTCAGTCCTGTCATTGGTGGTTGCTGTGGTGTTTGCTTGTCATCGTTCCTTAAGAATGAAATCAATCTCGTTTAAAGACCTCACTGTGGTATTTTGTATTTAGGGTGCATGCGTCAAGCTACTGTTTTCATCTGTCCCTGACACACTTGAGGAATTTCAAAATAATGACTGGCGTCGGGCCATTCTGCTTCAAAAAGTTCTTGAAGCCAAAAGCAAAATGACGAATGCCATTTGCGTCGCATGCAGTTGGCGCCAGTTAGTCTTTGTTTTGAGGGACCTGTAGCGTCTGCCTGAGTGCTGCATGTCAAAAAGGATAATTGTGTTATTGGGCAATGTCTTTCAGGATTTGCCACCCAGCATGTTAAATCAATGCAAATAAGAGTGCATTTAATTTTGTTGTGACAGTGAGGGTATTAGTACCACTTTGATCCGGCAGAGGGCACTTCAAGACCGTTTTTACCGAAAAAGTATCTCACATGTTTAAAAAAAAATATATATTTTTTTAATTAACATTGCATCAGTACACACTTAATTGAAATTAAACAGTCAAACATTACAAAATTAACAATTTTCAAGGAAACAAAGTCCTGGAGAAAATCGAAGAAAACCCCCACAGAAAATTAATCAATAAAATAAAGTACAAAGGAAAATATTGATGACATGTTTCATTTAGCTCGAGGGGCAGATCCTCCATCATATTATATCATTTGCACACTGTAAGTGTTTATCATATTTAAAGATTCAACCTAAAAAACAAATTCCTTGACAACATTTTAAAAAGTTAGTCCACATTTTTTACATTTGTGGTTTGAATTTTTTTTGCTACAGTTTCAAAGGAATTGATTGCTCTTTTTTGTTTAAATGTAATATGATCTTTGGATAATGTGGTAAGAAAAGCCTATCTTGCATATCTGCAGCTGTATAGCATACATGTATATGTTTTTTAGTTTATTATTGTTATTTGAAAACCACTGTTTTTTTTTTGCATAGAACAATCTGTTATTTTGTGCACAATTTTTCAATCCGTCCAAAACTTTAATATTTGAATGAAGAGAAGAAATTAAAAATTTGTTTTCAAAAATCTGATTCATCAATTATTAGTTAGTTGCAGCCCTACACTCAACTTTGACTCTGCAGAAGAAATCTACATATCATGTATGGTTTTTCAGTTTTTTAATATTGGACACATGCAAAGGAGATTTTTTTTGAAGGATGCCAGTTCAATAGTTTGTCTATTATTGTGCACTGTTGTTCTTCTTTTTAACTGATACATTATTGTCTCTATCGGCCAATCATGTTGCTGTTCTTTGATTTCCACACCAGTGTATCTGCTTTTTGTAACTTAGGAGAGGTATAAAAAAGAAAGGGCCTTAGACCATGGTTGTCCAAACTATTCAAAAAAGTGGGCACGATTTGGTAAGCTGAAAATGCGTGAAGGCCGACGAGTCATCCTGGTTATTCTATGAGCTGTCTATAACAAATTTGCCCACCATGAAAGGTGTGCAGTGCTTTGCAATAAGCCTCGCAACCTCATAGCTTGCCCTTTATAGCATTTTTGTTGGGTCTCATTAAGAAAACAGCTTCCAGTTGCTTCCTCTTTCCACAGCGTTAGTCTCCAGTTAGCTCTTTGTATTTAGCATGTTTCATTTGGCAGTACCCTTTGATATTATATTCTTTGAAAACAGCCAGTCTCTTGGCAAATAAGGCAAACATCTTTGTTTTGGATTTCAGTGAAAAAAAATACTCAAATTTTCACTTCTAGCCAACTTCCCTTTTTTTTTTATTTACAGTTGCAATGTCAGAAATGGGGTGGGCTAAAATTCTCACAGAAAGCCGAGGGCAAGGTGGTCAAATGTCTACTTCCATCAACTGGTGAAATGATGATTAATTTTTTGGGTACAAATTAATTTTACACTGCGGTTAAAAATACTGGCAGGCCACAAATAAATTTAATAACCAAGGTTGCGGGCCGGTAAAAATCTGATCACGGGCCATAACTGGTCACTTTGGACATACCTGGGTTAGACTTTCTCATCTGAAGGCTTCTCTCCCTGTTCTCTTTACAAGTTCAGATTCCATTGGTGTCTTCTCTCCTTATTTAGACTGTCTACTAAACTTTAAAATTACCAATCTTGTTAGCTTACATTTTTCTTACGTCACCCTAATTGTGTTGTGTCGTCCAGATCTCCAGCAGCTCACAAGTCACCAGGAAGAACATCCGCCTCAGCCACTGTATCAAAGCTCTAGTTGGGAGCAGGACATACCTTCACGGTCACTCACTAATGTGAAAGAAGAGGGTCCTCATCTTCCCTATATTAAAAAGGAAGAAGCTGAATTTGATTCCTGCAAGTTTCCGCCGACCGGTGTCTACGCCGAGATTAAAGACGACCGTATCCAACCCATCTGTTCTCAGTTCCGTCGTCACAGTGAAACATCGCCGCCGGACGAATTTTTGGCTCCACTGTTAGACACCCAGGACACAGAGAGCAACCCAAATTGTGAAGATGACCTTGGAAAGCTGAAAATCCCTAAACAGGAAGTGACTCCAGGCATGAACTCTGGCAAATGCCTCAATCGTGTCACTTGCTCCATCTGCGGCATAAGCTTTCCTAAACAATATTTGTACAATCACATGGCGATACACCGAGGAGAAAAACCCCACCACTGCCGAGTTTGCTACAAAGGTTTCGACAGAAAATGCGATGTGATCCGACACTTGAAAACTCACTCTGGAGAAAAGCCATTTCGCTGCCCGTTTTGCAGTTTAGCGTTCACGAGGAGGGAGAGTATGGAAAAACACACGCTACTGCACACCGAGATCACATCGTCCAGTTGTTCGGTTTGCGGCGAGATGTTCACCCTCAAGGCGGAACTGTTTAAACACAGGAAGTTGCACGCCGGGAAGAAACATTTCAGTTGCTCCCTTTGCGGACGAGAGTTCAGCAACCGTCCCAATCTGATCCATCACAAGAGAACGCACACGGGGGAGAAACCCTTTTCGTGCACGTTTTGCCAGAAAACCTTCGGGAAACAGTTCGACGTGATCAGGCACATCAGGAACGCACACCCGGCGGAGAAACCGTTCAGTTGCTCCCTTTGCGGGGAAGCCTTCGCCAGCAAAGAAAGTCTGGAAGGGCACAGGGCGATACACGCGGACGTCATAGCTTTCAGTTGCTTTGTTTGTACGGAAAAATTTCTTAACGAAACATATATGGTTAGACACATAAAAGCTCACGAAGATAAAATTCCGTTGAATTGTTTAGATTGCGGGGAGAGGTTAACTAATAAATCAGATTTGGTGAAACATTTGCGTACACATTTAGGAAAGGAAGTCCCAAGTTGCTCCGTGTGTGGGAAAGAGTTCCTTAAGAACTCTGATAGGGCTCGACACATGAAAACGCATATAAGAAAACAAAGAAAATTGAATCAGCTCAGAGATGGCCAACAAAGTGATTTTAGACTTGCGGGTCAAATATCACAAGACAGGGTTCCCACGGATCCTTGAAAAGTATTTTAAGGCGTTGAACTCCTTATTTTAAAAACATAATCGCCACTATAATGTCTTAAAGGGATATAAAAGACCATTCTTCCCCCTTAACTTGGGCACACAACGTGTAGTGTTACTACCACATTCATGCAAATATGTTGCAAAATATTCCAGTAGTCGGGGGACTCAAGAAATTATTGAAAGATTCGGGTCATATCCTGTAAAGCTGAGACTTCACCGGCTGAAAACAAAGACTCATAACATTGGCGTGTCCCGTTTAAAAACATGACGATTGTAGTAATCAGTGAATGCATAAAGCTCATTTCTGCATGTTGGAGAAATTGGGACTTGGTTACCGTGTCGCAGGGGGACTTCTGACAATTTTGTCCGAGTTGCGTGCTATGATAATCAAAAGCTGCGTGAAGTAACTTTACCTGCCGTCTTGTGTTCCTTTTTTGCCTTCGCCTCCTCTTAGGTAGGTGATTGTGACTCATTGTGTTTTTCGCTGTGTGTCTTGCAATTGGTACAATATTGTCCAGATAACTCCCCGTTAGAGTCCGAGCTAGCGAAGGCTTCCACTTTTGTTTGGTCCAGGTTAGTCCCATTAGCAGTCGGCCAGCTGGCTAGCCTGCTGTACTCATTGTTTATTTTACCGGCTGGGTTCGTGTTTGTTGCCGTGGCTTTTTGTTGTTGGCTCTTAGTTTTCCAGGCTGCTTACTGCATGCTTTTGGTCAGCCAGCCTCCAGTTTTTCTGACGCTCGATCCTGGTTAGCCCTTGTTAGCAGTCGCTACTCTGCTGTGTCCCTGCTGGTTTAGTCCCTGTCAGCTGCCTGTCTGTTGTTTTTGCCAATTCTCCCCATTTTGTATGCTCACATTTGTTGTACCATTGCGGCACAACACCAAGACAATCTCCACAAATATTACCAGAACTTGGTTTAAAACACTCAAAACCTCTTCAACTAATTATCATGTAAACCATTATGGTGACTGGCTTGGTAGGGTAACGTTGTTCTTCATATGACGTCACAGTTTAGGAAGTCGAGACAGGCCATCTTTAAAATGAAATATCTAAAAAAATAATTTGATTCTGATTGAAATATATATAGATATTATGCAAAAAAACATGTTCTATTTTCTCACATGTTGTATGTTTTATAATTTGAGTATCCCTTTGAATCCAATATTCGAAAGTCATAAAAATGTGAACCCAACGATTTAGTAATATTTATCGATTGTCCACATCCAGGGAGTACAAAGTTTTTTTTCCAAGCATGTGTTTTTATGATGCTACACTCACAAATTAGTCATGAATATAGCAGTGTTACTTTTTTCAAATAAGTTAACACTGGACCAAAAGTCATTTTTCATGCATCATGATAAAAAAATGCTTCATGGATGTAGCAGAAGAGTTCTTTGGAATTGGTTATCTGCCAGTTTTGACTGATGTACTGTAAATATCATTTTTATTTGTTGTTTTTATGTCTAAAGCTTTGGAGGGTGCTATGTTTTTCAGATGGAAAGTTTTCAACTTGACAATAATGTGATTTTAATTTAAAAAAACAACATTTGTATAAAATCGCCTTTAATCCAAGTGGTATCTCTTTGTTTTGTTTGATCTAATTGTAGGTTTTTTTGTCGACTTTGTCTTGAATTTCAAAAGGGATTTATAAGTCCTAAAGAGCCTTGAATTTAACTTGCCTTAAGCTATAAGAACCCTGCAAAAATAGATGTGATGTTGAGAAAAAGAAAAACATGTTTGGTGTTGTGTTCAGGGTTCGTGAGAGTGCGTGTAATCCTTGAAAATGATTACATTTTAATGTTGTGTTTTCAAGGATTGAAAAGTGCTTGAATTAAAGATAAGATAATCCTTTATTCGTCCCAAAATAAAAAAATATTTTGTTACAGCTATAAGACAAAGAATAATAAACAATATCAAGAATATCAACAGTAAGAATATCAACAGTATAAACAAGTACTTAGAAGAATAAACAATGCTCGTAAATGCTTGAAATTGTTGGCATGTTTCACAACAAGTCTGCTTAAAAATGTAGCCGACACTGCTCTGTTGTGGCCTGGCTTTGCCATATTATTCTTCCCTGTGATTAATGGCACTTGGAATTAATTTGTACGGCATTAACTAGGGTTCCTCCAAGGTCTACAAAACTTGAAAAAGTCTTAAATTTGATAAATTGAGGCATTGAAAAGGTGATCCAAAAAATTATACAAGTCTTTTATGTAAAGCTAAAATGTCTTAATTTTTCCCGTTTTATCTGTGTGATGGAGCTAATAACTGTATAATAAGTAAACCAACAAAAGCGTGGAACTTTTTTTTTTTTTTTTTTACAATTGTTTGAGCTTCACGTACAGTCAGTCTCCAACCTGATGTCGTCATCAGAATAACTTTGGGATGGGAAAGTGAAGGTCTGACCAGTTGTGGTTGAGTGATCTAAAGTACAACTGGGTTGGGGCTGAACCAGGGAATGAGGGGGGGGCCACCCAAACCCTTCGCGGGGGCAGTTGGGCGCCGATCTCTGTGACGGGTTCGCCCAGCTAACTTCCGTAACCAGGCGCGGTGGGAATAACGGTGGCGGCGGGGATTGCGCTGGCAGTCGGGTGCAGCCCTCCGTCACAGGGTCGCCCGGCGGACCTACCAAATCCGTCACTGTGATGTGTCGCTCCGCCACCCGGACAGTTCCTGTTCGCCCCAACACAGTCACCTGTCCCTGCACCTGCATGTCCAGAGCCTAAGGGGACTGGGAGCACATGCGGGCTTTAGAGGCCGGGGTCTCCCCTGGCTGCCAGCGCAGTCGGGCCGCCTTATCAAACTTAACCTCAGCCTGCTGGGTACTGAAGGATTTTATACAAGTTACAATTATTGAATGCAATGAAGATTTTTCACAGAGAGGGCTTGAGTTCAATGACAGCTCACGCCGTTCCAAATGCGAATGTTTTGTTTAGTTCTGTTGATAACAGAATTCTGACGCAGATGGCGGGCGATGTTTGGAGAACAAGGCCCTGATGACGTGGAAACGTGCGGGGATGTTTTTACCGGTCCAGACACCGAGGCGATGAGGTGGAGCCCACATGGGCGTTCCTGGTCCGCCTCATGGGAGGAGCCGACACGCCAGCTTGGGAGAAAGACGTGGGCAGAGGAAGAACTTCTGAAGGAGATCGATGGAGAGGGAAAATCAAGAGAGGCTCGACGAAGACCGACACTAATTCGGCTAATTCGATGGAATTAGCTTAGTTTATTATTTAAGAAATTAAATCTGCCCCCGTGTGGAAATGCCGGTCTCTTGTTCATTTTTCCATAAAGAAACGAGCATGCATTGTTCGGCAAATGTAAGTCGTGTTTGGCTAATGGAGTCAGATAACTAATTCGAACAATTTGGTAAACGCTACATTTTAATATATTAAATTCCTAACAATTTGCAACACCTTCCTTCAGTACGGGGCTAGGACTTTAAAGTCCCAGCCGTCTTGGCCAGGTGGTGTCAGGTGCCGGGGTCCTTCACAACTGGGTGCCCTCCGGCGTCTGTATACAGAAATATTCATGACTTAGTCAAGATCTAAAAAATAATGTTTCAAATGAATGCACACACAAGATTGGAAATAGCATGTGTAAACTGCAAATTTATTTGTGGATCTGCAAAATATATGATTCGCATCGGATTTCTTCTTTTGATGGTACTGGAGAAATTCAAAAATTGGCTTTGAAAGTCCTTAAAAAAGTGCTGCGATTTGGCCATGAAAAAGTTGTACGAACCCTGTTTGTAACTGTTTGTATTTTTTATTGTGAACAGTTCAAGGAACACAGTGTAATATTTTACCACTTGATGTGGCTGTAATGTGCCGTGCAACTGAAAACGAGTTCTACAAACCACAAGGAAAAATACAAATTACAGAGACTCATAATGATTAAACCGTAACAGCAAGATGGCGGACAATCAAGGCAGCTCCCTCCTGTTTTGTACCATAAACACATATTTCTGGACCTCTGCATATTTTAATAAAAGCAAGTTTTTATGATACTTTATGTATATTTTGTTATCATTAAAATCAATGTATGATTTTGTTTTCCCACTACAAGGCACGAAATAATTCATAATATCCTTTTAAATATTAAAGTAAAAGCCCACAGGCCTCAACTTGGGCTACCAAGGGTCTTGCAAACTACATAATGAATTACACCAATGGAGCGTACCTAGTTCTTATGTTGTGCCTTATTACCTGCCCTCCGAGTATAAAAGTGATTGTCAGCCATTATACATTTTTGGAAAAAAAAACTTGAATAGAGCTGTATTAGATAATTAGAACTAGAAAAAAAACAATAGGTATTTTGGCTGCAGACCTTTACCATTAAAGGGACAGTGTACTGCCTGTTGCATGCCAAAACTGTAAAAAATGTCCTTAAGCCTCATCTTGAACTTTTAAGTTGACTGAAAATTATCTTTCAATTTCAAGTTTCCAGAGAACATTTTCAGTTTTTTTTTCTTATTACTCCAAATATTTTCAGTTTTTTTTTTCTTTTATTTTATGTTTGAAGCCCGCCCCTGACCCTTGGTGGCCTCTGCGAGGAACATGGCTGACAATCACTTTTATTCTTGGAGGGCGGGGGGAAATAGCATGGTCACTTCACACGTTTTTTTGTCATCATAAAGCCTAATTGGGTACTGCAGCTCCCGTCAAAACTTTTTGGCCGGTAATAGAGGATGTTTTTGCTATTCACACAGGTTGTCTGAGTTGAGCAAAAAAAAAAAATTACAAACTCATCGTTGGACAAATGTGTTAGCCAACAATGTCTTGAATGGATTTCCTTCATGACAATTACTCTGTACAAAACAAACTCATGTATTTACATTTGAATGTCAACATCAATAAACAAAAATGTTTATTTGTATTTTGTGTACATGTATTTCACTTATTTTGTCGCTAACGAGTCATTTGATATAGATTAAGGGTCACAAACTCATGGCCTAGGGCCAATTGCGGCCCTCAGAATAATGTTTCGAGGTCCCCAGCTTAATATAAAATTCAAAGGGATGTGTGTATTTGTTGATCACTAGATGTCTTGTATTGTGTCATGCAACTGTTAATAAGTTCCTACAAAGCACAAGGAAGATTAAAATCTACATAGACTCAAAGTGACCTAGCATAACCTTATTACTCTAAAAGGGAAATACGAAGATGGGGGAAAATAATGAAAAAATAAAAGCAGGGACAAAGAAAGTCACGTTAAGAAATTAAGAAGAAAGCAAAAGGAAAAATGAATGATTGAACTAAGACAAAAAGAAAAAATCAAGGAAAAGTAATATGTCTTCTTTTTGTCTTCTTTTATTCCTTTTCCCTTTATCCATCCATCCATTATCTGCACCGGTTATTCTCAGTAGGGTCGCGGGGCTTTTTCCTTTATATTTTACCAAATTTCCTTATTTATTGCTACCCTTTTGCTTTCTTTGTCCCATTTTTCTTTGTATTCCCATTTTATTTTATTTTTTGCTTCTTATATATTTTGTTATTTTCCTCCTTTACCTACCTCTCTGTTTTTCTTTATTTTTTTAAAATTATGTTTTCTTTCTGTCTGGGCGAAAAAAAATCAAGCTAAAAGGGGTGCTTGTGGGTCACTTTGAGTCTCCGTAATTTGTATTATTCCTTATGCCTTTCTAGCTCTAATTTTTGGTTGCATTACACAATACATCAACATCGAGTTGGCAAATATTACACACGGTCCCTCGTAGAACATCAGAATTTTTTCTAGCAGCCTTTATTTTTTTGAAAATCCCATTTCAAGTCAAGTCAATTCACATTTATTTGTATAGCACTAAATCAGAACAAGACTGCAGAGGTCGCAACTACAACATCCCCTGATCTGAAATCGTCATGCAGGCAAGGAAAAACTCAAAAACCTCAGCAGGAGGAAAATAAGAAAACTTGAGAAGAGGACTTCCAGGATGACAGGCTGCAATAGTTGTTGCATTGGGTAGCAATACACAAAACATAGTCAGCATCTATAAAAACATAGATAAATTGTAATATTCTTCAAGAGGTCAAAGACAGCAACGACGCAGCTTCCCATCTCAGCCAGCTGGTTGATGCAGATGATAACATGCTTTAGGTCTAGGTGCTAATCCGCTGACTCATCTCAATTCGTCCTTCTCCCTCATTTGGCCACCAACCAGACAGCTGGATGGGACAGGAAAAGAAAAATTTGAGGTCGGCATCTATCATAAGCTAAAGAATAACATTGTGTCTCAAGTCTAGAAATTTCAAAATTCCCACTGAGCTTGCAGATCGTATCTCGGGGAAAAGCATTCCACAGCACTGTACCCTGGATGGAGAACGCTCTGGAGCCTACAGATTTCTTCTTGGCTCTTGTAGTCACAAGTAGACCAGCATTTTGAGTGAATGCGCTATGCAGGAACGTAGGGGGTCAGGTGGGTAGAGTAGCCAAAAAAGTTTCTCAATTAAAAGTACTGTTACTTTTGAATAATATGACTCAGGTAGAAGTAAAATGTAGTCATCCAAAAAAATTACCTGGGTATAAGTAAAAAAGTAAAAAATTACTCAAGTACTGAGTAACTGTACCAATGTATTAGTTATTGATTTGTATTGAAGGAACAACCATTCACTCAGATCAGCAAATCAACAAAGTCCCTCCAATCAAGAATCAATTATTTTAAAAATAGATTACAATAATCAAGGTAAATTAGAATACTCTAATAAACCAAAAAATAATAATGGTCTAAATCAAAGAAATAAATGAAGCACCAGTAGCACATTTAAAGCCCCACTACTTTTTTTAACAGGCTCTGCAGGCAGAACAAGCTTGTCTATGTGTGTTTTAGTCAGTGTGATAAAAGCTGGGGTAAAAAGAGAAAACCAAAAAAAGAGGTTTTTGGGGCCCCCCCTCGATCAGTAAATTACCAATAAAAATGTAAAATTATGCGTAAAATATACTCTACTAAATTACCACTCGACCACAAGATGCTGCTGTATTGTGTAACTCATTTCAACTTTGAACAACTTAGTACTAAGCAGCTTTAATGTCAACTTCAAGCAAATCAGAATATCTGAAAAACCCACAACAAAATGTTTATTAAAAATATTGACTGGTCAGTGCAACAACAAATAATCTATGTAATACAAGAATAAACTTCACATTTGTTATGTCAAACACGTTAAATTAGAAACACGGCAAACATAAGATGTTTACAGATGTGAAATAAAATTAAATAAAAAACTATTTGAACATTTTTATACTTGGTCAACATCACAGAATCCCTGGAAAAAAATATGCCCTCTGCGAAAAAAAACGGTTAATTGAGCCGGTGCATTCGCGAAGACACGTCACTAATTCAGACTAGAGTGAAGTGGAAACTGCAAAGTCCGCCACAGAAACAGATAGATGCATACTTCAGTACTTAGGTAACAGCTTCAATGTAGCCTAATGTAGCGGAGTAAGAGTACCCTTTCTTCTTTTAAAATCTACTCAAGTAAATGTAATGGAGTAAATGTAATTCTTTACTACTCACCTCTGAAGTCTATAAAAACATTTGAATGTTAGTAACAGAACCGGAAAGGGATTAAAAAAGACTTTTTTTTTTCTTTTGCATACAAATCGTGCAGTGTTCCTCCACATAATAATGCACACATGTTTTTTTGGTTTGAACAATTTTATTGACACTATTAACAGCAAATAAACAATGTGAGGTTTGAACAATTTTTCTCGATAATTTTAGCAGCAATTAAGCATATTCACAATTTCGTTATATCTGACAATATGACATTCTAACAATTTTTTCAACATTTTTAACAGCAATTAATGGTTTGAACAAATTCATTGACACTAATAACAGAAAACAATCTTGCAATCAACAGCAATCAAGCACTTTCACAATATTATATTTCAATATGACGTTTAACAGCAAACACAAAATAAGGTTTGAACAACCCTTCTCTAAAATCTTAATAGCAATCAAGCGTATTCACAATTTCGTTGTATAACATCTTTTTTAGTGTCAATAGATTCGTCCAGGCCAAAGTTGATTGTTTTTGTTCTGAACAAATCCACCGACACCAACAGCAGCAAAACAAATACGACAATCTCAACAGCCACCAAGCACACCCATAACCCTGCTACATCTGACAATATGGCATGACGATATGACATTTTAACACTTTTTTCTGACATTTTCAACATCAATCAAACAACTTCAGAGTTATCATCTTTTAATAGTAGTTAACCAAAGTGTAAAGGGCAAAACTATTGTGCAAGGGCATAGCTCTGTCATCCCACCCTCCCAAGCAGCATCCTCCAGTCCTCTTTGCGGTCCTCTCCCTTCTTACTTCTACTTTCCACAACCCAGGCCGTTGCTGCAGGGACCCCCACAGTGTAGCCCCGGTTCCCCACCCCGGGTGGGTGCAGACGATTCTTCTTTATGGCTGCGTCCTAGGCCCGCCGCTCACAGATTGTATGGTATCTACAGCCATTTGGAGCACAGCCACTGGGGGGATCTGTCTGCACCTCCATACCAGCAGGTTTCTAGAGGTCCAGATGGCGTCCTTGATGGCGGCGAGAGTGAGCCAATCCCTGGCAAAGTCGTTCCGAGACCTGCTCGAGCGACTCACCCCGTAAAGCACGTACTGTGCATCAGGGACCTCCCCTGCTGGCAAGTCCGGGAATTTTCCTAGTTAGTCGGCCATTGTCCACAAGTCCTCGGCAGCGCTGCACTCACAAAAAAGGTGCCTCACCGACTCCTGGGCGCCACAGCCAGGTCGAGGGCATGTCGAAGTTGCTGACATTCCTCGGTGGTGCATTACGGCTCTGACTGGGAGAACCTCATGAGCCACCATCCATGACAAGTCTCGTAGTCTGTTTGGGAGGGCAGGATGATTCACGTTGTGCCAAACCGTTGTAGGTTCGCCAAACGCAAGCCCCCGCACAGGACTTACTGTTGCTCGCTCTTGCACAATAGCAATAAGGGCCCTGTGGTTTTGCAAAGTGTGACTTTCCTGTGTTTCCAAATCAAACTTCCTTAAAAAATCCCGAATAAAGAGATGTGTTGGTGGCAAGTTAAATGAAACTGGAATCAAACGATTGTTTGGTACAAGCTTTAGCTTCCGCAAATATGAGCCCATCCAGAACCGGGTCATCGCTTGACTTTTCGGGTTGTTGGGTGGGCCCACAGCGTTCTGGAAGTGGAGAGAGACATATTTGCTTCCCAGGTAAAGCTGTAGATCAGGCACTCCTTTCCCCCCTTTTTCCTTTTTCTTTTTCATTGTATCTCTTTTTATCCTTTCCCACTTTGAGCCCCAGACAAAGCGAAAGATGGCTCGGTCCAGTTGTAACAGCACGTTTCTTTTGGGCATAAAAACTAAACTGATTGATAAAAGCAGTGGGAGGATGATCGCTTTGATGATTAGGACCTTCCCCTCTATTGTCAGTTTTCTTAGTGACCAAAAAACAAGTCTTTGCTTAACTTTCCTTGTCACGTCATCCCAATTGGTCTCGCCTCCTCCATCTGCATTGAATTTTATCCCTAGGATTTTCTGTTCTGTCTTTAACACCGTCAGTGGGAGTCCTGCCTTTTCTGTCTCTTTCCACGTTCCATAAAACTTCACTTGTGACTTTTCTCTATTTAGCCTTGACCCAGACGCCTTCCCAAACAGGTCAGTCAAGTCAAGGGCTCTTCCAACAGATGCGCGGTCAGTACATAAAATATTGAAATCATCCATGTACAAAACACACTTGGTAATTTGTCCCCCACTTCCTGGGATATTGATCCCTTCGACAAATCTATCTTTTCTTAACATTTGTGCCAAAGGTTCTATGCAAAGAACATAGAGAAGTGGAGACATAGGGCAACCTTGACGCACACCGCAGTTGATCTCGATTGCTTCTGATAAATTCCCGTTAATCATGAATTTGCTGTAAATGTTTCGGTATAGCAGCCCCACCCACTTGATGTATTTTTGGGGAAAACTACATTTTTCTAATACCCTGAAGAGGTATTGGTGTGAGACTCGATCAAAGGCTTTTTCAAAGTCTAGGTTTAGGACCGCTAGTCGCATGTTTCTGTCTCTCGCATAACAAATGGTGTCACGGATCAGCATGAGACTGTCGCTGATCTTCCTTCCCACGATGGCACAGGTTTGGTCCAGATCAACCAAGTCTCCCAAGACTACAGACATTCGTGTTGCTAGAAGCTTGCTGAAAATTTTACAGTCCACGTTTAAAAGCGTTATTGGTCGCCAGTTTTTTAAATCAATTTTGTCTCCTTTTTTTGTGCAATAGAGTAACTATCCCTATTCTGAAACAGTCTGGCATGTTGTCTCGACTGGAAAATTCGTTAAAAACAGTAATCAGATCTGGTGCTAAAATATCCCAAAAAGTCCGGTAAAATTCAAGGTTGAGCCCGTCCTCCCCGGGTGATTTGCCTTTTTTCATAGTCTTTATGCAATCATTCAGTTGGTCTTGGGTAAAGTCCGATGTTAAAAAGGGGTCTTGACGCACTGATTTTGAAATATGATCTAATACATGCCCCATTTCATTCTCATGTGTTTCTTTCTTTTCATATAATTTTTTGTAGTAGTCTTCGATTAATTTGTTTATTTCACTACTTTCCTTTGTTATTTGCCCGTTTTCGTTTTGAAGTTTAAAAACCCCCTCACTTTTGCTCATAATTTTTTTTAAAAAGTAGCGTGTACATTTTTCCCCTTCTTCTATTTCTCTTTCTCTGCTTCTTATTATGATGCCCTTGCTCTTTATTTCCACCAAAGCGTTTAGTTCTTGTTTGGTCTCTTTGATTTCATCATTAAAGTCCATCCCCTTTTCTGTAAGGATGAAATAGCGTTGGAGTCTTCTTTGTAGTCCCGACATGCGTTTCATCTCTTTAAGTTTCTTGTTTTTTCCTGCATTTTTAAAAAAGGTCTGTGTTCGTTTCTTTGTCATTTCCCACCATTGTGCTCGTGAATCATACGAGTCTTGAAGGGTCTGCCAGTCTTTGTACAGCTCCCTGTATTGTGCGGCTAGAGCCTCATCCTCTAGCAGGGAGCAGTTTAACTTCCACAGACCCTTCCCAACAGTCATACCTGAAGGAAATGAGAGAGAGCAGGACAGTAGCAAGTGATCCAAAAAAAAAAACAGGAATTAATCTTGCATCACTCAATGCCAAACCCCTCGTAAATATGTAGTCTATTCGAGAGGCTCTGGCATTGTCACTACTGAACCAGGTGAAGCCCTCCTCTCCTGGATGTATGGATTTGAAACAGTCTACCAGTTTAAATGTCCGGCACATGTCTTGTAATAAAGTTGATGTTTTATCTACTTTAAACTCCTCATCGGTCCTCTTTCTATCCTTCCTACTTAGGATGCAATTAAAATCTCCTCCCACGATTAGTGGTTGATGGCCAAGCATATCCGACTGGATGTCCTCTAAGAGTTCGTACCTGAGTTGTCTGTCGGTATGGCCGTATATGTTAATGAGGTTAAAATCATTCCCTATATAAGAAAGTCTTGCTAAGATTGCGCGTCCGTCTCTCATCACAGTACTCCCCTTTATGATGAGTTGAGGGTTGTTTATCAAAATGGCTACCCCATCGTTACGGTTTTCATTCGAGCCACTCCATAATGACGGATATGGCCAAATCTCTTCCCACTGTTTGTAATTTTTTAGAAAGGGGATGCAACATTCTTGTAGTAAAAACACATCCGTTCTGATAGTTTTTAAGAACGATAAAACGCTGTGAGCCTTAACCTTTGATCTCACACTTCTCACATTGATAGTAGAGAATGTAATGTTCATAATTGTTGTTAAAGTATTCAAACTACTTGGACAAAACTGGGGGATCCAAGTCCATTCTTTGGTGATCATCGAGGGTGTCACCTGTGTCAGACACATCACTTAAGAGCAGTACCTCATTTGGAGACTCACCGGGGAAAACTTTGGAATCCTCTGACTCTCTGTCTGTGGTTCCAGGTCTTCCCCTTTTTTCTGGGTTAGGGGGTGAGCCAGAGGACCTATCAAGGGGTCTCTTACTTCCCTGCCCACAAAGGGTCAGATTTTTTCCCTCCCCGACTTCCTCCGTCTCAACTTCATACAGTTCCCTTGTGGGTTTTTTCATCGGCAATCGGCTTTCTTCTAAATCTCTTCTCTTTGTTTCCGGTGTTTTCACCACCCCCAATTTTGTCTTACTTTTACCCCTCTTTCCAGTGCCCGTAGGGTTTTTTGGGGAGTCGTTCGCCTTTTCGATTTGTTTGTCTTTTTCAAATCCTGGTAGTGGCATAGAAAACAATTTTGTTATTTTGGACTCTCTTCCAGGCCCTTCCTGATTAATATGTGTTTTTGGAGTGACAGTTGCCTTTTCTATTTCAGGTATTTGATGAAAAATCGAATTAGAATTTTCAGTTCCTTCCTGACTCAAATTTGATTCTTTGGTCTCTCCTCCAGAGGTTTGGGGTGTATTTTCAATTTGTTTGTCTTGTTCATTTTCTTCGTGCATTTCTTGTTCATCTTCATTGGGTATTTCCATAATTTTATTCATTTCCTGTTCATCTTCATTGGGTATTTCCATAACTTTATTCATTTCTTGTTCATTTTCATTTTGTATTTCCATAACTTTATTCATTTCATTGTTTTTGTTGTCTTTTTTCATTTCATTGTCTTTGTTGCATATATTAATTTCATTATCTATGTTGTCTGACATCATTTCATTGCCTTTGTTGTCTTTGTTAACTGCCTTCCTAGCTTTCAACTTGTTAGCAAACGATTTCGGGCAGTTTCTATAGAGATGGTTCGTTTCTCCACAGAGATTGCATTTTCTGCTATTGGTGCATTCCTCAAAGGAATGTCCAATTGTCCTGCACTTTCCACAAAAAATTCGATCACATACCTCAGCCAGATGCCCATGCTCACCACATTTACGACAGAGTTTCGGTTGTCCTTGATAGTGGATAAAGCCACGGTTTTCCCCCAGGAATATAGTCGACGGGAGTTGTTTCAGTCCCTGAAAGCCCTGAGGATCTTGCCATTGCTGGATGGGTATCCTCCAGGCACAATTCCAAACGTTTTTCTCATCCCTCACCTTCATAGCCTGGCCTTTTATCGAGCAATATCTACTCAACAAATAACAGATGTCTTCAGCATTCACCATTTCATTAAACATCCTGACAATAACTATCTTGTTAGCATTATCAGACAGCTTCTCCACTGTAAATCCAGAAAACTGGGGCCTCACCCCCTCAAAACGATTCCAAAACTCTTGATAAAGAGCCGCCGTTACAAAACTTACATCAAAGCCTTTGCCAGAAGGCAAGTTTATGACGCAATGTAAGTCCTCCATTTTAAACTTCAGAATTTTATCAAGAAACTTGTTTATAAAATCAAGTCTTGACATTCCTACATCTTTGAATAAGAATCGTACGCAATTATGTCTCCGCCCGCTGGCATAATGCCCGGCCGAGGCAGGACTCTGCCGAAGGGAATTCCCTTCGCACGCGCACGGCCAATTGAGGAAGCCTTAGATAAATATCCCAACAATTTCCTAAAAAAATCTAGCCACACAATCTTTGCAAGGGATCAAAACATCTGCAATTACTCCATTTAAAAATTCAGTGAGTTGAGATTCTACCTTTGCACTTTAATGGTGAGTGAGCACTCACCACATTCTGCCTACCTCCAACAAAACTTCCCAGAGCTCACGTATATGAGTCCAATGCACACATGTTCCATAAAATTCCACGCGCCATGTATCTCGAGAAATGAATTGAAAACGTTGACAGTTTGACTCATATACCCTAGAGCTGTGACGTCACCGGATGACACCAAGGACTAAGACAATGGCGGGTCCCATTGAAAAACCCGACTGCGATTGCCGTAATCAGTGAATACGTAGCGCTAATTCTTTCTTGGAGTAATTGGAACTTTGATTATCGTGTCACTGGAGGACTTCTGACTGTTCTGTACGGGTTGGGTGCTTCGATCATTAAAAGCTGCGTAGGATAATTATACCTGCTGTCGTCTACAGCGTGCGTTCCTTTTTTGCCTTTGCCTCCTTTTAGGTGTGTGATTTTCACTGATTTTTTTATATTTTTCGCTGTGTGTCATGCAAATATTATAATATTGTCCAGATAGCTCCCCCGTCAGCGTGCAGGCTCTCAAAGGTTTCCAGGTTTTCCCTGTTAGCAGTCGGCTAGCTGGCTAGCCTGACATTCTCATTTGGTATATTTACCTTTTGGCTCATGTTTGTTACCGTAATATTTTTTTGTTGTTGGCTCCCAATTATCCTGACCGCATACTGCATGTATTATTCGGCAAAGCCCTCCTGTTTTTTTTTTTTTTTTTTTTTTTTGCTAATTGTCTCAGTTAGCCCTTGGTACAGCCTGGGGACCCTGCTGTGTCCTGGCTGGTTTTGCCCCTCTTACTGCCCCTCCATTCGTTGTACCATTTCCGTACCCACATGTGACACAACGCCTCGGCATTCTCCACAAAAAATACCAAAACTTTGCTTGAAACGCTCAAAACCTTTTCTACCAATTAACTTATAGATCAATATGGTGACTGGCTTGCTAGGGTAACGATGTTCTACACATGATGTCACAGCTCAGGAAGTCAAAGACGAGAGAGTCTATCTTCAAAATGCATTATCTCAGAAAATAATAGGAATATCCCGATAAGATATATAAAGAAATATGCAAAAAAAACATGTACTATTGTCTCACTGATATTGGAGTATTATGGTCAAAACGTTGTTGTCTTAGTCAAACGTCTTGCAGCCAGATTTTGAACCAGCTGCAAACCTTGGATGCTAGACATCAGGAAACCAAAGAGCCATACATTAATTAAGCTGAGGAGTAATAAACACATTTGGCCCTACCTTACCCGGGCCCTATCTCCAGCGGCCCCTTACTCTTTTGAATTTGAAACCCTGGCTGTAAGTTTGATAACTGACACACTCGTGCCGGCGTGATTCCCCATTTCAGACAGAGACACAAAAGGACAGGAGGTGGACTCGCTATCTACGTGAACACGAGGTGGTGTAACCCTGGGCACAAAGATTTCCATCTGCTGCAGGGACGTTGAACTTTTGGACTAGCGTGTGACGTCATCCAATTCGCTGTTGCTAAACTACAACACAGCACCCCGAGGCCATCCTGTTAATCTGTTAATAAACAACAAAAGGATACTACTGGAAGTGTGAATTTCCCTACGGGGATGAATAAAGTATCTATCTATCTATCTACTCCCAAACAAAAGAGGGCAGTGTGAGTTGTAAATGCCACATCCTAATTATTACAACGAAGAAGAAAATACCGGAAGTCAGCATATTTGGATGAATCTTTGTTGCCGCTCCACGACGACAGAGCTTGAAGCGTTTTATTTGTTTGGCTGAGATTTTTTTCTTTCAAGGTGAAAATGCTGAAACAGTTGATAAGGGAGCGACTGATCGCTGCTGCCGACGAAATTTTCGGACTTTTTGAAGAAAGGATCGTCTCGTACCAGGAGGAAATTGGCCGACAAAGACGGCAACTGGAAGCGGTTTGCAGGAGTCAAATTTCCATCAGGCTCGATGGTCTGCTTGCAAACTTATTATTATTAAATATTATTAACTTCTTGCCTGTGCAATGATAACAGGATCGTGCAAAGGCCTCTCGTTTTATTGTAGACTATTAAGAATCGTGTCATGACGTCACACAACAGATTGTGCTGCTGAGTGTAACCCAGAATTCAAAACTAGCCTACTGTGTTTAAATACTTTGTTTTTGCCTTCAGCTCCTTTCTCAATTATACAAAACCATTTTTATCGGCTCTGAGTGCCCCAGTCTTTTGTTTTGTTGATTTAAAAGGGTCTTTTCAGGCATGTTGCAACCAAGATAAATTGTAAATGGTCTGCATTTATATAGCGCTTTTCAAGTAAATGGTCTGCATTTATGTAGCGCTTTTCACGTCGATGAAGACTTCCCAAAGCGTTTTACAATGTGCTTCACACTTACCCATTCACACACACAATCACACACCAATAGCGGCTGTGCAGCCATGCAAGGCGCTAACCTGCTTATTGGGGGCATTAGGGATTCAGTGTCACATATCAAAATGAACAAATAACCCAAAAAGAAGAAAAGAATGACAGGTTATATATAAGAGGCCCGTCCACTAAATAACAATGAATGCTTCTATCAAGCATTCAACTTATCATGACTTTAATCATATCACAATAGCCTAATTTACAGTATACAATTGACATTTTCTAGGGTTTTTTTTGACTCACAGTATTTAGAGTTTTAACACTTTTCCATACAAAAATACAACAAAATTCTAACCCAGACATATTTAAAACACACAGTCTAAAGAGCAGTTCAACATCATTTGTGCAAAGTAAAAAGTAGTCGGTTGCGATGTATGAAGTGTCCTTAAAAAGTTGAAAGTAGAAAATGTTCTGTATTCAGTATATGTTAACAATCTTCAACTGAGTTCAAAGAGCTTTTATATTTTTCCCCACTGCGCCTCTTTTAGCAAAACGGATGGTGTCGTGGAACACATTAGGTGGGAGGAAAGTGAGTGGAGTGGCTTTTCACTCGTTACCACAGTTTGTTATCAGTGTAGCATGAAAATGGTGAAAGTAAGAAAAGGCTTGTTTTTAAGTACAATACAATTGCTGCACCTCTCTGAACGTAAATATATTGAATAGGATCGGGTGTGATACAACTAATTGAGCCACGAGAGCCTGATGAGCCGCTGTGAAAGCCCCTGTGTTTGTGTCCTCTAGATATCCAGCCCTTACTAAAGCGCCAGGATGAAGTTCCCCCTGAGGATCATGGTTGCCCTGAGGACCAAGGTCAGCCTGAGGACCAAGGTCAGCCTGAGGACCAAGGTCAGCCTGAGGACCAAGGTCAGCCTGAGGGCCAAGGTCAGCCTGAGGACCAAGGTCAGCCTGAGGACCAAGGTCAGCCTAAGGACCAAGGTCAGCCTGAGGACCAAGGTCCTATCTTAAGTTTGGAGAAAACAAATCCTCAGTTGCATATCATCAAAGTGGAAGAAAAAGAGCTGCAGCTCCACAACGTTAAAGCGGAAGAAATGGAGTTTGAGGTCAGCAAGTCTTCACCAACTGGCATTAATGTGGAGTTTAAAGATGATAAGGAAGACCCACCTGAGTGCTCCCAGCTTCACAGTGAAAGTCCAATTGGGGACAAGTCTGAAGGACCCCCACCAAATGAGGACTTGGCTCCCTTGTCAGACAGCGATGACAAAAAGATCAACGCAAACACGACAACGCACACGGGGGAAAAACCGTTTGCTTGTTCTGTTTGCAAAAAAAGATTTGCCCAGGAATGTAATTTGATCAAACACATGAGAATACACACAGAAGGAAAACAATTCCCTTGCTCATTTTGCAGGAATTCATTCTCTCGTGAGTGTTTTTTGCTTGAACACATGAAAACACACAAGGGTGAAAGATCCTTTCCCTGCTCTGTTTGTAGTAAATTATTTTCCGATAAGTCTAACTTGGTCAAACACATGAGAACACATACGGGGGAAAAACCTTTCTCTTGCACTTTTTGCAAAAAAGCTTTTTCTTCAAATTTTACTCTGATAGGTCACATGAAAACGCACACAGGGGAAAAACCCTTTTCTTGCTCTTTTTGTGGCAAATGTTTTGCCCAGCGAAGCAATATGTTGAGACACATGAGAACGCACACAGGCGAAAAACGGTTTTCTTGCCCGTGTTGCAGGCAAGCCTTTGCTAACAAACTGAGTGTAGAAATGCACATGATAACACACATTGAAGAAAATCCCTGTAGGTGCTTCGTTTGTGGGGAAACGTTTACTGAAAAATTAAATCTGGTTAAACATTTAAGAGCTCACAAAAAAGAAAATTCTGTGAGTTGTTTGGATTGTGGCCAGGATTTAACAAATAATCCCGATCTTTTTCAACACTTGAGTATACATATTGGAGAAAAAAAGACCTCTGTTTCTTCCTCTGTGGAAAATGTTCACTAAAAAGACCGATAAGGACCAATATGACATGACGTGAAAAGCATGTTTTTTTTAAATTGATGCATCCTGTACTGTCATTTTTCAGTACAGCACTTAAAGGATATTCACAATAGACCTTTGTATCTTACTGCGTTGATAAATAATATGTCCAGATGCTCAATGTGGGCAACATTGAATCCAGAAAAAATGATTTTCTCACACAGTGGATTTCATAAACAGGATTTATCAGAAGTACAGGTATGTAGTTAAGCTGTTTTTTGGGGATGCACAGAAAATAAAAACAAATTCATGAAGGCATTCTTCTCTGAGCACTACCCTGAAAATGTTTTGCCTTTTTTATTCTAACATTTTTTTAGCTTAATTTATATCCTTTGCATATTTTTTAACATGTGCTACGTCTTTTATCGTAGATGTTCACTACCTTGTTATAAATGACAATAAAGACAATTGTAATTGTGTATGTGACGTAAAAAATAAACTGATATTTGTCTCCAAGTTTGGTGCCTAATGAGAGGCGTTATTTTTGTAGTTTGACATAAGGTTATCGAGCATGCCACCCCACTGAGAGTTACGTCCTTTGTGTTTGGGTTGTGATGAAGAAATTGTATATCAGAAATAACGGAACCTAATTATGTGATACAGACAGGAGAAAAATACAGTAGATCAGGTGTGTCAATCTCGTTAGAGCTTGGGGGCCACGTGGTAGGGAAAAAACTCACGAGGGCTGGACTTGTAGAGAGAGGGAGCGGTAGAAAAAGAAAAATCGTTATAATTAGAGTAAGAAATAGAAATAATGCAAGGGAGAAAGAAAGCATTGGAGAATGAAAGAAAAAATAAAGTAGAAGATAGAAACAGGACAAAGTGAGAAAGACAAAGGGAAACGAATAAAAGAGATTAAGAAAAAAACGAGAGATGGAGGTTAAAGAAAGGGACCGTCGGAGTACATAGAGCAAGGGTGTCAGACTCATTTTAACTCGGGGGCCACACGATAGAACAAACATTCTGTCAGGGGCCGGACTAGTCGATTAGAGAGAAAGAAAAAGAATGATAAAGAAATAAGAGAAAGAGGGAGGGAAAAGGAGAGAGGGCGGGACAAAGAAAGAGAGAGGGAGAGAGCATGAGAAACAAAAGATAAAAAGTCGTGAGAGGGGGAAAAGAAAAGAAGAGGAAAAAAGAAATCCAAAGAGAAATAGAAAGGCAGAAGAAGAGAAAAGAAAGCGTGAATGGTATGAAGAGAGAGAGAGAAAAGGAAACAAGGAAGTTAGAGCAAAAGAGGTTAAAAGACACAGAGAGAGAAAGACAAAGAGCAACAAAGGAAGAGAAAAAGAGAGGCACAGAGTGAAAGAGACAGAGTGGGAGGAAAGGGGTGGAAAAGAAAGAGAGTGAAATAAATACAAGTACAATGTCTTTGTGAGAGAAACCTGGTTTTGGCAACATCAAGTTGACATATTACAAGCTGCAGCTTGTTTTTCTCTTGCGCTTCTCTGAGTGTTGTCTCGCGGCCGCCTGTTTGACACCTGTGACATAGAAGGAGAAAGAGGGAAAAAAATCGAGGGTGAGCGAAATACAGCTCCAGTCTTTGTTAGTAGCGATATCAAGTGGACACATTTCAAACTGCAGCTTTTGTTTCCCGCACTTCTATCAGCGTTGCCTCACGGGTCTGATTCAAACTGTTGGCGGGCCTGTTTCAGTACGCGGGCCGCATGTTTGACATCTACGGATTTAATTGATTAATTGATGGAAAGATCACCTTTAATTTCTATAGAATTTGGGTTTCGCATTCTTTCTGATTTGTTGTTCTTTTGAGACATGTGCACAGACTGATTATTATTGTATATCAATATTTTATTGATTTCTTTCCAGGACATTTCTATTTCGAAGAAGGAAACGTGCAAGGAAACAAACTCCTAAAATTGATGACAGGTATCTTTAAATCACTCTCAATAAGGACTATTTTAGCTAAAGACTGGATTTATAATACTGTACAAGAGATTCTCTTTTCTATCAATAGTATTTTATTAACTCTGTATTTCAAGCAGCGTGCAAGGGCAATTTGATCTTTGCAAAAAAACATCCCTTTGTTCAGTAGCTTTCGTTTCTTCCATTGATCAACCAAGTAACTGTAACATTCATCCATATCAGTAGGTGGCAGAAAATTACCATTTTATATACACTGTATACTAATTATCTGCTACATGGAAGTAAACTTACCTATTTTGTTTGACGAAGCTGTTTAAGATTACCTGACAAAAAGTTATGATATAGAAGAAAGAAATAACAAGCTGGCACATAATTTTGCTCATTGATTAATGTAATTTACAAATTTTATTAAGCAAACAGACGAAAGTTACAACCTAGATAATAACCCAACTAAGTTCTGGTAATATAAAGTACAGTGGGACCTCGCTACTTCGCGGTTCCACGTTCACGGGTTCAGAGCTTTGCAGGTCTAAAAAATCTCATCTCATCTCATTAGCCGTACCGCTTATCCTCATGAGGGTCGCGGGGGGGGGGGGGGGGGGGCGGGCTGGAGCCCATCCCAGCCATCTCCGGGCAGTGGGCAGGGGACACCCTGAACTGGTTGCCAGCCAGTCGCAGGGCACACAGGGACAGACAGCTCATTCGCTCATTCACACCTAGGGACAATTTGGACCGGCCAATTCACCTGAAATGCATATTTTTGGAATGTGGGAGGAAACCAGAGTGCCCGGAGGAAACCCACGCAAGCACGGGGAGAACATACAAACTCCGCACAGGAAGTCTGGAGCTGGATTTGAACCCACGACAGGTTCCCGAGACATTTAACTGTGCCGCACAAGCGCTAACCACTGCGCCGCCGTGCTGCCCTGTTCTAAAAAAAAAAATAATAATAATAAAATAAAATAATAATAAAAAAAATAATAATAATATATGTACCGGTATTTTTATTTTCAAGCATTTTTGAAAGGGCATCGCTACTTCGTGGTTCCACGTTTGCGGGTTCAGAGCTTCGCAGGTCTAAAAAATAATAATGATCAAATAAAATAAATTTTTGAAAAAACATGTATTTATTTTTTTAAGCATTTTTGAAGGGGCGTCGCTACTTTGCGGATTTTCACTTTTCGCGGGTGGTTTTGGTCCCCATTGACCGCGATAACCGAGGGATTACTGTAGTTACTTTGTCGTGTATTTCTCTAAAAAACATAATGAAATATTTTTTCAAAAAAAGACAAAACGGACATTTATAAAACCCCAATTTACAGCAAAATTTCGAACAAAAATGAATAAGAGAATAGAATAGAATAGAATTTACTTTTATTGTCATTCTTTGTAACCATGCACACAGAACGAAATGTCGATACACCTGACTCGTACAGTTAAACTGTAGCGAGCCGATGCAGCCGCAGCCAAACAGAGCGCAGCCATTTTAGTCATTAGGTGACCAAACCCCCCAATTCCAACCCTTAATGCCGAGCGCCAAGCAGGTAGGCAATGAGTTCCAATGTTGTAAGTCTTAGGTATGACTCGGCCGAGGCTTGAACCAGCGACCTCCCAGTCTCGAAACGGGCGTACTGCTAATTTAGGTAACATGATCACATAAATTATTTTAAAAAAACGTGAAAATGGTCACTGTTGCCTCATACGAACGGAAACCATAGCAAGCAACAAGACGTCAGACAAACATGGCTGCAACCTTAGATATGGATTCATTACGTAAAAGAAATTTTAAAAAAATCTACCTATGAATATTTATTAAAAGAATTATATTGGAATGGTAGTTCATGTAGGGCAGCACGGCAGCGCAGTGGTAAGCGCGTGGGCGGCACAGTTCTAAGGTCATGAGATCGAACCTTTCTGTGTGGAGTTTGCATGTTCTCCCCGTGCTTGCGTGGGTTTCCTTCGGGCACTCCGGATTTCTCACACATTCCAAAAACATGCATGTGAGGTTATTTGGCTGGTCCAAATTGTCCCTAGGTGTGAGAGAGCATGTGAATGGTTTTATGTCTCTGTGTGCTCTGCGACTGGCTGGCAACCGGTTAAGGGTGTTCCCTGCCCACTGCCTGAGGATAGCTGGGATGGGCTCCAGCACCCCCGCGACCCTACTGAGGATGAGCGGTGCAGATTATGGATGGATAGTTCATGTATGTTTGCCTGGTATTCAAATCAATTCTTTTTTACTGAATGTTTTTTGGGACTGCTGAGACGCACTCAATTTTACACACACTCCTTTTAATGACAAAAAAGTCCCTTAGCTCAAAAAAGGTTGGGAACCACTGCACTAACCTACACTAAAATGGCCCCCGCCATACAGCAAAGACAAATAGGGCAGCACGATCTGTGACCGAGTCCCTAAAAAGTTGGAAAACTCCAAAAAGAAAACATCTCTGGTGGAGATTTCCCAAAAATGTGTTAAACAGGATGTCACCTGCTTTATTTGTGGTGTGAGCTTGGCTGAAATATTTTTTTCTGAATCAAAAGTCTCATTTCATCATTCACATGAGAATGCACATGTGGGAGAAACCCTTTTCTTGCTCCATTTGCAGAAATGCATTCTCTTGCAAGTCTGCTCTTATCAAACATATGAGAATACACAAGGGGGAAACCATTTCCTTGCGCTGTTTGCCGGAGAGCATTTCCCCACAAGATTTTTTGCTTGAAATGCCCATGGGGGAAAAACCTTTTTTTTTCAGTTTGCAGGAAAGTGTTTTCTTCAAATTCTATTTTAGCGATCCTTCGAAAACGCACACGGGCAAAAGACCTTTTTCTTGCTCTTTCTGTGGCAAAGCCTTTGCCCAACGGAGAAATATGTTGAGACACATGAGAACTCACACTGGTGAAAAACATTTTTCTTGTCAATTTTAGTGCTAAAAAGGACCTAAAACTCTATTATTTTGCTTTCATTCAGAAAAGAAAAAAACTACTTCGGAAACGGTACAAATGTGATACCAAATATTTAAAAATGCTGCTACTGAAAAAAGTTCCCAGAGGCTTGACGGAGCCCCGGGCCTTCAGGTGCCTCATTTATTGAGAACCACTGCTTTAAATTGTGATTTTTGTTTTTTGATCATAATTTGTCCTTGGGCAAGACACTGAATCTCGAATGCCCGCAATAAGCAGGTAGGCGCCTTTGCACGACTGACTCCCTATTGGTGTGTGAGTGTGTGTGTGTGAATGGTAAAGTGTGAAGCATATTGTAAAGCGCTTTGGGAGGTCTTCATTGACTTGAAAAGCGCTGTATAAATGCAGACCATTTACCATTCAATTATGCGCTCCTCTATCACGATATGTTCATTACAGTACATACACTTAAAAACACAGGGCGGCAGTGTTGCATCTAAGACGCTAAATATTAACTTTTAAGTACGCAAAAGAAAGAAGAAAACCCGGAAGTTAGCAATTTCGATACATTTGTTGTTGCTTCGACGCACGAAAGATCTCGACGTGGTATCCGTCGCATTTTTTATTACACTTAAAAATGTTGAAACAGTTAATAAAAGAGAGACTCGACGCTGCTGCCAACGAAATTTTCGGACTTTTTGAAGAAAGGATCGCTTCATACGAGGAGGAAATTGGCCGTCAAAGACGACAATTGGAAGCTATTTGCAAGAATCAAATTATCACCCAGCTCAAAGGTCACAAGTTTATCGAAACTTTGTATTTGTGACCAGTGTCGGGCATTTTACTTTTTAAGAAGTAATTCGTTATTTCTCACTACTTCTTCCAAAAAGGTATTGAGGTAGTAACTGACTTACTCTATAGTAAAAGTAACTAGTTCTTAGGGAAAGTAACGATTTCTGTTGTTTTAAAAAAAGTTGTATGTCAAGGAATTTGTCATTTTCTGAACAGTGTTTGAGTCAATTGAATAGAGAAGAACAGAGAGGTAGTTGTGTTGTAAAACCAGGTCATTTGAATTGCACCTCACCAGCAACAGATTTATCCTACACTTGCAGTGCAACAAAAAAAACAGTAAATAATATAATAAAATAACAATCAATATGTACCAAAACACACCTAAAAGCGCATATGAAATCGAATGAAATCGTACGTAAACATTCACAAAAAACGTAAATAAACACACGTAACGTACATAAACACTCATATCGTACGTAAATACGCACAACAGGGTTATAAACGCAGACACAATTTACATAAACACACCAAACGTACATAAACACGTAGAACGCCTGTAAATACACACAAAAAACATATGTATACGCACGCACGGAAACATAGGTGAAATCACAAAAACACGTACAAAAACGTAGTTAACCCACCACTTTTGACCGCCGGTAATGGCAACGCAAGATTACCACATTACTGAAAAAAATAATGTTATTCCCAACACTGATTACTAAATCCATCCACCATCTGCACCGCTTATCCTCAGTAGGGTCGCGGGGTGCTGGAGCCCATCCCAACTATCTTCGGGCAGTGGGCAGGGGACACCCTGAACTGATTGCCAGCCAGTCGCAGGGCACACAGAGACAGGCAACTCACTCGCTCATTCAGGGACAATTTGGACCGGCCAATTATCCTGACATGCATGTTTTTGGAATGTGGGGGGAAACCGGAGTGCCCGGAGGAAAACCACGCAAGCACAGGGTGAACATGCAAACTCCACATAGGAGGTTTGATCTCATGACCTCAGAACTGTGCCGCACATGCGCTAACCACTGCGCCGCCGTGCTACCCTGATTACTAAATACTATAAATATTTCTATTTCTTGTTTATTTTGTCTTTCAGTCATTACATCACAGAATGAACATCCATCCATTATCTGCACCGCTTACCCTCAGTAGGGTCGCGGGGGTGCTGGAGCCCATCCCAGCTAACTTCGGGCAGTGGGCAGGGAACACCCTGAACTAATTGCCAGCCAGTTGCAGGGCACACAGGGACAGACAACTCACTCCCTCATTCACACCTCGGGACAATTTGACACCAGCCAATAAACCTGACATGCATGTTTTTAGAGTGTGGTAGGAAACCGGAGTGCCCGGAGGAAACCCACGCAATCACGGGGAGAACATGCAAACTCCACACTGGAGGTTCGATCTCATGACCTCAGAATTGTGCCGTACACTCGCTAACCACTGCGCCGCCGCGCTGCCCTACAGAATGAACATATAACCTGAAAAGAAAAAAAGGAATGTTAGTTTTTAATAGTAACTAGTTAACAGGGAAAGTAACGATTTCAGTTACTTTAAGAACAAGGTGTTGTATGTCAAAGAATTGGAAATTATCTGAGCAAATACCAAAAACCGTGGTGACATCTTTGACGAGAGTTTACTCGTATAGATGTGAATTCCGACTACTTTAAGAGAACTGGCTTTTTTGGCTCGGCTCACTAAAAAGAGCCGGCTCGTTTGGGTCCCAAAAGGCTCTTTCAGTAGTTTTTTTGTGCTTTAATCCATGCACTACCAATTATTATGTAACCTTAGGCATGGAATGATTTAAAAAGGGTGAAAAAGTAAAAGAAAAAAAGTCAACAATGGGGTAAAAACGAAAAAATACAATAAAAAATGATAAAGAGATATCAAAGTAGAAATATATATATATATATATATATATATATATATATATATATATATACTTTAATATATGCTCTGTTTGCGGAAAAGGTACATTTTGATATAAGCACGATAACACTCAAAAACACAGAAATATAATTAAAATGTTAATGAATATACAAAAAAGGATAAAATATATATTTTTTTTAAACATGTTTATGCTTAACTCATTTAAAGTCAAGAACACTGAATCCCCTAAAAATGCATATTGACCAATCACAAGAAAAAAAAGGCGTCACTGAGGAAATAGCTGTTTATTGGTGGGGAGCTGGCTCAATTTGTTCACTTCCAAGGAGACGTTTTACCTTAAACACACAAAATATAGCACTGAAGAAACTTTGGAACAAATTCAACTTACAAACGATCGTCCGTAACCTATCTCGTTTGTAAGTAGGGCAGCGTCTGTATATGGAACCAACAAGCACGCTGAGGAAAAAGCCATTCCACAACATTATCTAAAGTGTGTTTTTATTCTTTAGATAACCAGCCCCTGCAAAATGGCCAGGGTGAAAATCCCCCGGAGGACCATGATCGGAGCTCAAGTTTGGAGCAGAATAACTCTCAGCTACCCATCGCAGAATCGGAGGAAAAGGAACTGCAACTTTCCTTTGTTAAAACGGAAGAAGAGGAGTTTGATATCGACACATCTCCACCGACTGGCGTCTCTGCGGAAATGAAAGACAACCATAATGACCCACCTGAGTGCTCACAACATCTCAGGGATGAAAGTCAAAGCTGTGACAGTTCTGGAGGAGCCCCACGAGATGAAGACCTGGCTCCCTTGTCAATCAGGGATGACAAAGAGAGCAGCGCAAACTCGAAATGGGACCTTGAACAGTTGGAAAGCCCCCCCCAAAAAAACACTACCAGCAAGAACTCCCAAAAATGTGGAAGACAGGACATCACCTGCTCAGTTTGTGGCGTTAGCTTTGTCAATCAGTATTTTCTGAATCGTAAAGAGAAAAATAAACGCGACTGCTGCCAAGGATGTCAGAACCATTCGGACAAACGTTGCTCCGTTTGCGGGAAAGCCTTTTCTCTAAAGTCGCGTTTGATGGTTCACATGAGAACGCACACTGGAGAAAAACCTTTTGCTTGCTCTGTTTGCGGAAAAACATTTTCCCAAAACCCTCACTTGATCATACACATGAGAACACACACAGGGGAAAAACCTTTTTCTTGCTCAGTTTGCAGCAAGGCATTTTCTCACAAGTTCATTTTGATCGAGCACATGAGAACTCACACGGGGGAAAAACCCTTTTCTTGCTCTGTTTGCGGAAAAGAATTTTCTAAAAAGTCTGTTATGATCCCACACATGAGAACGCACACGGGGGAAAAACCCTTTTCTTGCTCTGTTTGCAGAAAAGCGTTCTCCTCCAATTTTATTTTGATAGATCACATGAAAACGCACACTGGAGAAAAACCATTTTCCTGCTCTTTTTGTGGCAAAGCTTTTGCCCAGCGAAGTAATATGTTGAGACATATGAGAACGCACACCGGCGAAAAACGTTTTTCTTGCTCACTCTGCTGTCAAGCCTTCACAAACAAATTGAGTATGGAGATGCACTTGATGACACACATGGAAAATTCCTACCGGTGTTTCGTTTGTGGGGAAACATTTACTCAAAAGTTAAACGTGGTTAAACACATAAAAGCTCACGAAGGGGAACTTTCTTTGAGGTGTTTGGATTGTGGTCAAAATTTGATGGATAATTCTGATCTGTTTCAACATTTGAGCATACACATAGGAAATAGGAAGACCTGAATTGCTTTAAATGTGGAAAAAAAGTTGTCTAAAAGTCTGAGATGGATCGATAAGATGAAACTTGTGCATTTTTTTTAAATGTATAGATAACTTGTACTCAACTTTTTAGACTTACAAAATATACCATTTTGTTACAACATTCTAGATCAGGGATCTCCAACCTTTTTCAGGCATCAGGCTACTTGTTGTCACCCACTTTGATATGGATTTCTAAATTTACAACTTAGCTAGTTGGTTTGCTAAATAGCTTAAAGGATAGCTTTATAGTTGGCTAGGAAAGAAAACAGGTAAAAAAAAAAAAGTGAGCCAAATAGTTAGCTAAAAGAGTAAAAAGCCAACTAATATTCAAGATCCAGAGCAAAATGAAAAAAAGGAAAGAAGAAGCTGGATGGCTAGCTAGAAACGAGGCCTAAATTTAGCTTGATAACTAGCAAAAAGGTAAAATGTTAGCTAGATAGCATGTAAAAAGCTATCTAGGTAGCTTGCTAAATAACTAAAAAGGATGATAGCTAGCTACAAAGCTAAAAAGGTAGCTGAAAAAAACAGCACATTTTTTGCTCATTTTCTTTTTAAAACCCACAAATTGTGATTTAGATTTTTGTATTTCCTGTAAAATAAATTAATAAAAAGATGAATACATTTGTTTAATTCATAAATAGATTCTCATTCTATTCCAAACTAAATACTTGAAGAGGTTTTTTTGTTTATGAAGCCCATGAACTGGAATTTATTTGAATTTCTAAAATAACTTATCATCATCACAAGGTTAATTATCAAAAATAGAATGAAATAGACAATAAAAAAAAAGCATTGTACTAGAAAAATCACAATGACCCAGCACTGGTGAGCTATGTTCAGAACAGGCCTGCGGGCACCTCAGCTGTCCTCAGATGGCACCCTGGTGCCCGCGGGTAACACGTTGGAGACCCCTCTTCCTAAATGCCAAATATTGAAAACATCAATTTCAGGGATAAAATCTTTTGTACAGAAGAAACCGATATTTCCTCAACTTATATTACTATTGTTATTGTTTGGAAACACTACATTATAACACATGTTCCAATGGGCAGTGACAACTTATGTGTTTGGGGTATAATAAATAAATATTATTAAAGTGACCATGTGTAATAAATGACCACTAAATGTCTCTATGTGTAGTGCTACTGAAAACGAGTGCTGCAAAGCACAAGGAAGAATACAAACTGCAGAGACTCAAAGTGACCAAAGCCTTTACTTCTCCTTTTTTTCGCCCAGCCTTTTTGAGGATTTTGGGTAACTGTTAGCAGCAAGGTGGAGGACAACGATGTCAGCTCCATTTTGGTAAGGCAGATGTTATGTAAAATAAATGCTAATTTCACAATTTACTCTGGTTTTTTTTTTTTCGTTTTTTTAAAGCATGTTTATGTAATAGTTCATGTTTTTTTGCCAATTATTTAAATCCATATTGTTTATTTGTTTTGTGTTTTTCAAAAAAGCAGGCCAAATTTGGTAAGCTGAAAATGTGTGAGGGCAGACTATTCAGCCTGGCATTCATTGAACAGTATTTAATAAATTCAGCCTCCAGGAAAGGTTTGCAGTTCTTGGCGATCAGCGTCGCGACCCCGTAGCTTGCCTTTGTAGCATTTCATTTGACCTGTAGTGTCTCCTGAAAAAGGGCTGCAATGCCGTTGCAACAGCTTCCAGTTGCTTTACTTTTTCACAGTGTTCGTTTCAAGTTAGCTTTTGGTAGTCACCGTGTTTGGCCTGGCAGTGCCTCTTGATATTATATTCTTAGAAAACAGCCACAGTCTTAAATTAGGCGGGCACAGTCATGTTTATTTGTATAGCCCTTAATGACAATGAGTCTCAAAGGGCTGCACAGACTAAAGATTATTGCAGAGGGCAAATAATACACAGATATTGTCAACATAAACTATAGGTTATTCATATGCAATAGAATATAAGTGTGTTTTAATCTTAGATTTAAACATTTCTACTGAGGTTGCAAATCGAATCTCAGAGGGAAGAGCATTCCACAGCACCGGGGCCTGGATGGAGAACGCTCTCAAACCTGCAGATCTCTTCTTGGATCTCGGGATCACTGGCAGACCAGCATTTTCAGAGCGAAGGCTCCGGAAATTATATCTGTGGGAAATTATGTCTGAATGATATGAGGGAGGGGCAGCACGGCGGCGCAGTGGTTAGCGCGTGCGCGGCACAGTTCTAAGGTCTTGGGAACCTCCTGTGTGGGTTCAAATCCAGCTACCAGACTTACTGTGTGGAGTTTGTATGTTCTCCCCGTGCTTGCGTGGGTTTCCTCCGGGCACTCCGGTTTCCTCCCACATTCCAGAGACATGCATTTCAGGTGGATTGGCCGGTCCAAATTGTCCCTAGGTGTGAATGCACGAGCGAGTTGTCTGTCCCTGTGTGCCCTGCGATTGGCTGGCAACCAGTTCAGGGTGTCCCCTGCCCACTGCCTGATGATTGCTGGGATGGGCTCCAGCACCCCCGTGACCCTACTGAGGATAAGCGGTGCAGCTAATGAGATGAGATGAGATATGAGGGAGCAAGTCCATGCATGATTTTGTATAATAACAACAGAACCTTAAAATCACCTCTTAAGCTAAAAGGGAGCCAATGAGGTTAGCCAAAATCGGGGTAATGTGATCAAACGTTCTTGTCTTAGTTAAATGCCTCGCTGCAGCATTTTGTACCAGCTGAAGGCTCTTGATTTTAGTGCATTACTCTAATCGAGACGGAAAGTAACACACGCATGAATAATAATCTCCGCATCGGACTGAGACAGCATAGGGCGAATGTTAGCAATGTTGCGAAGATGGAAAAAAGCTGTTCTAGTCATCTTCTTCACGTGTGTTTGAAAGGGCAGATCGGGGTCAAATATGACACCTAAATTTTTGACTTGGTTTTCAATGTTCAGAGCAGTATTTGAGAACAAGTCACAGCATTTAGATGCACCAATAAATATCATTTTGGTCTTTTCAGAGTTAAGGCGCAAGAAGTTGAGTGACATCCATTCTCTTATCTCAGTGAGGCAGGCCTCCAAATTTCCACAGTTTAGTGTGGGAGATTCCTCCATCGGTGGAAAAAAATCTGCCAATTTCCACTTGTCCTGGAAGTGGCCGCCCTCACAGTCAACTTTCCTTTTTTTTTTTTTTTTTTACAGTTGCTATGTTGGAAATGGGGTGGGCTAAAATTCTCACAGAAAGACAAGAGCAAGGTGGCCAAAAGACTACTGCCATCATCTGGGGAAATTGTGATTTATTTATCTTTTTGTAAAAATGTATTTTATACAGCAGTCAACTGGCGGACCACAGGTCGTAAAGGGCCCCCGGGCCAGACTTTGGACTTGTCTGCGCTAAACAATACCATAATAAGTCCATTTAAATTAAATAAAATTCGGCATTTTTAAAGAAATGTTTGCCACCCCCATATATATATATATATATATATATATATATATATATATATATATATATATATATATATATATATATATATATATATATATATATATATATATATATATATATATAGATAGATAGATAGATAGATAGATAGATAGATAGATAGATAGATAGATAGATAGATAGATAGATATATATGTATGTATATATATTTATATATATATATATGTATAAAAAATACCACAAGGTGGCAGTGTTGCAGCTTGGACGCCAAAATTTGATCTCTGACATGTTAAACGAAGAAAAAAAACGCCGAAGGTTAGCAAATTTGGGATATCTGCACACGTGTCCTCGTTCGAACTTTATTCAATGCGAAAATGTTAAAACAGTTGATAAAGGAGAGACTTATTGCTGCTGCCGACGAAATTTTTGGACTTTTTGAAGAAACGATCGCTTCGTATGAGGAAGAAATTGTGAGACAAAGACGACAACTGGAAGCGGTTTGCAAGAGTCAAATTGTCACCCAGCTCGAAGGTCTGCACTCAAGCTTACCTTCTAACTTTTTATAATGATTATTAAGGATTATCTTGTGTGTGTGCGTCTTGTTTTAAAATCGGCTATTATTCCTTTAACAATCCTGTAAAATTCACCTAAAATCCTAATCCAAGACGTATTCAAAGTCAAATGAATGCTGTTTCTTGAACCGTTTGGAGTATTTGGACTGTTTCGGTCTTTAATGAAATGTAATACGCTGAAGGTTTATACTAACCTGAAATAATCACTGCAAGTGATACTAACACGGAGTCATCTTAGTTGGAACACTCAGAAATAGAAGGTTTTTATTTTTGTCTAAAACATGTTTTTCCAATCACATGCCTGTTGAAGAATGTATCAGGCAATTGCTGGAAAACAGCTGGGACAATAGCATGAAGACTTACCTGGTTCCAGGTAATATGTGATCACAATCTGAAAAAGTAAACATTGTATTATACTTCTCCTTTTTTTTGTCACGGCGTTTCCGAAAGTGGCCATTCGGTGACGACCAGTTTACAACTCAAAGACCACAAAGTATTTTACTTTGGCCATTTTTAGACATTATGAGAGAATAGTAAATGTTCGACTCTTCAGAAGTCATTCTCTGATTGTGCACACTTGCAGTTGATAACAGTGCGTAAAAATAGATCCCGAGTTGCATTATGGACGTTTATTTTCTAATTCGGATTTGAATACACATTGTAAATATGCATTAATTGATGTTGATAATTTAATTGCCTAACCAATGTGTAAATCATCATTTGAATCGTTCACTACTGGCTAAAAATATTTGGAGCTAAAAGAGGCAATGTCTGTTTTTTCATTGATGGCTCTCATCGGCTATCGCATGCTAAGGACTGTCAAGAGGCTTGCAATTGGTCGATTGTGGTGTCAATCAAAAGGTCAGAGGCTATAGGCCATATTGGGAAAAACACAGGATTTTGTTTATTTTTAAAAAGGAATGATCAAACAATGTAGAAATGCTTTTAGGCATCTTTTTTAATCTGTAGGTATTGTCGTGTTTTGGAGTAAATATTTTACACGGTTGGATTCACTGGACTCTCGTGAATGTAACGAGACCAGAGCGGTGTCATCAGCTGACTATTCGAGCACAGTATTGGTGAGTTTTACCGGCTTCATAGTTTATGGCTATCTTGTTTCGAGCTGATCGTTATGTTTCTGTGATGCTTACATTTTGAAATGGCAGGCCATTGGAACGTTAAAGGGTTACCTGCCTATAGATCACCCAACAGAATGTGCTTTCTTTGTTAAACCCCAAATTTAAAATTAGCCCGCTGTGTTTAAGTTGTCAACTTCAGCCAGTTGCTCCCCTTATTAATGATTGCAATTCCCTTTACTAAGCGATAACAAACCTTACAAATTCAACCCGGCACCGATTTACTCACAGTAAGACAGACAATGTAGAACATAAACATAGATAAATTGTGTAAACAAGTTTATCTTATTTACCAAATGAACAACAAACATTTGTTTCAGCATCTTACTTAGTTCTTTGCCCGCTTGCAGTGAATTTAGTGTTGCTTATTATACGTAGCAGTGCAGACTTTCACAGACCGAATCTGGTTTACAAATCTAATTTACTGAACTGTCACAATTCAGTTTCATTTGCAACAAAGATGTCAGAGTATCCGTTTTCTTGGTCTTCCTATACTCAAACGTGCCAACCTTTTGACATTAAAAGGTAGTAGATTTTATCGTTTACTATTTTTACGTGAGAAACACAATTCCTCTCTAGAATATGTGCTTGTTTAAAACCAAAAGTGGCACATTTTCACAAATCAATCTAATGCGATCATCATAGCAGTTTATTCACACACAAAGACTTATTGCTTTAAAATAGGGCAGCCATGGACTCAAATATTAGTCTTAAGTCGAGATTTATCGCCGAAAGAAGAATGCCGTTATGTAACGGTGTTATTTACAACGGCATTATTCCCAACACTGGTTACCAGTGACCACGACGATCTGGATTAAATTCAAGGTGGGCAAAAAAAAGATCAGTTTAACAAAATAAGAGTTAAAACGTATAAGTCGACAGCTATGGTGCTTATAAGTGTTGAAACGCAACCGTATCCCTGCATAGGCTGCTAAGTGCGCCCCTTATGTTCTCTAAATGTTCACATCGTTCCAGCTCATATTTGACTGATGATAACTGAGCTGTTTTTGTGTCCTGCAGACGTCCACCCCTTGCCAAATTCCCATGATGAAAATGCCTCCGAGGACCAAGTCCCGAGCTCAATGTCAGAGCAGAAGAATCCTCAGCTGCCCGTCATCAAAGTGGAAGAAAAACAGCCGCCGCTTCCCCACGTTAAAGCGGAAGAGAAGTTTAATGTCAGCAGGTTGACACTGGCTTGCCTTCCTTTGGAAAGTGTAAATGAGGACGATGACCCTCCCGAGTGTTCACAGCTCCACGATGAAAGTGCAACTGGCGACATGTTTGAAGGACCCCCGCCTGGTGAAGACTTGGCTCCCCTGTCAGATAGTGATGACAAAGAGAGCAGCACCAACTCTGAATGGGACCCTGAACTGTTAGAAAGCTCCAGAAAGAAAGCAAGTCCCGGCAAGAACTCCCCAAAATGTGGCAAACGGAACGTTACCTGCTCAGTCTGTGGTGTCAGCTTCATGAAAAAACATTTTTTGTATCATATGGGGAAAGATAAACGGGACTGCTGCCGGGTTTGTCGTCAACGTTTTCCTGAACGTTGCTCCGTATGTGGGAAACCTTTTTCTCACAAGTCTCATTTGATCATACACATGAGAACGCACACGGGAGAAAAACCTTTTGCTTGCTCAGTTTGCGGAAAAGCGTTTCCTCAAAAGCCTCATCTGATCATACACATGAGAACACACACGGGGGAGCAACCTTTCTCTTGCTCTGTCTGCAGAAAGTCATTTTCCCAAAAACCTGGTTTGGTCAAACATATGAGAACGCATACGGGGGAAAAACCCTTTTCTTGCTCTTTTTGTGGCAAAGCCTTTGCCGGACAGACCAATATGTTCAGACACATGAGAACACACACAGGTGAAAAACAATTTTCTTGCTCATTTTGTAGTCAAGGCTTCACAAAGAAATTTGGTATGGAAATGCACATGATAACACACATGGAAAATCCCTATAGGTGCTTCGTTTGTGGGGAAACATTTACTCAAAAATTACATGTGGTTAAACACATCAAAGCTCATGAAGGGGTGAATTCTTTAACCTGTTTGGATTGTGGTCAGGATTTAACAAATAATTCTGATCTCTTTCAACACTTGAGCATGCATATAGGAGGAAGTAAGTCCTGAGTTTCTCAATTTGTAGAAAAAAGAAAGTTTAAAGTCTGATAAGATTTAATTTGACCCAAAATGAATGTCTGCTGTTTTTATACATACTATCTATCTATAAATGGTAAATGGTCTTCATTTATATAGAGCTTTTCAAGTCAATAAAGACCTCCCAAAGTGCTTTACAATGTGCTTCACACTTTCCCTTTTCTATACATCTATCTACCTTGGTCATATCCCTCAAGAGGGGTGACCGACAGTAAGACAAACACATACAATAACAAAGAAGATACAAAGGGAAAAAAAATAGCAAAAAAAGCTCACACAAAATTTTTGGGACTATGGCCAACCCCATTGCTCAAACACCCAAACAAGTTAGGCACCTCGGCACCTAAGTTGGTTATGCTTTCGTCCCTCCAGATGAAATGGGACACCAGAAAGCGGCCATGTCACTCGGGTCAGGGTGACACAACACACTCTTGTTCAACAGCATGGCCCAACAGCTTTCACTGGTTTACCCCTGCCCCATCATATGGGTGCCCAGCCCATCCTTAAGATCGCGTCCGCAACATCTCTCCACTCCTTCCTATCACCAACAAGAGCTCTAGCTTCCATTTTATTTAGACCTCTTTCCTGCAGTGCACTCATAACACCATCCATCCACGTCAATCGCGGCCTTCCTCTTGGTCTCCTTCCGTTGACTTCTGCTCTGTAGATCCTCTTCAACATTCGCTCCTCATCCATCCTCTCCATGTGTCCAAAACAACAGAGTACTCTCTTATCAACACGCTTGCTCAGTTCCACGACTACTCCAGCTCTGTCTCTCACAATTTCATTTCTCAATCTATCCAATCTTGTCACTCCAGCATACTCCTCAAACACTTCATCTCAAAAACATTCAATTTCCTTATTTAATCTGCGTTCAGGCTCCAAGTCTCTGCACCATACAACACAGTCGGCACAATCACACTCTAATACAGTCCCCGCTTAACACTTTACCTTTTACATGCACTAAATAACCAATAGCAGCGTCAGCCATGCAAGGCGCCGACCTGCTTATTAGGGGCATTAGGGATTCAGTGTCTTGTCCAAGGACACTTTGACATATAACACTGAGGAGCCGGGACCCATTTGCATTGTGTTCTGCATTCTGATTGGCTAAACAGTCTCTCAATGTGTTATTTAATGGTACAGGAGTTACTTGTGAACTTAATAAACATTTTACATTAATTTTATTGTTTTCAAAACGCACAAGCGTGTTTAGTTTTTTTTTATTTGGTTTCAGTTGATAAAAATTGTTCAAATAATTTAAGGTTTGTACTTTTGCCTATCACACGTTCATTTTGGAATATAACCTCTGCGATAAAACGAGGGATCACTTCATTTTATTTAATGAATTACGGTTATTTTAAATTTGCCATTAAGGGGCGCTAAATAATACACTATGTCTGATTATGTCATGGTTTGGTGCCTGCAGTCCTTCTCCAAAGATGGCACCGTTGCCCCATTTCCCAGTCCTCACTTTTTCTCTCCTCAGGGGATTCAACTTGTACAATTAGCCACCTCCACTATAAATACATCAGGCTGAGGCACCCACCCCACATCGCTGATTAGTTTCAATTCCTGAAGACTTTCCTTTGCCAAAATAATAAAATTCTCCCACCACCTCATTCAATTCCATCCTAGTGCCAGGTATACTCTCTCCAAGGCCTGTCACTCCAACTACCTTCTTCAGTTCCCTCTTCGTCCCATGATCGTCTGCTGAAGATTTTAAAGGTACTGTACTCCCAAATCTCCCGGTCAAGATTTTCATCACCCCAAAACCTTTAGATTCCCTTGCAAGAGTTAATACACGCCAACCTCGTGGGGTATTAGCACATCCCTTGTTTTTGATCCCCCTTGTGTCCAGCAACTGGGTCTGTCCAACACCTTGTGAGATACATTTTCACTCCTCTTTCTCTAATGCTAACAGGAAGAACCAATATAAAAGTGAAAAAGAGAAAATAGAAAAAGTTTTTTTCGGACGTACCGCCCTTTTATTTACCTACACTCAAGAAAACAGAGTGGCAGTGATGCGTCTGGGACGCTAAATAGTATCTCTGCGTAAAACGAAGAAGAAAACCGCGGAAGTCAGGAAGTTCATCGAATGTTTGTTGCCGCCACGCAACGACAGGTCTCGCAATACACGTGTTATCTGTCAAACTTTGTTTTCAACGTTAAAATGTTAAAACAAATTGTAAGAGAACGACTCATTGCTGCAGCTGACGAAATCTTCGGACTCTTTGAAACAACGATCGCCTCGTACGAAGAAGAAATCGGACGACAACGACGGCAACTGGATGCAGTTTGCAAGAATCAAATAGTCCCCCGGCTCGAAGGTCTGCTCTCAAACGTCACTTCCAACTCTGTTTTATTGAGTAGGTTTTAGCATCAATGAAGGTATTTTGTGCTGCTTTAGTCTATTTCAAAACCAGTGTCATAGCGTCACACGACGGAATGTTTTGCTGTGTTTAACCCAGTGGAAGGCCGTCACGGCTTGCAAAGCCTTCTCTGCTGGCCTAAAAATATCTGAATCGTGATGGTGATTACATTTTGTCAACTGTTAGGAAATTATTATTAAAATGTACCGTTTACCAAATTGTTTGAATTAGTTACCTGACTCCATTAACCAAACATAACCTTCATTCACCTAACAATGCATGCTCGTTTCTTTTTGTGAAAAGACGGACAAGAGACCAGCATTTCCACACGGGGGCAGATTTATTTTCTTAAAGTATTTAACTAAGTGAACTCCATCGAATTAGCCGAATCAGTTGAAAGGCCCACACCTTTTTCCGCAAGCCGGCCCGCCCTTGTGGGCTCCACCTTGTCGCCTCGATGTCTGTCATGGTCAAAACATCCCCGCGCGTTTCCGCGTCATCAGGGCTTTGTTCTCCAAACATCGCCTGCTATCTGCGTCAGAATTCTATTATCAAAATTCCCCAGCCAAAACACTCCGCACTCGGAACGGCGCGACCTGAAGCCCACTCAGTGAATATCTTTTGCATTAAATGTAAGGGATTTTGTTCGATCAAATATAAATTACAGTCAAATGTATAAAATCTGTCACAACGAATACAAATTAAATGAGTCCAAATTGCTTTTCTGCTTCCTTTCCTTGCCTTTCACTGGCTTTGCTGCATGTATATGTGTGCTTTTATATTAAAGCATTTAATTAATCACATTTTCAGCCATGACCTGATTCCAGGGTCTGAAATCGAACCAAAGGCCTCCACAATCAGTTCTGAAAAGCCCTGGATTGTGAAAAAAATTGATGTCCTTTTATGTGTTACAGCTGTAGATGTAGCAAATATTTTATAGATATATAAAAAGTTATTTAGAGTTGGATACAGTCCATCAAACTTCTGAGGTCCCAGGTGTGAAATGCACGGCCCACGACTGGTTTAACCCCACATGTAATATACCACTGTGTTTTAAAGATAATCAATCGGTGCATTGGCTGCTGAGTGTGCCCCCAAAATTTTATTTTTATTTTTAAAGTATGGCTGCAACTAACGATTTTTTTAGCGACGATTCGGTCGATTAGTCTTTCGATTCATTTATAAGTAGGATTTTCTTTAAAACACATACTACATTTCGTCTTATAATCTAATACTGAAGTTCTGAGCAGATAAAAAATATTGCATAAAACAGGGGTGGAGGACACGTGGCTCTTGGCCAATAAGAATGCGGCTCTTTGCCTCATCATATTTTCTATATACTGTGGCTCTTTGCCTCATTTCATGTTTAGTTTTTTTTTGTGTGTATTGAGGGTGGACACTTTCCTTGAAATCAACACAAGAACAATACTTGTTGTATTGTAGGGAGAGGAGTGTGTTATGGGAAATATCTTTTTAATTGTGTGTGTTTGTGTCTGTCTGTCATGGCAGGTCAGTGCCTGGTGTGGCTCTTTGACTCTCACAGTTAAAAATTTCGGCTCTTTGTGTCAAACTTGTTCGCCGCCCCTGGCATAAAAGAAGAGATTATTCTATAATATAAAACAATTAAAAAATCCAAGTGTTTCTCAAATAAACAAACAAAAATATATGCAAATGTGGGCAGCACAGCAGCGCAGTGGTTAGCGCGTGTACGGCACAGTTCTGGGGTCATGAGAGCGAAACTTCCTGTGTGGAGTTTGCATGTTCTCCCCGTGCTTGCTTGGGTTTCTTCCGGGCACTCTGGTTTCCTCCCGCATTCCAAAAACATGCATGTCAGGTTAATTGGCCAGTCCAAATTGTCCCTAGGTGTGAATGAGCGAGTGATTTGTCTCTCTTTGTGTCCTGCGACTGGCTGGCTACCGGTTCAGGGTGTCCCCTGCCCACTGCTCAAAGATAGCTGGGATGGGCTCCAGCACCCCCACGACCCTACTGAGGATAAGCGGTGCAGATAATGGATGGATGGACATGCAAATGTATGCTCCATGGCAACATGGCAGCTGAGTGGTTAGTGCATCTGCGGCACAGTTCTGAGGTCATGGGTTCAAATTCAGCTACCAATCTTCCTGTGCGGAGTTTGCATGTTCTCCCCGTCCTCGTTTAAGTTTCCTCCGGGTACTTTTTTCTCCCACATTCCAAAAACATGCAAATCAGGTTGATTGGCCGGTTTAAATTGTCCCTGGGTGTGAATGAAGGAGTGAGTTGTCTATCCCTGTGTGCTCTGTGTGTCCTGTGACTGGCTGGCAACCAGTTCAGGGTGTCCCCTGCTCATTGCCTGAGGATAACTGGCAAACGCTCAAGCACCCCCACGACCCTACTGAGGATAAGAGGCCTAGATAATGGATGGATGGATGCTCCACACTTGAAAATGTGTAATACACTCTTTTCCTACCATCTTATCCAAAGATCATGTTACATTTAGAATTATCCACCCCAAAAAAAAGAAGAGCAATTAAATTGTATGTGCAGCAACATTTTTAGCCACCCCAAAAAAATTAAAATGTAAACTCACTTTTCAAAATATTATCAACAAATTTGTTTTTTTGTTTGAATATTTCAATATGATAAACATTCTCAATGTGCAAATGATACAATATGCTTAAGAATCTCCCTAGTGTTAAAATTAACATAGTATCATCGTTATTATTCATTTTACTTTAGAGATTTCATTAATTTATTTTCATATTTGTTCTTCGTTTTTCTACAGCACTTTCTGATCCCTTGAAAATAGTTAACTTTGTAGTGTTTGACTGTCTCGTGGTAATTTAACAAAAAAAAAAATGAAAAGAAATGTTATATACATTCACCTAACACGTGAAAGGTCCCCGGTTCGAGACAGTGTGCAAACATTTCTTAGCCAGTAGAGGAATGGGGGCCACCAGGCTGTACTTGCCTGACACACCATAGGAAACTCTCCCTCTACCAAGGAATACACCCACCTACCCAAGATACTTTTATAAAAAGGCTCTTCTGCCGGACAAAAGTTATACTACAACTCTACAACTTCGCAACAAGATCCAATGCACTTATTTGCATTGATTTAACATGATTAGTGGTTCATAAATTGAGCAACACGAAGAATCGCTAATTAGATACCGTATTTTCCGCACTATAGGGCGCACCAGGTTATAGGGCACACCCCCAAAAAATAGATTTTGGTCCTATATCTTCCATAGATAAGGCGCACCGGATTATAAGGCGCTACAATGGGAACGTCGACAAAACAGTCAGATGATTCAGTCAAACTGATTACCCCCTTAACATTCCCAAAGCTTGCAAAGAAGCAAATACGTGTCGTAGACACGTGCGGATGCGGTGTCCGTACGATGTCACTTAAATGCGTCATTTCAAATATAATTCGGAAGTTTGAAGTCTTGGGATTCAAGAAATGCCAAACATTTCTATGTTTCTATTTTCTTTTTCACTCTCAACTTTACTGTGCATATGACAATAAACACTTGGAATTGAGTTTAATTCACTCAACTCATCACAGCAACATCAAGATCGTTCTAAAACAAGATACCGGGAAAATATAAAGCCGCATAACTCACCTCAGTTCTCACGTTCAATAATGATTCGCAATCATGGTCTTCTTACAACCGTGAGTGAAGTAAATCCAGGAGAGTAGAATATTTACAAATACAGACTAATAAAACATGTTTCTTTATGGTGTACTTTAGCAAGCTTGCTACGCCATTGCTAAACTCGGCCAATTGCAGGGTTTGTTTTGGCCATCTAGCCAATCCGAGGCTCCGAATAACTTCAGCCAATAGTGATCGATTCAAATGATGATTGACACATTGGTTAGCCAATGAAACGCCGGTATATAAATCCCAGCATACACCGCGGACTTCCTACGCCATTGCTAAACTCGGCCGATTGCAGGGTTTGTTTTGGCCATCTAGCCAATCCGAGGCTCCGAATAACTTCAGCCAATAGTGATCGATTCAAATGATGATTGACACATTGGTTAGCCAATGAAACGCCGGTATATAAATCCCAGCATACACCGCGGACTTCCTACGCCATTGCTAAACTCGGCCGATTGCAGGGTTTGTTTTGCCCATCTAGCCAATCCGAGGCTCCGAATAACTTCAGCCAATAGTGATCGATTCAAATGATGATTGACACGTTGGTTAGCCAATGAAACGCTGGTATATATATCCCAGCATATACCGCGGACTACTCCACGTTCGGGGTAAAATCGAGTCGGCGGCTGTTGAGTAAGTTGCGAGACCATGCGAATTTAATATTGAGCCATATATAAGGCACACTGTGTTATAAGGCGCATGGTCAGCTTTTGAAAAAAATTAAGACTTTTAGGTGCGCCTTATAGTGCGGAAAATACGGTAATTTAGCTGCCTTCAATTATCGATTTTATCGATGCGTTGTTGCAGCCCCATATTAAAGATTCGTATTGCACCAGTCTATCTTTGGTGTTATCTGAACTGTGTTTGTGTCCTGCAGACATCCGGCCCTTGCAAAATTGTCTCGATGTAGATCCCCCTGAGGACCAAAATGGGAGCTCGAGTTATGAACAGAAGAATCTTCAACCGCCCATCGTCAAAGTAGAAAAAAAGGAGCCACTGTTTACCCTCGTTAAAACGAAAGAAGAGGAGTTTGATTTGAGTTATTTCCCATCGGCTGCGGAGAATGAAAATCACGATGACGACCCACCCGAATCCTCAAAGCTCCATCTTGACAGTCTAAGAGGCGACGGGTCTGAAAGGTCCCCACTAGATGACAACTTGGCTCCTCTTTCAGACAGCAATGACAAAGAAAGCAGCGCTAACAGCGAACGGAAGCTTAAGATGTTGGAAAGCTCCAAAAAGAAGACCACTCCCGGAAAAAACTCCCAAAAGTGTGCCAAACGGGTCGTCCCCTGCTCAGTTTGCGGCGTAAGCTTTGTGAAAAGACATTTGTTGAATCGTATCGGGAAAGAGAAGCGTGATTGCTGCCGAATTTGTCGCAAAGGTTTTCTCCAACGTTGCTCCGTTTGCGGGAAAGCCTTTTCTCACAAGTATATTTTGATCACTCACATGAGAACACATACAGGGGAAAAACCCTTTTCCTGCTCCGTTTGCGGGAAAGCGTTTGCTCAAAAGTCAGTTTTGATCCCACACATGAGAACGCACACGGGGGAGAAACCCTTCTCTTGCTCTTTTTGCGCCCAAGCCTTTGCCCGACGGAGCAATATGATGAGACACATGAGAACGCACACGGGAGAAAAACGATTTTCTTGCTCGTTTTGCAGTCAAGGCTTCACCAGTAAATTTGGTCTGGAACTACATATTATAACACACATGGAAGAAAAACCGTATAGGTGCTTTGTATGTGGGGAAAGGTTTACTCAAAAGTTAATAGTGGTCAAACACATAAAAGCTCACGAAGGGAATAATTCTTTAAATTGTTTGGATTGTGGCGAACATTTAACCAAACATTCTGATCTGTTTCAACACTTGGGAGTACACATCGGAGAAAGGATGTCTTGAGTTTCTCTTTTTCCGGGGGAAAATGTCACTATTTTGCAAGAGCCTAATGAATAAAGTGTCTATTCAAAATCATGGCATTCATTTATGCAATCTAGAGAGGAAATGAGGGTTTATTTGTGCAAAACAGCAAAGGGAGAGGGGAAGGAAGGAAGCAATAGAGACACAGACAGACAGAAAGGTAGAAAAAGATGGATCAAGAGAAGAAAATAATAAGAAAGAGAGAAAGACAAAAATACAGTGATAAATAGAGATGGTCAAAGAGAGAAAACGGGAGAAAAAAGAAAGAGTGAGAAATAGAGCGAGAATGTCAGAGAAAGAAATTGAGAGATGAAAAAATACAGCTACAGCATATAAACATGGCTTGAATTTGGAAATGGCGCCTGGCTTTCGCGACATCCAGTGGACATATTTGAACTGTAGCTGGTGTTTTCCTCACATGCTTCTCGGTGTTGTCTCGCTGGCCGGATTCACACCGTTGGCAGCCCTGATCCGTTCCGTGGGCTGCATGTTTGACACCGGTGCTTTCAACCATCTATGAACCGACTTTCATTGAGTTCCACTTATAAACACAGGGTGACAGTAACGGGTCTTCGGCTTTAAACCTCAACACACATTACTTCAATCGAAGAAGAACACACTGGGCTTTACTATTTCATTTCCGGACAATAATTCCGGGTTTTACATCCGGTACACAGACACCTGACTTGAAATTCTCTTTTTTTCTCGTAAACTCTCTAAAACGTGAAAATGTTGAAAGAATTGGTGAGGAAGCGTCTCGTCGCTGCAGCCGACGAAATTTTCGGACTGTTTGAAAAAACGATCGCCTCGTACGAGGAGGAAATTAAAAGACAGCGAAGGCAACTGGAAGCGGTTTGCAAAAGTCATATTGTGGCTGAAGGTTTGCTTACTAACTCTCTCGTGTGCCACCTATTTATCAAATGTCATAAACTGGAACGATTTTAGCTTCAGAGCTTTGGGGGTGTCGAGCATCTAGATCAGGGCGGGGAAACAACGACCCGCCAAACAAAAATGGTCAAGATACAATCGAGATATAATATATAATAGTAAATATAGTACCAGTTATAAAAACGTTTTATTTTTGTGTGCCAACTTTTTCCCAATTGTCCCTTTGTGTGTCTCCAATAAAAATACTACAAAATTATTACTGAAATAACAAATGTAGTCCCTAAAACAGGGTCGAACATATTATTTTGTCTTCTTTCTGATTAGAAAGAAATGTTATAGAAATGATACTACAGTAATAGTGTGCTACGAAAATATTATTACAGAAATATCAACAGAAATACTACAAAAATACAACTACAGCAATACTACAAAATACTACTGACATACTAACAAAATATACTATGGAAATACTACTGACATACTAACAAAATATACTGTGGAAATACTACAAAAATACTACTGTATAATTACTACAAATTACTTTTAAATAAAAGTGCATTAATACTAAAAAATACTACAGGGATACAACAACAATATGACTGCAGAAATACTGCAAACATACAACTCAAATAATACCACAAAAATACTACAGATATAAATGTCTGGATGAGTGTGTAATGCCCTTGGTTTGTAGGATGAAAATGGTGAAAGTAAGAAAAGAACCGTTTCAAATAAATTCTAAATGCCATCCCAAACCCCCCAAAAGATGTGAAAGGAAGAGTTTATAAGAGCACAACTAAAGATTTCACGTACTTGCATGCGCAACGCGGCATTGTTATTTACTCCACAGGCCAATTACTTATGCTCAGATACAGCCAAGCCCTTATCTCCCTCTTTCCTGCCTTCTGTCTTTGACGCTACCCTCCCCTTGAATACACGACTGGGGGCAGAGCCACTGAAGCAGGAAAAAACGTTAGTACGGAGTAAGCGGTGGCAGCTCTACTAACTCCTGTGTCCCGACATACCTGTGAATCAAGGCCACTGATACTATTGAGATTTTAAAAAGTGTGTTTGTGATTTAAGAGATAGCTTGCGAAGTGTAGTCAACAAGTTTTAGTGACACACGTTAAGGTGGTGACTGATATATTAGCTCTTATCATAACATTAGTTGGTCCATCAGGCTCTAAAACACGAGTACCCACACTTTTCAATTCGTTAGCTCCGTTAAAATGTTTATGCACTTTTAGTTTTGAGTTAATTGAAGTCATGTTTGTTGTATTTACATTTTGGTTTATGTATTTAAAAAAATTATCTAGGAGCTATTTAGTTTTGTATGTATCCTTTAACCGAGTTGCTGCTAAACCTAATTTTATTTTCTGCACTGTTAGATTAGTCATGTTAATTGTGTTGAAATTCTAACGTATTTACTGCTATCAAAGTTTGATTTAATTTCTAACAAATATTGTGTTTCTTTTTACATTATTAAAAATGTCTTGCGCTAACTTTTAAGCGTTTTCAGCAAAAGAATATCTGCTCGAAATATCCGTATCAGCTTCATCTTAATACTAATCGGTATCCGCACTGAAAAACCCATTATCGGTCAATCCTTAGTACATACATCAGCTTATATTTGTCTCATGTTATCTGAACTTTGTTTACATCCTCCAGACCTCCAGCAGCTGCTAGATCAAAAGGAAGAAAATCTTCCCCAACACCAATCCTGCAGTTCCAATTTGGAGCAGCAGGATCTTCAACCTCCTCTCATGAAAAAGGAATTGAAGAATATTAAAGAGGAGGATGAGGAGGAACTCGTTGATGTCTGCAATTTTCCACTCTCTGGCACCTCTTCCGGTAATGAAGACAAGCCAGCCGAGTGGTCTCACCTTTATCCCCACAGTCCTGGTGGAGACAGTTGTGGAGAACCGTCACAGGATAATCTTTTCCCTGCATTGTCACCCACAAACATCGAAGAGAGTGACCTAATTTACTTAAAAGATGACAATCGCTCAAAAAGTTCGAAAAAACAAAGTCAGAGCAATAAGGACCCCTCGCAAACACGGTTTACGTGTCCGATTTGCGATAAAAGTTTCGCTCAGAAATTGGACAGACACATGCGTACGCACACAGGAGAAAGACCTTTTCATTGTTTGACGTGTAACAAGAAATTCTCTCGAAAGGAACATTTGGAAATACACAATCGAACACACACGGGAGAGAAACCTTTCAGTTGCCCAGTTTGTCATAAAAAATTCTCGCACAAGCCTACTATGGAATCACACCTGAGGAGACACACAGGGGAGAAACCGTATGCTTGTCCGTTTTGCGGGAAAGGATTTAATAGAAAACAAGGTATGCTTTTGCATGTGAAAGTACACAGAGGCGATTTTAATTTAAACGTTCCTGCAAATCATGGAGAAGATTAACGGTGCTGTATGGAATTTGGAACTTTTTTACTTGTTGAGGCCATATTCTGGCTTAGAGTCATGATTGCAGCCTTAGCCTGTTGATGGTGTGTGTGCAAGTACGTGCATTTCTTAGATGCACACAGATAAACTCATTTTTACCTTTGAGTTGGTGTTTGGACTGCACTTGAAACAGACTTGTTCTTACTTTCATCATTTTTTCATGCTACACTTACAAAAACTGTGGTACCAAGATAAAGTCACTTTCTAACAAAAAACCTCTACAGTAATTTTTTTGTGTGAAAACAATCCTTTCAAAGTCAAGTTATAAACACGGTTCGTACAGGTGCTTGAAACCATCGAAACTGCTTTAATTGTGATGTTGTGTTTTCAAGGTTTGAAAAGTGCTAGTATTTCAGATGAAGTGCTTGTAAATGCTTATAATTGTTGCCATGTTTCCTATGTTAGGTATTCAAATAAGGTCAAGTCATTTAGATTTGTACAGCCCTTAATCACAAAGAGTCTCAGGTCTTTAAACTTATTTTATGATTCCAAAAAAGGATTGGGGCTAGAATTAGACACAAAGGTTTAGGCTCCTTATTAGGGTATTAAACTGAATTAAGGGTTCTGAAAAAGGGTAGTGGCCAGGGATACAGCTAGAGTTATGTGTAGGAACTAGGTTTGAGCTCCATATTAGGTTTCTGAATTGAATGGTGGCTTCCAAAATACCTTTAGAGCTAAAGTTACGGTTTGAAATAAGGTTAGGGCTAGGGTTAAGTGTGGGTTTAGGGCTAGGAACTAGGGTATGACATCCATGTTAGGGTTCTAAACGGAATCTAGGGTCCCAAAATACGTTTAGAGCTAGGGTCAGGTGTACGGCTAGGGATAGGAGCTAAGGTTGGGTTGTAAGTAAGGGCTTTAAACAGATATTAGGGATTCAAAATTAGGTTGGGGGGTGTAGTTAGGTTTGCAAACTAAGGTTTAGGTTCCCGTTCTTTTGATGGTCACTGGATTTCTTTTAATGGTACTGGGAAAATGGCTTTAAAAGTCTTTTAACAGTTCTTGAATTTGCCCATAGGAAAGATGTACAAACCCTGTATAAACACAAAGGAAAAATAAAACATGATGGAAATGTCAAATATGGTACATGCAGGTCGATTTTAAAAAGAAAAAGGATAAAATAAATACATAGAATAACTATTTATTGCTAACCTTGCTGTATTCAACTTTGTTGTGCCGTGTTGTGGCTATGTCAACTTTTTATTCTATAGCATGTTCAAAACAATGTTGTGGTGCACTACAATTTTAATCCTTACAAAATTTTGGTTTCAAGCAACACAAGTTGAATGTTTTGGTGATCTAGTACTGTTTTTTTCGTGTTTTCTGCTGAAATGTAAATAAAAGAAAATTTCTGACGGTGTATATGTTTTTTTTTTCAGTTTATTGTCTAACAATACTATTGTTCCATTTTTCATTCTTTATTGTTGCATATATATGGATGTACTTTTGGCTGTACAATCAATAAAGATTTCTTGAATCATGAGGGATTCCTGTGGTGTGTCTTGGGAAACTACAGCTTGGCAGTGCCCCTCTAGATGCTCTTTATTTTTTATTTGGTTGAGTCGGGGTTTGCTTCACCACTTGAAACACTGGTTTATGTGGTTACCAATAGCAGGACAAGACTCCTGATCTGATTCAGATATAGCGCTTTCATCATCTGGTTAACATACTCACCGAGCGACTGTTCAGTAATGTACTTCAAAAATTGGACACGGAAAATGAGGAAAACAACAAAACCGACAAATACTCATCATTTGAAAATGAAAAAAAGTAAAAACTTAAAGCCCCAGTGTTTAATATTTGACCACTAGATAGCACTCTGTTGCGAGTGCCAGTACCACATAGCGCTGGATGCCGGACAAACATGGAGGCGACCTAAATGCGGATTCGACTGTGTAAAAGAAAAATGAATTTTTCAACCGATGATTTTTTTTTAAATAACATTGGTATAATAAGTCATGTATTTTTTCCTGATATTCAAAATAATGTTTTTTGTTTTTTTTACTGAATAAAGGTTTTTTTGTACTACTAAGAGACACTAATTATTGCTCACTGCCCCTATGACCCTAGTGGTTTATGAATCCAACCAACTTTTTGATAGTAGTCCTGATAGTCTGTTGGTCACAGCCATGCAACTTAGGAGGATAGCATTTTTTTTTTTGTTTCGTATTTATTAAAAATCCTAAGATTGGTTTCCACTGTTATCTGTCACGGACCAGGAACGGAGAGGGGACCCAATTGCGTTTGTTTACTCAGCTTTATTTAGAAGGAGGAAAGGACTTGCACCCACGATCCGATGATCGTCGGTCACGGGTAACAGATAGCTCGGAACGCGGAACTGGCACTTCCGTCCAAAGCGAAGGCAGTGTCGAGAGCGAGAAAAAAACGGTCGATGGCCGGGACGGAGGAGCAAAAACATAAACGGGTCCAGAGAAGAGGTCGGAATCAGACGGAAAACAGGGCAGGATAGAATCAGGAGTCACAAAAGCTTGCCTAGCGTGTAGCGTAGGTTCGCAGATGATCCGACAAATGATGACAGGAAGGCGGGGGTTTAAAAAAGAGTAAGCAGCCAATCAGCGTCTGCGGATGTTGGCGCCAACGGAGCAGACTCAGGTGCCTCGCATCAGTAATCATGACAGTTATCATGTTTTTTGCTTCTCCATTTAGGATCACTGCAAGTCCTGGGAAACAAAGCAAGTAAATATAGAATAAAAATTCTGTAGTATGGCGCTGACTTGCAAAGTATTTACAAGCAAACGGGGTCCTGAACCAAATGAATAAAGAGAAAAGCATTGTGGGAGGTTGTTTGGACAATATAATATTGGCATGTATTTAATTCCGTGATCCAAACCAACAGCAGACCAGCATTTATTAAGAGTACCTGGCTGCAGACTGCACAGTCATGCACCAAACCGACTGTACTGTCCTGCACCTACATTGTCAGACCCGGAAATCATGTAATACATTCCGAAATAAAATCACAAGGGCACTTTCAACGAATTCAATTCACGTTTATTTGTACTACACTAATCACAGAAAGTCTCAAAGAGCTGTACAGACTACCATTACACCATTCCCTGAATTGTAACCATACAACACGTACGTACCATACACACATTATGGGACGTCTTTTGTCTTTGAGACAAATGGTAAAACCAAAAGAAAGAGAATCTATTTTTTAAGCATTCTCTTAAATTTTATAATGATTCGTAATATAATGCATCAAAGAAAGTGAGCCATTTGAGAGCCGTCTCTCTTTAAAGAGTTGAGCCGAAAAAGCCGGTTCTCTAAAAAGAGACGGACTTCCTTTCACTACACAACTACCACGGAATGATGCATGATGGGAAATCCCCAGGCGGCAGACGCATACGCACAGTAGCATCAAACTGCTCGCTTTGTTTGCAACGAAAAAAACGATACAGAGATAGAGGCTACCGCGGCGAACTCGTTAGACTTGATTGATTTGCAGTTTCGTGATAGTCGGTGTTTACCGGGTGGTACCCATAATCGACAAATTTGCGTTTTTTCCGTACGGATTTTCTTGTACGTCGTACACGTCTGAAAATGCATAATGAACGTACTTTGGATGGCAAAAACGTACAGGTTGCCGTAAAGTTTGCTGTCAGGCTACTCGCTGTGGCTGTTTCTGTTTGTATTAGTCAACAGTGTTATCTACTGGTCAAATATTAAACACGACCGTTCAGTTCAAAAAAAAAATTCTACCGTTTTTTTTTAAATTAAAACAAAAAATCTTGACTCGAGGCTAGTTATTGAGGTTCTGAAGAGCGTTCCAAGAATAAACCAGAGTACATTTGAATAAACCGCCGCTCCAACGATCAAATTAGATAGCATAGCATTATTCACGATGCATTGAATCTTGAGAGTTTTTGTTTTATTATTTTTATTGAAAAGTATCAGGTTTGTTTTTACCTTTATCAAATGTATTTAGCGGTTTTAATTACTCCTACTGTATTATAAACCAGTGTAGGGCTGTGAGGGCCTACAAGGTCTTGTCTGTTGATGGGAAAAAACATCCGAAATATTGATGTTGATTTTATTTCATTCATGAATACTTATTAAATAATACCAAATTGCCTATCAGCTTCCTTTTATTACTTTTCACCGGTTACGCTGCTTCTGGATGTCTTCTTTCACGTTTAAGCGTCTAACCCACAGGTGTAAAACATGCGGCCTGCGGCCCAGACCAGTCCTGCTAAGGGTTTTAATTCGGCCCGAGAGACATTGCCTGAAAAAAAAGCATGAAATAAAATTGAGCTGCAGTTATAAATATGTTCACTTGATGTCCCCACATTCAGGCGCCTCTCGACTTGGAACAACTGGAACTGTATTTCTTTCTCTCTCTCTTTCTCTCCCTCTCTTCTTTTTCTCCTTTCTTCTTTTCCCCCCTCTTTCGCTTTCTTTCTCTTTTTCTCACTCTCTCTTTCCCCCTTTCTTATCATCTGCTCTCATTTTGTCTCTTTCTAATGCCGTTTTTCCTTTTCTCATATTTTTTCTCTCTTTCTCTTTGTTTCTATGTATTTTTCCTTGCCTATTTTCCCTATGATTCTAGCCTTCTCTCACTCCCTTTTCCATATAACTCTCTCTTTTTCTCTCTTTCTTTTTCTCTCACTTTGTCACTCCCTTTCTTTCTCTTTTTCGTATTCATTATTTTCCCTTTTTTTTCTTCTCTCATTCTTTTGCTCTATTTTCACTCTATTTTTCTCCCTTTTCTTATTCCTCCTATCTCCCTTTCCCTTTCTCTCTCTATTGAGCTTTCTCCTTCTCCCTTTCTTCTCTCTCTCTTTCTCGGTATCACTTATTCTCTCTCTCTCTTTCTCTCTCTCACTCCCTCTCTCTATCTTTCTCTTTCCTTCTTAATAGGAATCATTAATGTGTGGAATCTTCATCATTTTTAAAATTACTTTGAAAGTTATCACATTATTTTTTTGTGTTTCAATTACCTTCAGTACATTTTTCACTCTCTTTATTTTTCTCACTTTTCTTCTTCCTCCTATCTCCCTTTCCCTTTATCTCTCTCTTGAGCTTTCTCCTTCTCCCTTTCTTCTCTCTCCTTCTCTCTCTCTTTCTCGGTCTCCCTTGTTCTCTCTCTCTTTCTCTCACTCCCTCTCTCTTTCTCTCACTCCCTCTCTCTATCTTTCTATTTCTCTTCCTTCTTAATAGCAATCGTCAATGTGTCGAATCTTCATCATTTTTAAAATTACTTTGAAAATGATCACATTCATTTTTTGTGTTTCAATTACCTTCACTATATTTTCAATATTATGTTATAACAAACGGAATATATTATTTAAAGGCGAATCCCAAAGCGTCTTTTAGCCGCTGTTACAAGAAACCAACAGTATGTGGCGGTAACGTGTCCTAGGCAACAGTTTATCGTTGCTACCAACCAATTACCGAAGAGAAAAAGAATAAATACAGAAGTTAGCAATAGCATAGCATCCATCGCTTCAAATAGATAAAAGCTCTTATTTCAAGTGTCATTCCCGTCGTGCTCGGACGATATTCAAGGTGAAAATGCTGAAAGAGTTGGTGAGGGAGCGTCTGATTGCGGCCGCAGATGAAATTTTCGGATTGTTCGAGAAAACAATCGCCTCGTACGAAGAGCAGCTTCGGCAAGCGAGAGAGGAGAACCAGCGACAGCGGCAGCAAATTGAGGCTGTCAGGACGAGTCCAATCATGCTTTCCGGCCAAGGTATGCCACGTCATCATATGTTTAACATAAATAACGATCATGAGGAAAGAAGCTTTCTTTTAGACTGGGGGATACCGACGTTGTTAATGCTGAGAGTTACTTTTGTGTTCCTGATATGAATTTCTATTATAAATTATATTATTACTGAATATTGTTATTACCAGGTTGTAATCAATATAAATCGTGTTTATTTGTGACATCCTCAATCACAAGAAGTCTCAAAGGGCTGTACAGACATTGCACATACACCATCAACATGAAATAAAGGTAATAACAGAATGTTTGGTTGACAGCTTCCTGAGGTCAACATCATCCATAAGCTAATATAAATTAAAACACTTCCACTGAAGTTGCAGATCAAATCTCATAGGGAAGAGCATTCCACAGCCCACAGCCTGGATGGAGCACTCTCAAACTTTCTGATTTCTTCTTGGCTCTTGGAATCAAATAGGCTCAGCCACGCATTTCAACATCCACCTTGTATTAGGATGCTGAGTGATTTACATATATGAATTATAGGACAATTCCGATTAAACTTTGGGGTCAATGATTTCTCATGGTAGGTAGACCTCCACTTTCTTAGAAAATCACAATGACCCATCACTGGTGAGCTATTGGTCTGTAGAGCTACTATTCTGTTCCAGATTAACGCAAAGGAATACCAGTGATGTGAAAAATAACGTGCTTTCTATTTTATTACTATGCTATCATCTCGTTATTACCAGGTTTAAATTATTAGAAGTAGGGTTAAAATTGGTCAATCAAGCGTTTTAACATCTGCCTTGTATTGATGCACAAATAAACATGACTTGACTTGACTCAATTTGTATAGCCCTTAATCACAAAGAGTCTCAAAGGGCTTCACAAATCAAAGACTATTGCAAACTACAGACTATTCTGACACCATCCCCTCATCTAAAACCTACATGAGGGCTAATAATACACATATTATCAACATAAAATATAGGTTATTCATATGCTATGGAATAGAAGTGTGTTTTAAGCTTAGATCTAAACATTTCCACTGAGGTTGCAGATCGAATCTCATGGGGAAGGGCATTCCACAGCACCGGGGCCCGAATGGAGAACTTTCTCGAACATGCGGATCTCTTCTTGGCTCTTGGGATCACTAGTAGACCAGCGTTTTCAGAGCGAAGGCTCCGGAACAACAGAACCTTAAAATCACATCTTAAGCTAACAGGGAGCAAATGCAGGTTAGCTAAAATCGGGGTAATGTGATCAAACTTTCTTGTCTTAGTTAAAAGCCTTGCTGCAGCATAGGATGACAATAAAACTACACTAACACAACAAAAATACTACAACATAAACACTACTACAGAAATACTACCAAAAATACTGCTACAAAATATTCATATAGAAGTACTTGTCCCATGCTGATCATGGTTTTTCTGTGATGAGTGCATTTTGAATCCCAAGGGTTTAAGCTTTCCAATTATATGTGGCAGGATATATTTCAGTGACTGGTGACGATGTGAAGACACGACTTTGTTTATCAATAGTCTGTCGGCGTAACATTAAAGAGTTTTATTATTTCAGTAATTGAATACAGAATGGCGCATGTGTCTTTCTTTCCTGCAGACGAGGAGCCTCTGACTGCCTGTCAAGAAGAACCTTCATTTCAGGCGCAGTCGGGGACCTCCATCCTTCCCCGGAATAAGACCCCCACCGTCAAAAGGGAACAAGAAAGTTTCGTTATAAGTAAATTGCAAGCTGCCAGCGTCTCCATAGAAGGCGAAGACGATCGAGACGGATCGCCTCAGTTTCATCAAAGCGGAGGACATCTGGAAGCGCCTGACGATTATTTTGCCCCGCTTTCCTTTAGCGAGGACGACGACATGGAAGAGGAATCAAGAGATGCCGTCACACACGGGCCTCATCAGCGCCTACTTCGGGTTTACAGACCCATACCTCGCCTCCGTGCAGGTACAACGTTGCGGAAAAGTCCGGCCCCCGAAGCTGCTGCCGCCTCTCCCAGTCACGAGGAACCAGCGGAAAAAAATCAACAAACCTTCGATTTTGAGGAAAGGACGAGACGGAGTTCAGCTGTGTGGGAGCATTTTGATCTTGTATCAGCAATAAGGGTATTTATTTTTATTTTTATAAGAGGTGGGTTTTGGGGTTTTTAAGGGTTATTGTTCTATCTTCGTTATTCATTATCCATTATCGGTTATCGGTCAGTTCATAATACGCTACAAAGCCTAGAAGCCGGGACACTTACTCTCAGCCAAAAGGCCAAGCTAAGGTCCTAGCCCTAAAGCCTTGCTGCGATCATTGCGAATGCACCGTTCCCGGAGGTACTGCAATACCGGGCCGATGCGTGGAGTGGACAGAGCAAGCGCCAATGGTCAAAATCTTACCCCTAGACCATTAGTGTTACAGATGACTTACAAAAAGCTTCTATTTTAATTCATTATCACACTATTTTCACTCACGGTACCAGCAACAAATGTTAGAGAATGGAGAAAACAGAAAGCCGTCCTGAAAGGTATAAATAAACGCAAAAAAGCATGACAAGGTAAATAACTATCTGATGATTAATCGGACTTTGCGCCAATGCAGAGGGGGAGGAGAAGGGGACAGTAGATTAAAAATGAAACATTTTAAAGCTTGCAACGATTGCCTTGCCTTTAAAGATTTCAGTTCTTTGATCGCCTCTTATCCTTAATAAGTGTCCTAATTGTTGATTGGTTCCAGCCATATTTCTTAGCGAGGCTATGCCTTCTTCGTAGTTCTTGATAATAGCAAGCTTCATTTCCATGCTTATCATATTTTTGCTTCTCCCTTAAGCATCACTGCAAGCCTTAGGACCCATAGCGAATAAATATAGCTCGAAAAGTACTGTATTCAAGTTTTTACAGAGTACATGAGATTCCGAACTAAGTGAGAAAGAGGAAGGCATTGTGGGAGGTAGTTCAGCCAATCGGCATTTTATAATGCCGTGATGCAAACTAAAAGCAGACAAGGATCTTATAAAATGTTGACCAACAGCAGACAGAATATTAGAAATGTAACTTCCCATGTGCTAACATGAAATTTGTAGTTTTTTGAGCACACAAAATAATTCGTTGTATGGTGGGGAAAATGTCATAAAGAGGGGGGGGGCTGAAAAAACATCCCATATTAACCCTAATGGGGGGACTATAGTTCGCGGTCTACAAGCTCTGCTTTCCAAAAACCTTGAAATAATAAAATGTCGCATTTGCCACACCGAACTGTCGTACTTCAACAAAAGCTCGTCCTCCATGCTGAGACATTTCCGTGCCAGGCATGACCACGACGAGTTCTCGAACCCGGTCCGAGCTCCCAAAGGTATTTGCTCATCCACTTGACGGACGAGAAATGCTTTTTTTTTTTACCGTTTGTGTTTCCCCTGAAAAACAGCCTCCAGGCAACACGCATTGGACCAGGCGGTTCTAAATTTCATTATCAAGGAATCGCAACCCCTCAGCATTGTGGAGAGCGCCGGCTTCAGGGAACTGCTTCAGGCCCTTGAACCGTCCTACATTTTACCTAGCAGGAAGGTTTGTCTACTGCAGTGCTTCTCGATTATTTTTGTCACTCCCTTCCTCGAAAGAAGAAATCCAGGAGGCGCAAAACAATAAAATGCGAATAAACATTTTAACTCTTTAGTGCTATGGAGAAATGATAAAGTGCAAAAACAATTAACTATTTACAATTCTTTTTCAACCAATTTATCCCCTGAAATTCACTCAAAAAATAAAAATAAGTAAAACAAAACGCACAATATCCGCAGTCTATAAGATTGAAAGATCGAATGCACTCTTATTCAGAGCAATATGATTTGAATGAGTTAAAATATTGCTAATTTTTCTGCTTTTTATACATACAGTATTTTCTTTTTGTCCTCCGTATTAAACTGAATTATTACCCAACAACTATAGGGCCCTTTCCGTTTTTATAAACAAGCGTGACGTAGCCGAGCTGGGCGTTCATTGTTGAAGCAGAATGGCAGAATTCATGTCAGTTTACAGCAGCCCATTGACACAAAAAGATAGTAGGTCATAGATATGAATAGCTTAAATAACAATCAACTCATTTCAATGATCAGGAATTACTTCATAGCGTGTCCGAATAAAAAATATTTCTGCCCAGCACAAAACGGTTTGCTCAGTCATCTTTTTCTAGTGTTACCTTTTTGTCAGGCCAAGAATTATCAGGGAAACTGTTACCGTGTTGCCCATCCGAGCCTCATCATTGGAGTGAGGGGCCGAGTTCCTGGGCTTTTGTCCCCATTGTCCAAGGGGGCAAAGGCTATCCAGAGCCCCCCTTTGGGCCACTGTCTTGGAAGCAAGAGCAAAGAAAGTTCCCGCCTGCCCATTTTAAATGCCGAAGAGGTCAAAGTTCTCTGTTGATGCTTTTCAACATAAAGTTCTCCAATTGACTGATTTTATTGAAATACACAACAAAATAAACCTCTTGCATGAATCATGACATGGGCACCTAATTAATCTTCTGGTTACATATGCACACTTTGGTGGTTCAAATCTTTATTATACAGCTAGAGAGTCTGGTCATTTCCTTTAGATCAGGTGTGTCAAACTCATTTTAACTCGGGGGCCACACGATAGAACAAACATTCTGTCGGGGGCCAGACTAGTAGATGAAAGAGAAAGAAAAAGGGAGATAAAGAAATAAGAGAAAGAGGGAGGGAAAAGGATAGAGGGCGGGACAAAGAAAGAGAGAGAGGGATAGGGCGTGAGAAGCAAAAGAGATAAAAAGAGAAGTCGTGAGAGAGGGGGGAAAGAAAGGGAATGGAAGAAAGAAATCCAAAGAGAAATAGAAAGACAGAAGGAGAGAAAATAAAGCGCGAAGGGTAGGAAGAGAGAAAAGGAAAAAGGAAGTTAGAGCAAAAGAAGTTAAAAAGACACACAGAGAGAAAGAGACAAAGAGCATCAAAGGAAGAGAAAGAGAGACACAGAGAGTGAAAGAGAAATATTGGGAGAAAAGGGGTGGAAAAAAAGGACAGAGAGAGAAAAAGAAATACAAGTAGTGTCTTTGTTTGAGGCAATTTTCTTTGGCAACATCAAATTGACATTTTAACCTGCAGCTTGTTTTTCTCTTGCGCTTCTCTGAGTGTTGTCTCGCAGGCCTGACTTGGCCCGCAGGCTGCCTGTTTGACACCTGTGCTTTAGATGAAGGGGCCCTGGTGTGCCTTGCTTCTGTGTGATTGATTATGAGTCTTTGAGGTTTAAGTCAGTGGTTGGAAATGGTTAGGGGAAATGTATTGGTAGCAGTGTAGTCTCCTACATTTATAATGTATATTACGAAAAGGAAGTACTTTTTAAATGAATGATTAACTGAAGGCCTTCATTGTCCTCATTCAAGCATGACTAAATTTGAGGGCTTCTCCTTCTAGTGCAAGTAAAAAAAATTAAAAGTTAAACATGTGCAAAAGGATCCATTGTTAATGAACAATATATTGATGACATGTGATTAATGTGTGTATATTGACAGTTACACAAAACATTATGCTCAGAAATGATTTAATTTTGTTATATCAAATTTTTTATTTAGGGGTTCCAGGTTAAAAATGCATTAGCTACGCACTAACATGTTTCTATCCCCCGCTATACGGCAATTTCACTTTACGACCCACACCTCAGAATGGAATCATGGCGTATCCTGGGGTTCTACTTTGTTTTTTTTTGGTTCTTGAGAGACAAATATATATTTGTATCCATTCCATAACCCTAAATAACTATTGTTAGCCACGCTAAACCGATATTTTGTTGTAGCTTACATCTTTTTTCCCCATTCCTTTCCAGATCGTCAAAGAAGTGGGGCCACCAATCATAAAGAGCGAGCAAGAGTGAAAACTGGAGTTCAGCAAGCCACAAATATGTGGACAGACTCCTTGTATGACAGCTTGCGGAGTTGTCACCATGACAACTGTCTGTTTTTGGGAATGCCAAGTCAAATGTGCCAACCGTGACCCAGCCTGGACTTCCGCATACGACATTGAATCCTGCTTCTGGCACGTTATTCCTTATTACATATATTCATTAATTTGCCTGAAAAATGTGCATTGACTTGTAATAGATGAACTGAAGTTAAATGCCATTTTTATGTTTTTAGGGAACCTGTGGCGGCACGATGACAACATATGGCAGGCAGACCACGAGCCCTGCAACTTTAGTAATTGTCCAAGTATAGAAAGACACAGCAGAAAAATGTATATGAAAATTCTGTCCGGAATACAGCTGAACAATTCCAAGTTTGAAAAAAGATACGAGGAAAGGGTTGGACGTAACAAGGAGCAGAATAAAAAGTGGCCCATACGGAATAGATAACAACTTCGTTTTTGATTTGTTTGATAAAGGGAACTGTCTCAGAAAATGAGAATATTGTGATAGTTTATTTTTTGTCATGCAATTATAAAAACAAAGGTCATACATTCTGGATTCATTACAAATCAAGTGGCCCCAAGTCTTTTATATTTTGATTGTGCAAATAATTGCAAAATCTCAAATATTCCATATTAGGTAGACTAATCCATTAACAGCAATATTGAAATCGGAAGTTTAATATTTCAGTTGCTTTGTAATATATCCAGAATTGAAATTACATTACAGAAAATACTTTCACAATCTTTAAATATTCAGGGACTGGAGTATTTTGCTTTTTTTCCCCCCAACATCCATCCATCCATTATCTGCACCGCTTGACCTCAGTAGGGTCGCGGGGGTGCTAGAGCCCATCAGCCAGTCGCAGGGCACAGAGAGACAGACAACTCGCTCGCTCATTCACACCTGGGGACAATTTAGACCAGCCAATCCACCTGAAATGCATGTCTTTGGAATGTGGGAGGAAACCGGAGCGCCCGGAGGAAACCCACGCAAGCACGGGGAGAACATGTAAACTCCACACAGGAAGGTTCGATCTCATGACCTCAGAACTGCGCCGCTGTGCTCCCCTTCCTCCAACATATTTATTGCAAATACTTTTTCAGAATATTATTAATAGAATCTAGCAGAGATTAGCTTCAAACATCTCAAAGCCAACCACAAAAGCTCTTATAGATGTATAAAAACAAAGTTTATCGTTTTATATTCATATACATGTATTGCTTTTTTTGCACTTGTGGTCAAGTACGTGTATCTGATCTTTAAGAAAATAGTGTTCCAATGGTATTTTCTGTAATGCCGTTAGAGAAATACATTGATTTATCAACTACTGAAATATTTTAAGTCTTCTGTTTTAATGTGACTGATTATGGTGAAAACATCCAATTTGAAAATTAGACAAACTATACTCTGATTGTAAACCACACTATTTAAATAAATGGCTTACTCTAATTGGATTTATTGACTCCAGAAGATTGTCTTTTTATTTGTATTGCAGAATCTAAGGCGCTTTCATAAATTCTCATTTTTAGGTGCGGTCAAAACTAATGTATTTAATGTTTCTTTACCTGTTTGTAAGTTATCAATGTACAAAGTTGTAGATCATGTACAGGGATTTTTATGAATTGTCAAAAGGACAATTTCCTTTTGTAAAGAGTTTTAAAACAACTAAAAATCTTCTGAAAATGTTCTCGTCCATGTCATGATTTTAAATCCCATGACCAATCATCGGCATTTCATAAACCAGCACATTTCACAATGCATTACACAAGACAAAACACATTTGATTTTTAAAAATTGCATTTATTTGCATGAAAATAGATCTTCAAAAAATACTAAAAACAAAAAAGTCATCCCTGTAATATCTGGACTGCTGTGACGTTTTTCCTCACAAGGTTTAAAGTGCAAAAAGTCGTTTTTTTTTTAAGTCAAGCCCTTGTTGCACTGTAAAAATAGTAACACTTGTGACTTCTTTAACCTGAGCTGAACATTACAACAATTCTGCGGTTCAACCCGCAGTGATAACAAGGCCGCTCTTTAAATAGCACAATTTGTCTCTCAAACACAGAGAGCTCGATCTCGGCGCTTCTCATTTAAAACAATAAATAGCGGTTGGAAATAAATAGTGTGTGGCAGCGAAGAAAACAAATTGTGCAAAGTGTTCAGACTCCGTTTGGTCCTCGAGTCGCTTACGCAACCGTAACGATTAGCAGCGTCTCATCTTTCGTCAGCTGACATTCACAGAATGATTTGTGATTTTCGAACCCCGTGGTGGGAGCTTGGGATTCTGTGGTTTTTAGTTCAGCGCGAGGACACGCCGAGCTGCGTCTTGATGTTCTCGTACACGACGTAGCTGATGCTGACGGCCGGGATCACCTTGAGGAAGTTTGGCGCCAGACCCCGGTAGAGGCCCGTCGGGCCTTCCGCCTGCAAGATCTGCCTAAAGAGCGCAGACATGCTCGCTTGCTGCCCGCTGCCTGTCGCAGCTGCAAATGCATAACAAAAATTCATTTTGATTGAAAACGAACACTTAGTTTATAAATCATTTCACTTAAAATGTGTATTCAGAGACACGACAGACATCCAATTTACATATCTCATTAAATCAGTGGTTCTCAAATACAGAGCTGGTACAACTTTTTCATGGCCTAATTCAAGCACTTTCAAGGCCAATTTTCCCACTACCTTCAAAAGGAAGAAATTCAGCACAGATCAAAAGAACAATTTTTGGGGCCGTCTTTGATGACTAAAATAAAGTCAGTATCTTGCTACTACGACATACTTTGTGCTATTTTAAGCTGTTCCTAACAATGACCTACGATCTTTTTGTGTCAGTGGGCTGCTATAAACTGACGTGAATTCTGCTGTTCTGCTTAAACAATGCACCCGCAGCTTGGCTGCATCACATTTGGTAAACACGGGAAAAGGTTTTGTATAATACAGTTTTTGGGTAGACATGCGAATATTTAATTTAATATTTCATGTGCATTTCAGGCATCCTCTGAAATACATGGAATTACTGATTGCTAAATAATTTCGTGCCCGGTTTTGTTATTATTGATGATATATCATTAAAAAAAGAACCCATCTGTTTTTTGAACATTTTAGAAGTAGTACTTTCCCACTAGTATTTGATTTTTTTTGGTGTCCCAGCCTCACCTTGAGCTTGCATGCGCGTCCTGACGAGCGCTAGCGGGTAACTTGCTAGCTGGCCGCACGTGCTGGACACGGTACCGCATGCAAGGAGAACCAATACACCAGGGTCCTTGGCAGGCCCATACTGCTGCACGTAGCTGTTCTTCAAAGTCTGGCGATATCAGATGGTAAGACGTGAGCAACGGAAAGGGCAGAGTAGAAAGAAACTTGAGCGCTGTAGTGATGCTCACCTCATACACTGCGAGGTCGATGCCGGCGTATGGGATGATTCCAAGCATGTTGGGCACATAACCTTTGTAGAACGCCGCCAGGCCTTCTCTGCGGAAAATCTGCTTGGCACAGTCACCGATGCCCGAATACTGACCGGTTGTCCTCAGAGCTAGACGTGTTTTTAAAACCTACAGCAGAGCAAAACATTAACATTTTCCATTATTCAGCGTCCATACACCTTTGTGCACCATCAAATTCAAGTACTTTTGTTTTATTTATAGAAATTGATATTTTTGCGTGTTTTTCAGAAGATCTGTGTCTTAAGTAGTCAATATTCGCAAAACATATGAAATTACTAAATGATTTGGTGCATAATGTTTTATCATTATTCACATTCAAAACAAATCTGAAGCCATTTGGGAGCCGAAAGAGCCAGCTCTTCTCAGTGAGCCGAGCCAAAAGAGACAGTTTTGTACATAGAGCTGTCCTTTTGGATGCGACCAGTAGGGGGAAGTGATGCTTCACATAACGCCATAATGAAAAGCCACCAGAGCAGGCTTTATTTTCACACACTTTCTCTACATTTATAGTTGGGTCCACAGAGTCAGACTGCCAAAAACATGGCAATGTCAACAATTTCAAGCACTTCGACCAAAATTCAAGAATTTTCCTGATATTGAAAACAATATAGCACCCTTACGAGCCCTGCTCATGATTTCTCACCTCCATAGGATAGATGGCACTCTGGGCAATAACACCGGCCAGAGATCCGGCCACGAAGCGTTCGACAATGCTCAGAGTCTGCTTGTCGCTGCCAATGAGACGTTTGATCTACAGCGGGAAATCGGACACGTCAGTATACTTCAGATTCAATCTACGGGTTGATGGGCGAGTTACGGGGTGATGAGTGCTTGTACCTGCTCGTAGGCCATAAACTTGAGGGCCGACTCGGGCGCGATCTTGATGACGTTGATGCCGTTGCCTCGCCACAGTGAGCGCACGCCTCCCTCTTTGATCATCTGCATCAGGCCACTCATGATGCACATGTTGTTGCTTCTGGAGCCGTACACCTAGAGAGATGACACTTTGTTGGATCTTTGAACTTATGTTAACAATCGAGTTGTTTAAATAACTGGTTTAAGCAGTTTCTAACATGTCAACAGTGAACCACCGGACCACAGGGAGTAAAGTTTGAGCTTGGGATACACCATCCCCAGATTGGAACATTTGGACTTTACGGTGGGGAATAGGTTTTTAGCGCCTCTTTATTGCATTTTCCCCCACTATATGACACTTTTGAGTCCCCAAAGACTATGGCTCCAAGATGCCAGTTTGCAATTAGCTTGCATCAAAATATCATGAAAATGCCAGAATGCTATCGGCTGAAGTCCCTCCCACAATGCCATTATCTACTTTCAGTTTCAGCTTCGTAAAAACTTTGAACGTTGGTGGAAAAAAAAAAAACAATATGTTTGTACCTTATTTATTAAAAAAAAAAAATCTTTCAATTATCAAGAAAAACAAAAAAGGCACGCGAATAGCTACCCATGCGAAGTTAAATGGCTGTAACCAACAGACAATCAGGACTTATTAATAGGGAGGCGATTAAAGCAAAGAAATTTTGTAAGAGCACAACAATACTTGCAAGTGGAATTTTTAAAATTGCTTTCATATTTAATCTACAGTGGCCGTCTTATTCCACTGACCAGGTCAAATCACATCACACCAAAGGTAAATGAAATGTTCTCGTTACATGTATATTTACTCATCCTTAGTCAATCATATACACATAAGCAGTACTAACTGTATACCATTATTTGAATATTTTTATTTCTGGTTTGGAACGCATTATCTAGTTACCATAGTTTTCTATCCCTTGCTATCCAGCTATTTCACTTGGCGAGCCTCATCTCAGAACGGATTCAATTTGTTTCGTTAAGCAGTCTAAGCTTCATTTCAAAATTGCTTGTGTAGAAGTTAAATACCATGTGGGTGAGAGTTGAGCTACCGGACGCCACTAAAGCAGGTGCGGACCTTCAACCCGAGAATGACGCACGCAACTCCGCGCTAAAGGTCTTAGACCTCAAACCCCAGCCAATTTAAATATTAACTTTTGTTTTACAATGAAAAGATAGAACCAATTTGCAATCGCTGACGTCAAGCGCCGATAAGATGCTCCACTTTCTCCTAAAGTTGACTGACCCCTTCTTACCTGCATCATAACTTTAACGCGGTCCAGGGGTGCCGTGCATGTCCTGGAAACTGCACCGGCTCCGCCGCCCGCTACCAAGTGACGCCACCACATGCCGCTTTGCTTCTCTTCTGTACTGAAGTCGTCAGGTACCATCAAGTTCTCTCCCACATCAAAGATCTGTACATGATACAGTGAAAATACAAACATTAAGTTTTGTAGGCATTAAATGCATGATAGTAAAATATTTAGATATTTCTATTTTCGCAAATCTAGTCAACAAGTTAGGTTGGCACGTATGTATTAGCCTTTTGGCGACAAAAAGCAGATGTTATCGCGCACCCTTTATGCACATAATTTCGGTCTCCAGAATAGTGATGAAAAAAAACATGCTTGTTTAAAAGCCGAAGTGGCAAACTTTTGTAAAACGAATATCAAATGTGATCATTGTGCTTCATTGACGCACAAATTCACGCGTTATGATAAAGTAGCCATAGACTAAAATACTAGTATCGAGTTGATTTTTTTTCTGTCTGTATTTAAAATTGCGGAACATATTTTTTAAAAAATGGTAGCATTGACAATTTTATAAACATTTCTATGTTCGGTTCTTTTAACGAAAGCGGTTTAACAATAGACCAAACCCCAAAATTAGTTAGGCTTATTCCAGTTTTTGTGCGGTTTGCAGGCTTCATTTTTAAACAAGAGCACGTCAAGCATTTTTCATACAAGGATCAAAACACACAGGCTATGCATTTGCACACTTTAATATTCTTAATTATTTCGTTGGAAACCTGGCATTTGGAAATGTTGGTTTTAAATGTGGATAAATATAGCTTTAATGAGAAGTATAATGAACTTTAGGAGTGCATATTGCTGGGTAATAGAACACACCTTTTTAGGAATTTAAGACAACTTGTTTTACTGAAGCAATTCGGGCCTAAATAAGCCACAAAACTTAAAATGTGCTTCCAAAGTTAATGCCGCTTAACCTTCATAATTGACTTTGCACATGCAAGCAGACTGAGCAGACTTGCAAATCAACCATTTGCCTTCAGTAAAATTTAACTAGGCAAGAAGATCGTGTTCCTTGTCCCCAATAAAAGGTCAGAGCGAGCGATAAGTTTGTTGTTATTGGCACCACTAAAAGATGGGCGCAATGCCAAAGTTGCTTTTTGTGGACCCCACAAGAGGCCAAAAGCACGACCCAGTCAACCAATGACCGTGACGTGCCCTCTTACAATTATCCAGATGGGCAATCGATTCAATTTGATGCTCATTAACACCACTGGTGATCGCTTCTCAACTAAACCGGTGCTTTCAGTACCAGTGACTAATTTTAAAGCGTTTACATAACCAGCACACATAATCCCAGCAGTTCCCATGCTGACGCACAGGACAGATCCCTTCCTAAGAACTGTGCCTCGTAATTGGCCCCATTAGCAGACAGGAAGGTACACTTTGGAGCATACGGGAAAAAAACACTTCTCATTTAAAAGTAGGCCATGTTATTTGAATAATAAATTTGATAATTAAAAACATGTCAAGGAGAAGTTGATACAGAGTAAGCACAAACACAAGAGACAAGACGCATACACATCATGAGTTACTATAAATACCAGGGTACAGTAACAGCAAAGACCCACAAGTCTGAGAAAGAATGGTTATGCAACCCACCGTGGAGTGCTTCCAGTATAGGATGATCTCTGGAATGCTGTCAGTCTCCTCCACCTTTGAGTATTTGCTCCATTCTTTACTGCTGATTGCTATAATTCCATTCTTATCCATACTGAAACACAAAGAAATAATAACTTCAATAAATGACCTACTAAAAAATAATGTAGATATAGAATTAAGTAAATTACCTTTTAAGGGCTTTTTCTGCAAGATGGTGTGAAATGTGTACACCGATGTCCTGGAGAGCCTGGATGAACTCTTGGCTATCCAGTCGTCCTTGAGAAGTAAAATGATTTAGTACAAAACCAGGAACGCATGGGAGTGGGGTCTGGAATCAAATATAAAACGCTCACCTGCATGCCGCCTGTCTAGTGTCTTAACCACCAGTTTCAGGTCCTTTTCATAATCGTGCAGGTAGTGCACAAACTCTTCAAAGTCCAGCTGGTCATCGGACATGTTGGGCTCTCTCCTTAAAGTTTTCTGCAGTTCACAAACAGAAAAATTAAAACAATAAAGTTTAATGAACTCTCCTTTCCCATTTAAAGTCAAGTCATCTCCCCGTGACCTATTTGTGCTGCCTTGAGTGACGCAACACCTGCTCTATCTCTGTCCCAAAGGCCGCAAAAGCCCTGCCAACACCGGTAATCCTGTCTGAAACTAAATTAAGAGTAGGTTGCCGACTAACACGGCAACTAGACCTGACCGGCAGGGAAATATCACACGAAAGAACAGGGAACCACCTTTGTGCAAGAAAGTCTCCTGCTGCAAAGGCAAACATTGCCTCCAAATTATTTGGCCAGGGAAACTGAACATGAATTGCTATGTTTAGCTTTTAACAAAAAAAATAAAAATAAATAAATTAAAAAAAAAATGCAGGGGACATTAGCATCGTGCTCTGCATACTGATTGGCTAGACCATCAGTTCACATAGGTGATTTAAGATATTGAGGGTACAGTGGTTAATTGCAATAAGAAAGGTTTATACAGTACCTTTGTTAAACAAATGTTTCGATTTTATTATTTAATTATATTAATAAATTGTCATCAACTTCCAATAATAAATGTAATGATATTGACAGTCCCCGCGACCCTACTGAGGATAAGCGGTGCAGATAATTGATGGATATTTGACAATTGTGTATTTTTTTACATTTATACAAGCCTGTAAAATATATTTTCCTCTGGTTGCTATGTATAATAAGCTATTTATTTTATTAAACGAAAGTTTCAACTTCAAAGATTTTGCATATCACGTCCCACCCCCGAATGTAACACTTGCGATAAAATAAGGTTAACCATATACTATGTCCCTCATAAAAAAATGTTAATTCCAATCAATTACACAATACACTAATAAGAAAATAAACACGCTTGTCTGATGTACAAAAATCACTTAAACAAATGGCACTTTTTAATTTTGATAGCGTAATTTCTTAATCTGGTGAATTTATAAAGCGCCCTGTGACGTCACCACCCACTATGAATGGAGCGTACCGGCAAATTCCTCGCATGGGAGGACTCCCGCCCCCACGCTGTAAAGTGTTTAAAGAGGTCCGATAAAAAACGATTTTTACAGTCAAATATAGTTTTCTAAAACAATAAAATGTTTACACAAATAGCTAGAATTCGAATGAAAGAACTCGACTGAAGCGCGCGGAGCTTTGCGGCCTAGTCGTAAGGCTTCACGCTAACAGCTAAGCTAAACCAGCCGGCGCCCATACAGTATCAATCGGTTAACATAATCGATTTATTACTTGTATTATTACGGACTGAATTGTGGGTAAACATTTACACAGTACAAATAATAAGTATAATATCAATTTGTTTCTCACCTTTCGCCATCGTTGGTAGGTGGAATATTCCTGAGACGGAAGGAACACGCTCAGTTTATTAAAGAGCGAGTTGAGTTCGCTGGGAAGTCCATTAGATTCGAAGTAATCCACTTCTACCGGGTCAGAGTTGGACACGGGTACGTAAAGGCACAGGGCAAGCATGTTTAATTGGAAATTAAAGCAGAATAAATAAATGAATAAATAGAGGAGGGATTAGCGAACTACTCCTTCCCATGGACGAACGAAATGCCGGTGAGTCACGAGAAGCCGGCTTCTATCGAATGTCTCAATGCCGCGCCCATTAGGTAATAGTATCTTATTATTGGCTGTTTTGGTCGTCTGTATTTACTACTAGCCAATTAAAAAGCTTCTTCATTGACTGGCTTTGCTTGGTCCCGCCTTGTAGTTGGATCAGGAAGTGGATTTATTAGACCAATAGTATGCACACTTACGTGTAGCGTGTCAATGATTAACCAATCAGATGTGTTCGTTTATTCAAACGCTGCCCATAGCAGCCTGGTTGGTGATTGGCGGCATAAGAATTAGAATTGAGTTTTTGCCATTGATAAAAATGTAGTGAAATCGTGTACAAGATAAGACGTGACACTCCAGAACAAACATGTAATAAAAAACTTAAAATTAAAAAATAGGACAGAAATAATATTGTCATTGTAAAAATTAGTATATTTTATGTTGATAATATGTGTATTATTTGCCCTCATGTAGGTTTTAGATGAGGGGGATGACTTGACCTGACTAGAACTAGAACCATACCTGTCAACCTCCAAAGCTCCATGCTCTTACAAACTGTCGGATTTTCCCTTACAAAAACAAAATAATCTTACACCATTTTTTTTCAAACGTGTTTATTTATGTAGTTTAACATCTTATATTGTACGTGTGTTTCGTTATATCATATACTAGTATATTGGTAATTAACATTTTGTGAGATACTAAGTTGCTCGACATAAATGAGGTCTATTATTAAAAAAAGTTCAAAAATTAAGTAGCTTGGACATTCACTGTAGAAGGAAAAACTCATGCGAAATACATTTTCCCATTCAAATGAGTAATTAATTGTCTGCATTAAATTATTGTTGGTAATAAATTGATTAAAGGGATAATCACAATCCTGTCTTTTTTCATTTTTTCTTTTATACTTCCTTTTTCTTCTTAACTTCTTTATACAACATGATTCGTAATATAATGCATCAAAGCAAATGAGCCGTTTGAGAGCCGGCTCTCTTTAATGAGTTGAGCCGAAAAAGCCAGTTCTCTAAAAAGAGACGGACTTTCTTTCACTACACAACTACCACATGGATGCAATGGGAAATCCCTAGGCGGCAGACGCATGCGCACAGTAGCATCAAACCGCTCGCTTTGTTTGCGACGAAAAAAAACGATACAGAGATAGAGGCTACCGTGGCAGACTCGTTTGACTTGTACGTCGCGCACGTCTTAAAATGCATAATAAATGTACTTTGTACGGTAAAAACGTACAGGTTGACAGGTATGTAGAACTGCCTTTATTGTCATTGATATCAACCTTGTGAAACATTGTGTGCGACGAGATTAGACATGGCACCCTAGGGTGAAACATGTGACATTGAAGAGAAAAAGGATAAAGACAATCAGAATAAATACAAAAAAAAACACAGTGCTTAGAAAAACTGGCCTAAGTTATAATAATAATAATAATAATAATATTAATAATAATAATAATGCAATGAAGAAGACTGGTGCATCGTAACAATAGTACAATAAATATAAGTGTAATAACATTTAGCAGCAGCAATAAAAAAAAAACAATATGCACAACCAAATGCCAACTCAATATTTTTTTTTTCATTTTAACTCAGATTAAGAACACAAAATTTAAGCACCAACTACTTATCAATAAAAAATCAGATACTCAAACTACACACAACAGAATGCAACTCAACAGAGGGGTAAAACGTTAAAAAGCATCAAACAGAAATAACGCTGTCAAAAATGAAAACCAAATAATATTAAATGAATTCAAAATCATTCAAAAATACTTGACATATTCTCATCTCATCTCATCTCATTAGCCGTACCGCTTATCCTCATTAGGGCCGCGGGGGGGGCTGGAGCCCATCCCAGCCATCTCTGGGCAGTGGGCAGGGAACACCCTGAACTGGTTGCCAGCCAATCGCAGGGCACATGGGGACAGACAACTCACTTGCTCAATTTGGACACGACCGATTCACCTGGAATGCATGTCTTTGGAATGTGGGAGTGCCCGGAGGAAACCCACGCAAGCACGGGGAGAACATACAAACTCCGCACAGGAAGTCTGGAGCTGGCTTTGAACCCACACAGGAGGTTCCCATGACCTGAACTGTGCCGCACATGCGCTAACCACTGCGCCGGCGTGCTGCCCTTGACATATTCTTGTTTTATTAATGTTACGGGTTTTAAAACAGTCTTCCACTAAGATTTGATAGGATTTGCTTTTAAAAACAGTTGGCTTATTATTCGTTGACACCCAATGTCATAATTAGTAGTTTTAATATGTATTTCTGGAGAGGGATTGGTCAAGTCAAGTCATTTTTATTTGTCCTTAATCACAAAGAGTCTAAAAGGGCTTCACAGGATTACGCAGACTTTTTTTTCAGACTATTATTACAACATCCCCTGATCTGGAACCAACATGAAGGCAAGGAAAAACTCAAAAAAAAACTCAACATGAGGAAAATGAAGAAACCTTGAGAAGGGACCGCACATGAGGTATCCCCCTTCCAGGATTACCAGACAGCAGAGGATGCTGCAATCGCAAATAATACATAGATATTGTCCACGAAAAGTTTAGGTTATTCATATGCTATAGAGTAGAAGTGAGTTTTAAGCTTAGATTTAAACATTTCCACTGAGGTTGCAGATCGGATCTCAGGGGGAAGGGCATTCCACAGCACCGGTGCCCGGATGGAGAACGCTCTCGAACCAGCGGAACACTTCTTGGCTCTTGGGATCACCAGGAGACCGGCGCTCTCAGAACGAAGGCTTCGGCCCGGAACATAGGGGGAAATCAGCAGGCTATACCTGTCAAAGACACACCACAGGAAAATGTTGCCCTTACGACCCTAGTGGTTAAGGGATGCAACCAACCAACCAACCAACCAACCAACCAATCAACCAACCAACCAACCAACCAACCAACCAACCAACCATTACAAATACAATTTAATTATTTTTATCCAACCCAAATGTTGCTAATTTGTGACCTAATTTTGCTCCCCCCTATCCTGGTGCCGAGGCCATTTGACTTTTAAGATGGCCAAGCAATGTAAACATTCAAACAATAAATACATACATAATTATATATATATATATATATATATATATATATATATATATATATTTTTTTTTTTTTTTTCATGTAGACACACACAATAATTGTAATTTGTTTTTTAGTTTAAAAAAAATCCCTATACACGGAATATGTTGTGTGGTGTCACAGTAGCTATTTTGTTGTCGACGTTGCAGTTGCGTCACACGGCTTCAATGACAGAAATGGTTGCACTTTAACCTGCAAAATAGCACAAACACCACGATATGTCTGAGGAATAATAGGGGGGTGGGCAGAATTTGGCATAACAAGGTTTGTTTTGACGTGTTAAAAAATCTTTATGATGTTTTTGTGCTGGTTAATGTTGAGATGAAAGGTCAATAACAAAGTGTTCGGGCATTCGGTGCATTCGGGCTAATGAATGACAGCGACCGCAAATCTTTAATTATGCATAAAGGTACTCTTACTCAAAAGCAAAACACATCTTTGCTAGTTTGGGATAAATAATTTTGTACATTTGCTAATGGAATACATAATACAGTGTTACACAATAATACCATTTATTATTTTCTCAGAGTTTTTTTAAAATACAAAAAAAAATCTATTTAAATGTTACTCTTAAGATTTTTTTTCCAATTATTTTCCTGGGTTTTGTTAATGTCTCTCTGTAATCCTAAATAGAATCCTAGTTATACAGTTTAATACAATACAATATCCGGAGGAAAAATGAGCACTCCTGAAGTAAATCTCAGTAAAAATGTATTGCACCAATATGCCATTATCTTGTTATTATTGGATTGGTGGAATAAAAATTAAATTGGGAAAATTATTGTGGCCTTTCTAATTTGGAGCAGGACAAAAACAACACCAATGAATAATTATTGAAAAAAAACAACCACACACAATTGTACTCAATCATCCGTGCAATACAATCAGTCAATACATAACACATCTTGACCAATAATACTGTTTATCTTGCAGGCAAATAAAAAACACATATTAGATATGCAATTAGGGCAGCACGGCGGCGCAGTGGTTAGCACGTGTGCGGCACAGTTCTGAGGTCATGAGATCAAACCTGTGTGGAGTTTGCATGTTCTCCTCGTGCTTGCGTGGGTTTAATGCGAGCACTCCGGTTTCCTCCCACATTCCAAACACATGCATGTCAGGTTAATTGGATGGTCCAAATTGTCCCTAGGTGTGAATGACCGAGTGAGTTGTTTGTCCCTGTGTGCCCTGCGACTGGCTGGCAACCAGTTCAGTATGTTCCTGCCCACTGCCCGAAGACAGCTGGGATGGGCTCCAGCACCCCCGCGACCCTACTGAGGATAAGCGGTGCAGATAATGGATGGATGGATATGCAATTATACCATTAAGGCATCCTATGATATCTATCACTTGAAGATACTTGTGATTATTTAATTTTCTTTAGTGTATTTCGCAAAAATATTCAGAGTCTACAAAATGTATTATTGATATAAATTAGGGACAACTCTAAGGTCGTTATCTAAATAAGTGAGTGGGTTAATACTTCTTTGAGTGGCACATGGTGTAATACAGACATTTTATGAGACATTTTTGTGATTAAGGGCTATATAAATAAATTTGACTTGACTTGACTTGACCCAAAAAGTATGAAGCCGCGAAAAACGCTCAGTGGTTCTTTACAACCTCATCATGGACGTAACCAGCCTGCTTCTCAAGCACCCCCAATAAGTTATAACATTTTCAAACTTTCCTTTTCTTGATAAAAAAAACAGGATAGGCTTAAATATCATGAAAAACGCTGGCTTAAAATATAAAATAGGAAAACAAAACCTGAATGTGAACGACCCAGCAACATTTCGTTCTGTGTACATTGTTACAAAGAATGACAATACAAAGGAAATTATTATTATTATTATTATCAGAAATATTCAACTCCCACCTACTTGAAATTGTTTAGTCTATTAGATTCCCAGCACAACTCTCACCCCGCTCCCCTTTTGCTAGGCTAGTTTCACTTGCGACATACAGGCGGAGTCTGTGGAGGCTCCAGTGTATTATGGTGAGAGTATGTTTTTTATGAAAGCCCAAGAGTGCCATAATTCAATCAAAAAAAGAACATCCAATTAATGAAAAGACCTTAAAATATACATTCAAGGGATAAAAACGGCCTTGTAAGCCAAAAATCCATTTATCGAAATTTTTTGATTAAAATGTTATCATAATTGTGTTACATCACTTTAAGTGAACCTAAAAAAGCCAGACACTGGATGCACACCACTCCAAAGATCAGAGCCGAAATTGCCCCTGCATGTCATCGACATAATGAACGCATGACACGTTTATATATGCGTCTTTGAGTATATATTGTACATCTTATTCCCCGTGTTATCGTCAAAACGTTTGTTCCCTGACCGGGAATCGAACCCGGGCCGCGGCGGTGAGAGCGCCGAATCCTAACCACTAGACCACCAGGGAAACTGATTTGTGCGTGGGAGCTGGGTTTTTTATCTTATAAGCTGCTCTGAACCGAGAACCACAAGGATTGCCACGAACAGTTTCCGATTGCCTTCATATTAAGTTTGAAAGAAAAAACATGTTGCGTGTTCGTCAAAAGATTTTTTTAAATGCACGCTCGTATATTAGCCACTAGAGAGCACTGTTTTGCTGCTTTGTTGTATCGCACAGATTTGCATGTCACCCGAATCCACAAACCCAATCATGTAAATTCACGAAAATTATATTTTGTGTTAAAATATAAGACACAAACTTTCAATTTAATAAACACCATATTGAGTCTAAATTAACCGCTTTAAAGATCACTTAAGTTTAATTTTGGTCACCTTTTGCTAACCCCGTGACTCCGAGTGACTCTGATTAGCAATATGTTATTACTTTAATATAAAACCAGAACGCTAAAACCATAAACCTCACCATGTAAATACACGGAAATTATATTTCAGTGATTAAAAATAAGACAATAGTTTTGAAACGTTTATGTTATATAATATCAAAAAATTAAACTGGATGTAAGTTTAGAAATTCAATGGTTAGTCATGTTTCATTTATTTGCTTTTGAACGAGATTTGATAATGCACAAAGTGTCTCTGATTGTCGTTTTACTATTACTTTGAAGGAAAACCGGAACGTAGCTTTTATGCCAAATGTTCTTTCCCCTCCACTCCCAGGTGGCTAGATTATTCCTGTTCGAAAGGGTGGAAAAGTGAGTCATTCGCTTGGGAGAATCGTCACTGGGGGGGCAGAAATGAATCCAGGTGATTTCCACCCCTTTATCGCAACCTTTAATCACTTTCAACCGTGTTTAACACAATTATTTGATTTGTTTTCAGCGTTTTGCTTTAACTCGTCGCTGGAGAAGATCACGAAAGAAGTGGTTGCCGGAATAAAGCGCCACCATTGAGTCCCCCCCTCCTCCATTTACGAAGAAGCGGTTTGTTGTTTCGAAGACAGCGGCGTAAAATGGCGTTCTTCGTCAAAAAGAAGAAATTCAAGTTCCAGACGCATTTGACGCTGGAGGAGCTGAGCGCCGTGCCTTTCGTCAACGGGGTTCTCTTCTGCAAACTTCGGCTGCTGGATGGAGACTTCGTCGCTTCCTCCTCCAGGTCACTTTTAATCGATGATATCAGCGAAACGGAATTGTTTTTATGATTCGATCCTCCGGTTTTTGTTTATCACTTTGATTCATTCAAAATACTTAAAAATGACATTAAAAACGCCAAGGTTTAGTCAGACAGCCGTCTCTATATGGATCTGTATCATATTAGACCAGGGGCGCAATGGGTTAAACGAGCAGTCTCAAACAAACGACCCACGGGCCATTTGTGGCTCTCGAGACGATAGAACGTGGCCTTCCGCCATAATATGAAAGCTTAATTTGAGTGCAGCCCTGCAAGTTTGATATGGATACTACATTTGTGCTAACTACTAAGGCAGCGTTCTAAATGTACCCGCTAATGTTATAATTGGCTAGCTACTTCCTGGATTGACTCACAACAGTGAGTACACATCACAGCTATCAATTTCAAGAGATCAGCTGACTCAATCAAAACTGATCGCAGAATATTTCATTCAAATTCAAATATGGAAGGAGGGACTGATGGGGTGTGGAAAAAGATAGGCAATGCTGTTGAACTGAAGCTTAAACAACATTGGATGCCACTTTCGGTGAGTTTCTGCCTTTGAAAACCAAATGCCGCCCAACCTCACTCAGACCCTAGTTCCTGCTGCCCCCAAGTAAATGCAGTTTGAGACCACGGAGTTACAAAAATAAAATCTGGTTACAGGGCTGATCACGGACACCTACACAATTGTTTTTATTAATGAATAAATGTATATATTCAGCCCTGAGGCTGACTGGCAAACAGTTCAGGGTGATCCCTGCCCGCTGCCTGAAGACAGCTGGGATGGGCTCCAGCACCGACCGCGAACCTACTGAGGATAAGCGATGCAGATAATGGATGCATCTATATATTCAAATGTTATGTTTCTTTATATTTGTTTTTAAATATATTAGTTTCATCCAATTGGTTTTCAAACGCTCACATTTTAAGCAAAATAATATATTAGTGTCTGTTTTTGGAATTTATTTTATTTTTAGATTTTTTAATATGACTGTAGTTGTATTTTATGTAGTATATCTGCAGTTGGATTTTTGTGGTATTTTTTTTTTAGCATTTTTGTGGTATTATTTTTGTAGTATTTCCTTAGAAGAGTTATTGTAGGACATCCGTAGTATATTTGTAGTATTACTGTAGTAGTATTTTTCTGCAGTATTTATGTTGTAATATTTCTGTAGCAGTATTTTTGCCGTAACATTTTTATAGTTGTATTTTTACATTATAGTATTACATTGATTAGTGGTATTTAGTATTGTTGTACAAGTATTTTGAAGTATTTCCAAAGCATTATTTCTGTAGTACTTCCGTAGTACTAATTGGTATTATATCTTTAATACTTATGCAATCTAATTTTTGTTGATTTATTTTTTTTATTTTTTTAGTAATTCAGGTGTAATATTTCTGTAGTAGTATTTTTGGCTTAGAGCATTGCAGTAGTCATATTTTTGTATTATTTCTATAGAGAAAAATATTGTGGGAGGTAGTTTAGGCAACATAATATTGGCATTTACTTGATGCCATGACGCAAAACAATAGTAGACCAGCATTTTAGATGACGTCTTAGAGGCTCTATGTCATATACGCACAAACATGCACAAAAAAATCATTTGTTTTTGATGTTGTAATGTGGTCAAAATGTAAAAAAAAAAGGGAAAAGGTCAAAAGCCGAGGTCACCATATCCCGGGGTTGTACTGTATTTTATTGTATAATAATTGGACCATGAAAATACTTTTCGTTTTCATGAATTTCACTTATCACAGGTTCTTTTTAGAAGGTAATGCCTGCAATGAACAAGGGTTCACGATACTAAGGGTATCTGTATCTGATATGAGGTTTTATGATAATTGAAGCCCTGGGTATCTATCAGTCTGAAAAATGTAGTATAGAACACCCTTAAAAGAACATTTTTGAATATTTTACCACTCATGCAATTGAAAAACAAGTGCCAAATGAGCACAGGATAGCAGCAAGATGCCACAGCAACATGGCGGCGATTACCAAGTATGGATTCGGCTATGTAAAAGAAATATGCATTTCTCGACCTAAGAATAATTATAAAAAATAACATTGGTATGATAGTTAATTTATTTTACCTATTATTCAAATCAATGTTTTGTTTTTACTTAATAAAGGTTTTTTGTAGCACTAGAAGGCACTAAATATTACACATTGTCCCTTTAATGGTTATACTGCATCATGAATCTCTTTTCACATGGTGTCCTTTCACAATATTACACACACACTCACACATTAATAAAAATTTCATTTTGATTGATTTATCTACAAAAAAAACTGTTCGAATTTGACACTGTGCCATAGTGTTGCGTGTGTACTCCAAAGTCTTCCATAACGCAATGTGTTTTTTATTTATGACTGTTGTTTTTAGACATGTTTTTCGTGCAAGTTCGGTCATGATTCATCCTTGCAAACCTCTTGAAACCCTCCTCGGTGCAGACACCCTCCTTTCTAGATCTTACATAACAACCCGCCCCTTGCACCGTTATCATATCCAAACAATTCTTTCTCTCTTCTCTCCCTCCTTCTTTAGTCCAATCAGATTAGTGTTATGTCACCGGTGTGACAATGCATGTATTTGTACTATTCTCTTCTTCTTCAGCCCCCTCTGTCACATGCTGTAACTGTGACTTTGTGGTCCTGGCCTGGTGGTGAAAGTCCACCCTGATCTTTTTTCTTTTGACACTGTCATTTAGTTTCAGTCAATCAATTACGGACACTTATACAGCCTATATTGGTTAGTTAAATAGTCCCTTGATTTCTGCTGCAGTAGTTGTCAATCAAACGAAGATGTCTTTAAAGAGACAAGCCCATGGAAAAGCTATCAATCAGGGACCTTTCAATCACTCAAGAACGTTGAGACCTCTCCCATGGCCAAGGCATCAATCCTCTAGCATCTGTCAAACATTCACCAGTCAACCAACCTTAGTCCAGAGCTGTCAATCAGTCCTCGTGGCAGTCACACCCCTTTTTCAGTATTTGCCAATCCAACATGGCAATAGTGACCCGCCCCTGCTGTTTTTTCCCCCTTATTTGAATATCCTGCAGCCCGTCCGGACAGAAGACTGCAGAAGATAAATGTAATCTTTGCTTTCATACCAAAGTGAAAGTTTTGGAAATACTTTTCCTGGGCTCAAACGTTGCTGTGATTGAGAACAGCTGCTTGAAGCTGAGAGGGGAAAAAAAGCAAAAGTCATCTCGAATTCCTAAAGGCGGCTAGCTCCAACAGGCCTTAAAGCTGGAATGTTGTAGAATCTGAAATCATTAAAACAGGAAAAGGACAGCAATTTGATAATATTTTTTATCCAATGTATTTGATCAACTTGTATTTGTTGTCCTGAGTTTCAAAAAAACATTTTATTAAGTGGGATTACAGAAATGCTGATATATGAACACGTGCAGCTCCTCAAGTTCTCATCTGTTTCTTGGCAGTTTATTCCACTCCTCTTTTGTAGCTAATAACATGTGGACATGTTTTGCTCCAAATGATTGACGTCTGAGTCCAGGCTGTGTTGAGCAATTAAGTGCTTCTTGGGAATGGCTCGAAAAGCAAATGAGCACATGGGGATTCCTGTTGCATCATTAGCTCATGCAGACAAGTTTGCTTGGTGAAAGAAGCCCACTATTGGTTGGATATTCATGCAGGATATTCTCCAGCTTTTAACGTGGAAATATGTGATCAGTGCAACCCCGTACATTTAAGATTTCATACAGTAGACTCCCGGGATATGACATTATAGTATTCCATTCTGGGTTGGAAATCGTAAGGTAAAATTGCCATAGAGTGGGGGATAGAAACCTGTGGTAATTAGTTTATACGTTCTTAACCTCTGCACGTTGTTTTAATGGCACTAGCTAATAAAAGTGAGTCAATGTTTGCAAGCAGTGTGTACAACAGTGAAAGGCTAGAGTAAGCTGTCAGTCAAACAGCCCTTGAACAAATGGCCACCAAAACAAACGCGACTGCTCGTAGCTTTAGCAGCCCGTTGGATTGAAAAGGAATTCATCAGTTAAATTGGACTCCGTAAAAAGTCAGAAGAGCGCATAGAAATGCTGATCACCACTGGGTGCTCCTTAGACTTTTATTGCATCCAAGTATTGACTGAGGCGGTGTCAGGGAAGAAAGCAATGGCGAGGCTATCAACTCTTAAGCCACCACAGCTGAGCGTAGCTAGTCACCAACGCCAGATCCATTACCCATGAAACGTATGACTTGGCGATACTACTTGTGGAAAACCGCTACATTTGTGACTCTTGTATTTTAATCATCACAGTGACCTTGCAGAAGTTGTGGTTACCTGATGCTAGTGTGCAGGTGCATATAGCCAGCTGCTCTCTAAAATATGTCATGAGCTAAAAGGAGAAGCCCTTCAATTTGTTGTACTTTTGTACAATGACAATAAATCACATTTATTCAACTGCATTTCTGTTTTTATTTGTAAATTTTTAGTTGTTATTTTATTACAGTCATATACTCTCTGGCAGTAAAAGTTCTCCCACCCAAAAAAACTAGCACAGAAATGCACTTTCCTTTTAAAATCGAAAATCGCATCGAAATTGCAATTCAGGTGTGAAAAATTGTGATCTTTTTAAATAATGCTGCCCTGTCGTATAATTGGGAAAATGCTGTAAAGAGGGGCAGATAACATAATAATAATAATTTCCTTTGTATTGTCATTCTTTGTAACAATGTACATGTTGTTCCATACTATGAAATGACAACGTCATAAGGCGGGGTTGCCGTATCCCGTGGGTCTTCTGTATTTTGGAGTTGAGGACATGGATTTGCCTTGAGTTGTAAATGTGAATGATTGGTTGTTTTTATGTATCCTGCGATAGAATATTAACCCAGGCCATCGTGACAACAAAGTTCAGAGAAAATGGATGAATGGATGGTGCTTGTGCGTGCAAGGTTAAATGACTGGGAAGTCTGTACAAGTGAGAGTTTAGCCTGCAGCAGCTGCTTCCTGTTTTCGTCTAGATTTTCGCCTTATTTGCATACTGTGCATTCTTGGAGCGATTCTACAGTTAAGAACCATCTTCATTGGAAAAAGATTAATTACACCAGTGTGCAACGGTAGTAAATGCATGAAAACACACCCCAGTGGAGGGGCATTGCATTTCATGTCTCACTGAGGTCTCTTACCTTCCGTGCTACCCAGCCAAACATTTCCATGATAGTTGTTGTATTTTCTCGTTCTTACCAAGGCCGTCACCCTACTGGGGACAGTTTTGACGTCAGGTCCGCTTCTGCTTCCTCAGCGCGACTTTATCTGACATGCTTTCTGCTCGTGACCCAAGCAGGAACGTGCTATGTTTGTGTTTCGAATCAGCAGGCCTCACTTGGGCTGATAAACGCTTGTCCGACAGTTTGTTCACATATGTTTGTTTGTGTAACCCCGGGGGGGGGGGGGGGGGGGGATGGGGGGGTACCTTTCTAGTCATGGGCTGAACTAAGTTTAAAAATGTGTAGTTTTTTTTGGTATCTGTTGATATAGTTTTCATCCATAGCTTGGCATTGCATGACGAATGGCGATATATTTTTTTATGTTTTTTAAGAACTAGTTATGCCGAGGCAGCACGGCGGCACAGTGGTTAGCGCGTGTGTGGCACATTTCTGAGGTCATGAGATAAAACCTTCCTGTGTGGAGTTTGCATGTTCTCCCCGTGCTTGCGTGGGTTTCCTCCGGGCACTCCGGTTTCCTCCCACATTCCAAAAACATGCATGTCAGGTTAATTGGCCGGTCCAAATTGTCCCTAGGTGTGAATGAGCGAGTGAGCTGTCTCTGTGTGCCCTGCAACTGGCTGGCAACCAGTACAGGGTGTCCCCTGCCCACTCCCCGAAGATAGCTGGGATGGGCTCCAGCACCCCCGCGACCCTACTGAGGATGAGCGGTGCAGATAATGGATGAATGGATTGATAGTTATGCTGACATTTATAGCTACATGTTATATTTCATTTAATGTTTGTTTTTAATAGAATTTTTTAGCCAAATTATTTTTGCATTACTAAATTCAAGTATATACATTTATTAACCCCTTTTTGAAACATTAATATGCATTGAAAAAAACTCATGCAATAAATGGTAAATGGTTTGCATTTATATAGCGCTTTTCAAGTCAATGAAGACCTCCCAAAGTGCTTTACAATGTGTTTCACACTTACCCATTCACACACACACTCGCGCACCAATAGCAGCCATGCAAGGCGCCTACCTGCTTATTGGGGGCATTAGGGATTCAGTGTCTTGCCCAAGGACACTTAGACATATAACACGGAGGAGCCGGGAATCGAACCTGCGATCTCTTGATCAATAGTGTTTTCTTTCAAATCTCATTTGTTAAATTTCAAATACAGAGAAATGCACTTTTGAAATTATATTAAAAATGACAATTACATGATTTTAATAATAATAATAATAATAATAATTTCCTTTGTATTGTCATTCTTTGTAACAATGTACACAGAACGAAATGTCGATACACCTGACCCGTTGTAGCGAGTCGATGCAGCCGCAGCCAGAGGGCGCCGCCATTATACCAATTAGGTATGTCTCGGTCGAGGCGCGAACCAGCGACCTCCCAGTCTCAAAGCGGGCACACTACCATCTAGGCTAAATGAACACAATTCTCTGTTTATGAAGAAGGCCATAAAGGGAAACTGGTGACCAGAGTGGCACTAAAACCTCATCTTTTTTTTTAATCTGTGGTACTTTTTTTTTTTCTTAGTTAGTTCATCCTTTTTTTTACATTTTGTGATGTGGGCCGTATCTGGCCCACATGCCTCAGATTGCACAGAACGGGGTCTAACCTCAAACTATTATCTTGTTTGCAATTTTCCCAAAAATTTAACTACACTTTGTCGCTCTCATATGACTATCTGAAGAAAAGTTTATTATGAAAATGTGTAGGTAGAACTTGAGTATTTTATAATTTTTTCTTTATTTGTTTCTTTCTATTATTTCTTATAAAAGAAAACCCTCTTGAGTGGGTCCAGAAAACAACCCAATCAAAAAACAAATATAAATGTATTTCTTCCCTTTTTTTAAAAAAACTATTATGATTATTATTTATCATTCATATTTTTTCTACTTGTTTTTGTTTAAAATCCAATATTCAGGTGTCTTTTGCTATTTTTATTGTTTTTCTTAATTCTTATTTTGGAAGCTGCATACATAAGATCAACTCCTTAGTCAAAAGTATTTGCCAGACAAATCCTAGCATGTTCAAAATCCGTTTTTTTTTTGTTAACCGGAGAAACGATCCTTCAAGTTGACAAATTAGTCCTCTGGTTGTTGTCTTCCCAGGAACAAATATTGAGAAAAGAGTGTGAAAGGTTACGGGAACAGCTCACTTGACCTTCCAAATAAATGTCCGGGAGCAAGCACGAATGGACTCTGGCCTAGCAGGGAACTCATCCTTGGTGACCCAACAAAGCTGAGGCTCCTCAGGAATGTTGTTCTTCCCCTTTGGTTGCTCTGTTGGACCACCCGTGACGCTCCCTGATAAGAACCTTTACCAGGAACTTCCTTGGACTCTTGGGGTTCTTAGTTCAATAACAACTTAATAAATGAGATGGAAATTTTGATAAAATGATATGATGTAACGATCAGGGTTGGGCGGGGATGTCTGATTTTTATTTTCATTGTCTTCCTGGCAAAGAGATAGATGGTTCATGCTCTTTGTAAGACTTTGCACATTCCAATCTGTTACAATGTAAACAAGAAGATACCAAGGGGCAAATTCTCCACTTATAATTTACTTATAAAGTTAAGCCCGAGGATATGATATGAATTCATTCTGAGGTAGGGATTGCAAAGTGAAAATGCAGAGTACCGGGAGGTAGAAACCTATGGTAATTAGCTAACATGTTCAGAACCCCCGTACCACGGATAATAACGCTGAAATAACAAAATGGTATAAGTACTACTTGCATTGATTAAATGACATTAATAATACATATACATTTGAAGGAAAGATGGTGCTATGTTACTTGAACCGGTCAAGTGAAGTAGCGGGTGGAATCAGCGGGTTGTGACAGAGACGGCAGATTAAAAATGAAACTGATTTTAAAAAAATACCTCTAGGATGATCTGCCATTCCTCTAAAATATTTTCTTGCTGTAATCAACTTTTTTTTTTGGTCCACATTGTCCATGGGTTAGGCCCATGCAACTCAGCGAGGGTAGTTCAGAGAAAAGCAAATCAAAATTGTCTTGTTGCCTTTAATGCTTTGACAAGATTAGCATTTTAACATGACGCCGACCAATAGCAGACAGCCCTTTTAGAGACGTAACTATATATGAGTTTTGGAGCGGGTGAAATAATTGTTGTAGATGTCCTTAAGTGGAAAAATGCACTAAAGTGTCGTATTTGACCCCTAGATGGCACCGTCTTATCTGACACAAGCGAGGGTCAGTGATACACGGCACAGCATAGCAGCAGGATGCTGGACATAATGGCGTTGACCTAAATTGGGATTCCAGTGTGTAAACAAAACACGAATTTCTCCAACTATGATTTAAAAAAAAATGAAAATTAACATAGCTTAGTATTCAAATCAATGCTTTTTTTTTAATGAAAAGTCTTTTTTGTACCACTAGGGGGCATTAAATATTACACACGGTCCCTTTAAGGACAGGCTGAAAGAACGTATTTCACACCGTAGCATGAAAACATTAACTAAGGTTTATTCGCCATAATCTGGGGGTTTACTGTACTGAATATTTTAAAAACATTCAGCCCTTTCATCTGTTATGATACCATTTTTCATTTTAGTGAGTTGAATTCACTGCCACACCCATCACAGTATGCTAGACCAGGGGTTTGCAACCCCAAATGTTGAAAGAGCCACTTTGGACCAAAAATAAAAACAAAACTATATATGTTTAGAGCCGCAGAAAAAAAACAAAAAAGCTTTACATAAGCCTTATAAGAAAGAAAAAACATACTTTGTATTATATACAGTGTATGTATATATATATATATATATATATATATATATACATATTACGGTAAATATCTATTTTAATTGAAAAAGACGTTAAGAATATTTGTGCTATGTTTGTCCTCCCACAGAAACCATCTAATTTTTCATTATCAAACATTTCTGAAAAAGCACCAGGGAGCCGAGCGGCTCCAGAGCTGCTTGTTATGGACCCATGTGCTTGACAAAGCAACAACTTTGCATGAACAATATCTTGTATCCGTGAAAACCCGCATCCTTTTTTGGATATTTGTTTTTTATGGCTGCAAAATCTCAAGATATTCAAATAAGTAGATTTTTATTTATGTTTTACGTTGCCCCACGGAAATGACCAAAATCCTTGAAGAAAAGTCGTCAAGCAATAAAAATGACACGCTCAGTAGCAGGGGCTGCATGGAACAATGGCAGTCGGTGGGGGAAGGGGTGCCAGTGTGAAAAGCAGCTGCTCCCACCAGCCCACACTGTTTTATATCTGTGTCTTTAGTTTTCTAGTCAGGAGGTGGTCGCCATGGAGACGTCCTCACTATCTTTCCTTTAGCAATAGAAGCCTGAGCTAAAGTGTGATGTGCATGTTCCAAATGTTTCATTGATCAAGACAAACTTAAGCCAAATAAGTTCCAGAAGCACCCACGTCTTTCACTTGCTATGTGGTAGAACTGCACAAAAAGGGCTATATGTCAAAACGATGAATTTGGTTGAATCGGACATTTCGATTAGTTATAACACACAAAGAATTCTGATCATTCATGTCTTAGCTGATATACAGTGCATCCGGAAAGTATTCACAGCGCTTCACTTTTTCCACATTTTGTTATGTTACAGCCTCATTCTAAATTGGATTAATTTAATCTCTTATCTCAAAATTCTACACAAAATACTCCATTATGACAATGTGAAAAAGTTTTTTTTACTTTTTTTGAATTTATTAAAGATAGAAAACTAAGAAATCACGTTTACATAAGTATATGGTAAAAATAGCGGCGCCCTCTGTTGGCTGCGGCTGCATCGGCTCGCTACAACGGGTCAGGTGTATCGACATTTCGTTCTTACAAAGAATGACAATACAAAGGAAATTATTATTATTATTATTATTATTATTCACAGCCTTTGCCATGAAGCTGAAAATTGAGCTCAGGTGCATCTCTTTTCCACTGATCATCCTTGAGATCTTTCTACAGCTTAATTGGAGTCCACCTGCAGTTAATTCAGTTGATTGGACATGATTTGGAAAGGCACACACCTGTCTATATAAGGTCCCACAGTTGAGTGTGCATGTCAGAGCACAAACACCAAGCATGAAGTCAAAAGAACTGCCTGTAGACCTGCGAGACAGGATTGTCTTGAGGCACAAATCTGGGGAAGGATACAGAAAAATTTCTGCTGCTTTGAAGGTCCCAATGAGCACAGTGGCCTCCATTATCCGTAAATGGAAGACATTTGGAACCACCAGGACTCTTCCTAGAGCTGGCCGGCCTTCTAAACTGAGCGATCGGGGAAGAAGGGCCTTAGTCAGGGAGGTGACCAAGAACCCGATGGTCACTCTGTCAGAGCTCCAGCGTTCCTCTGTGGCGAGGGGAGAGCCTTCCAGAAGGACAACCATCTCTGCAGCAATCCACCAATCAGGCCTGTATGGTAGAGTGGCCAGACGAAAGCCACTCCTTAGTAAAAGGAACATGGAAGCCCGTCTGGAATTTGCCAAAAAGCACCTGAATGACTCTCAGACCATGAGAAACAAAATTCTCTGGTCTGATGATACAAAGATTGAACTCTTTGGTGTGAATGCCAGGCGCCATGTTTGGAGGAAACCAGGCACCGCTCATCACCAGGCCAATACCATCCCTACAGTGAAGCATGGTGGAGGCAGCATCATGCTGTGGGGATGTTTTTCAGCAGCAGGAACTGGCAGACTAGTCAGGATAAAAGGAAAAATGAATGCAGCTATATATAGAGATATCCTGGATGAAAAAAAACTTGCTCCAGAGCGGTCTTGACCTCAGGCTGGGGCGAAGGTTCATTTTTCAGCAGGACAACGACCCAAAGCACACAGCCAAGATCTCAAAAGATTGGCTTCAGAACCACTCCGTGAATGTCCTGGAGTGGCCCAGCCAGAGTCCAGACTTGAATCCGATCGAACATCTCTGGAGAGATCTGAAAATGGCTGTGCGCAAATGTCTCCCATCCAACCTGATTGAGCTTGAGACTTATTGCAAAGGAGAATGGGCAAAACTGCCTAATGATAGGTGTGCTAAACTTGTGGGATCATATTCAAAAAGACTTGAGGCTGTATTTGCTGCCAAAGGTGGATCAACAAAGTATTAAGCAAAGGCTGTGAATACTTATGTAAATGTGATTTCTTAGTTTTCTATTTTTAATAAATTCAAAAAAAGTATAAAAAAAACTTTTTCACATTGTCATAATGGAGTATTTTGTGTAGAATTTTGAGATAAGAGATTAAATTAATACAATTTGGAATGAGGCTGTAACATAACAAAATGTGGAAAAAGTGAAGCGCTGTGAATACTTTCCGGATGCACTGTATACTTTCTCTGCTAGCATCACATGTAGTAATGAATGCTAAAAAATAAGCAGCACTTGCTGGTGGCACGGGCCTGAACTATTTATGACAGTTGATAGCTGCAGTACAATGATTTTGACTTGTGTATGATTTATAGTGTAAAAAGCCTTTAAAGGTGATGCATTTCCTAAAATTTCTGATTTCTTCTTTTATTATAATATGAAAGGAAAAGGGTTGTAAATTCGTCACTCTTTTATTCTCTAAATCACAATAAATCCATATCGTAATTTTGTATTTTTGCCAAACCGCCCACCACTACCTTGTATAGAAGCTAGTTTTAACAATTTCCAAAAATCTCAAAGTAGCAAAAAAGTCGACTAACCTGCATGCTGTTGCAAGCAAATGACAGGACTTTAATAACACGATGTTTCAGAATGCTCCTTAATGAGTGTGCGGCCTTTCCAAGAAAACTTGTCATTTCCAGCAAATTGCCTCTTTCATGTTTTTACTCTCGCTGTGTTTCGAAGGCAGTGCCAATTATCCCCAAAATAACACGACAGAGTGCTTGCAGCTGTCCAGTTGGTCCACTTTATAAACTTTCTGTGGTTAAGTTTGCATCCATTAGTGCATTTGTGTGCAGTAATCATATTGTTAATGATTTTCAAGACTTTGACCTTGCTTGCTCGACTTTGTAGATTTTACAGGAAGTGTTTTTCTTTTCTTTCTTTTTTTTTTCTTTTTTTTTTTATGTGTTTGCTTATGATTAAGACTCAAAATTTTAAAGTGACCGAGTGGAATGATTCACCTCTAAAGGCTGTTGTAGTTTAGAATGGCGATAAAGCATTTGCATTGGAAGAACTTTTCGAAGCCTACTTACATATTTTTGGCAATTCAGCCACTAATGAAAAATGAAAGCTGGTTTTAATCTCTACAAGCTGGATACACCTGTAGCCGTTGAAAAAAGAGGAGCTATTAAAATGTACGATAACAATAGCCGGCAGTCAAGTGGCTAAAATTGGTGGCTAGAGAAGGAAACTGGAGAAAAGGTAAAAGATGCCTGAATGACAGGACTCTGCATCATCTGTTTGCATAAGCAGCTGTATGACACCAATGGACAAAGCAAGAGCAGCAACGATAAAAACTGCAAATATCAGCAAGATATGGCCTAACATAAGTGTCTAGAGAAGGAAACCGTTGGAAAAAAAGTAAATAATGTATAAATATCAACATTGCATTGCATTTTATTTCTTTTAATTGTGTGAAATTTGCCTCATTTTTTTATTCTTATCTTTCTACTTACTCATCATAATTTGTCCTCAATCGGAAATATGTCGAAGGGACCCTATACTCGCTTTCCGATGCCAGCTTTCTTTTACTTGTTTGAAGTTTGTTAGTATGCACTCAGCCAGCAGCAATGTTTTTCCATTTATCAAGACTTTCTGGTTCCCAATTTCTGTGACTCCTGTCTATGTTCCCACTTGTGCCCCTCATGTGACAACGAGTTCTATGTTTTTCTGTGAAACCAACTTTAGGGACAACATTTGTAATAATCCCCAAAAATCTGTAAAATAAATTGGCCAACAAGAACTGCGACAAAACAACAAAAAGAAGCCTTAAAATACCTGTTCAAACCAAAAAAGCCGACTTCCTTTTTTGTTCTCTACTCTTCTTAAATGTGCGTAATTCTCGCAATGCCATTCAATTATTTAATGTTGTTCTGCTTTTGTGTCTGTGCAGGGAGGAAGTACGTGAAAACTGTGTGCGATGGAGGAAGAGGTTCTCCTTTGTGTCCAAGATGAGTGCAAACCCGCACACGGGCGTGCTGGACCCGTCCGTCTGCCGGGTTTCTGTCAGAAAGGTAAATAAAAACACATCGTTAATATGCATGTTTCAAGTCAAACATCTAACTTAAAAATTGTCTCTATTTTGTGGAAAAAAAGACAAACTAAAAGATCTTTTTTCACAGACACTAAATTTTGCTCATTATTTTTAATTCATTTATTTAATTGTTTTTTTTTGTCTCATGTAACTAGCCTTTGGCGACCTAAAATGTCTAATACACATGGAAAAATATGTTCTCATCTTTAGGAAAACGATTTTAGAATGTCTATTTACAACATTGACAACATTTTCTGTCATGTAAAATACATTTTAAATTAAATTATCTTTATGTGACTCAAAATCTTTCACAATATTTTTTTCTCGTTAGATTATAAAAAAGCATTAACATTTTATTTTCATTAAAATATTAAAATGTATTATTTATACTCACAATATATACATATATCTATTTAAATTAGTTTGTTAGATAATGCAATAATACATTGCTACAGATACAAATTTTGCAGCTGATGTTTGGCATATAAAGCAGGGGTCGGGAACCTTTTTGACCCATAAAAAAACATAATGGCAAAATGTTAAAAAAAAAAATTTTGAGAAAGAGGGCCAGCCATTCTATATGTATTTTTAGAAAATAATCAAAATTTTCAGCACATTTTATTTTACTGTGTAACGTTAGATGAGTTGATAAAATGTATGAAATAAGAATAATTACAGAGCCTTTGTTCCATTTCAACAGATATAAACTGGTCTCCCTCCTGTAATTACTTAAAATCTTTTGTTTCACAACAAGGTGAAAGTAGAGTTCTTTTGTATACAAAATACTGCAAACGAAGATACTGATGTATCCACATTTGTTGCAGAAAGCGCTGGGCAAAGATAAGTGCATAGCTCTGCCTACACCTACCGCTCTTCCAACCAAATTGCTCTGTGTGTTTGATTGGCGTTTTCTGGCCGCTTAGTTTTCCTGTGGGTTTTCCTCATGAAATGTCTCAACACTGAACCCAAATTGTTAAATGAGCTTCCATATAAAGGGTTCTTTAGTGATGTACAGCCAAAATGGGGTCTGTTGGTGTGACACCTTGACTGTAAAATGTAGTTGGAAGTATGCACTGTATATACTGGACCAAATCTTGGAATTCATTATGACAATAGACCTCAATACATTTTTCCAAAAAGGTTTTGGCCACTGACATGGAATTCTCCTATTAGAAGCAAATGTCCACCAAATAAGACCTACTACAATCTGATTAAAGAATTTTGTGTTGCTGTGGCTTATCCTTCTTAAATGTGTTCTGTGTGATCATTTTTATAATTTATTATTTATCCATTCAAATCAGTTCTGAAGAAAAATGAGTCATCTTGTGTGTTCATTTGCTTACCATGTCCTCCTTCCTGTTTTTTCGCCTCTGCAGGAGTTGAAAGGCGGGAAAGCATACACAAAGGTACGAGACCCCCAAATAGCAAAATAACGAGTTTGTCGGCGACACCTCCGAAGCCTTGTGTGCCATTTCCTGTAAACTGCTAAATTTAGTCCACTTCCCTCCTTGGAAGTGAGGCTTCATCACACGCGCCTCAGAGGAAAACAGAAGCCGCCGGAAAATCCAGGAAACTGGGAATGAAAAATGGCCCCAGTTGGCCCCTAGGGTCTCGCCAAGTTAACTGGTCGACGTGACCGTGGATTTTTATCTAATGAGGAAATATTAGATGCGTAAATTTTACAAATATTTAATATGATACGGATTTCAAAATTATGAGGTACTCATAAAAATATTTTACACATGAATCTGTGTAGCAAAAAAAGGTTTAAACCAATATTTATATAGGGAAAAAAACAGTAAAGCCCAGGTTACAACGTGAATAATGTCTGAGGTGGGGATCACTAAGTGAATTTGTCGTACAGCGGTGGATAGAAACCTAGGGTAATGCGCAGATGATGCCTTCTGAACCTCCGGTGCCCCAAATGAAAACAGAAATTATCAGAATAGTATTTAGTAAGTACTTCTTATGTGTAACATATGTGCACATAATAAAATAAGTATAGATGTTTGACATTTTCATTTTTCTCCACTGGTCATCACCTACAAGGTTACAATAAATTGGAAATCAACAGCTTTGATAGATAATTGACATAACATAATGAAAAAAAGGCCAGACAGGAAAAAGCTAGAGCTTATCTTGGTCCTGTCTCCTCGACAACCCAAACACTTTTGACATCATTCTAGTCATGTAATCAGAATTTTATAACAACGCATTTTGAGTAACATAATTGACATCTCATCATCACACAAGAAAATAAGCATTTATATTAAATCTGGACAATCATAATTCTGTTTAGCAGATATCATGTAAAGCGAAAAACTATTGTATTCACCTTTGGTGTGATGTGACTTGGGCTGTTACAGTGGAGTAGCGGGTGGATGCAGTGGGCGAAAGAGGCAGAGGATTAAAAATGAAATTGAGTTTAAACCTTACAATTGTGAGCATTGTCATGCCTTTGGAAGATTTTCTCGTTTTAGTCGCCTTTTATATTTTAACATTAGTTTTGATCCTCGATAATTTACATTATTCGTATTTATTTTATTATCATTGCATGCTTGGTTACCATGGTCACCTTACTGCTTCTCACTTTAGCATCTCTGCAAGCCTTGGGGAAAATACTGTACAAAAATACAGTATTGTATCGATACAACTGGCAAAGTCTTTACAATGCACACAAGATTCTGAACTGAATGAAGAAAGAAAAGGGCTTTGTTTGGACTAAAAGGTTTAACTGTGACTGTTTTTTATATCCAGCTGGGCTTTGCGGACTTGAACATGGCGGAGTTTGCCGGCTCAGGTTCCACGGTGCGTTGCTGCCTGCTGGAGGGCTATGATACCAAGAACACGCGACAGGACAACTCTATCCTCAAGGTTAGCATCTCTTAGCATTGGCTAGCGGATGGCGATTTAAGTGTCATGGGGACAAACCAATTCGGTTTGTTTTTCACAGGTCATTATTGGGATGTCCCTTCTGTCTGGAGACCCCTGTTTTAAAACGTAAGTACAGTACTTCTTTTTTTTAAAGTGTGAATCTTTGTTTTCGGCCTGAAGAAACAAACTAAACATAACATACAAGAAGGAGAAAAATCTCAAAAGTAACTTAAAGTAGCTAAAAGCTATCTGGTGCCATGCTCAACAATTTGTTTTTGTGGCCACTTGTGTGCCCGCCCTGCTGTTTGACTGATTCAGATTCAGATTCAGATCTACTTTATTGTCATTCTAGTACACGTGTATACAGAACGAAATGTCGATGCATCTGACCCCCACAGTTTCCTTGAATGTACAGATATAAATAATGTTGTATTGTATTTTGGCTACGTGTAGTATTTTACCATAGTGCCGATAGTGCAAGAAGAGTAGCTAACCAGATGTGCAAAATGGGCAGTCAGGTTAACAAGTCAGGTACACAGTAACATTAACACTGTAACAATAATGCTGTAATTACAATAGTGCAGAGAGCAATGTGCAAGGAGTGGCAAGCTATAAAGAAAAACTGCCAGTAGTGCAGATTAGCAGCCGTTTAGATTTAAGTTAACTATATGTTAGATGATGATGTAAGTTATGATAATTTGTGTATATGTTTGGATGAAGAAGCATCCAAAGTCAATTTGGGTCTTTTATAAGCCTTTGGCCTCAACCTGTAATCCCTTTTATTTTAAGGTAATTCATTAGTTTTGTGATGTTTGCTGTGCCATAATTGAAAGGAAAAAATAATCTTGAAAATACAAATACAATACAAAATACCAGTGGCCAGCAACCACCAGGCCGCACAGAAAGAAATTAACTTTCCCTATTCTTTGCTTATTCTGCATTTAATTTATGCATGTTTTACGCAAAAAAACCCGAAAGTTTGGGTGCGCGTGATGGTATATTACCGACTTTGAGCAATGATTTTGCTAAGCATTTGATGCAACAGGAATCAAACTGGATCATGGCGGTGATAACACCAAATAGTAACCACTAGGCCAGGGGTCGGGAACCTATGGCTCGCGAGCCATATATGGCTCTTTCTATGAGTATCTGTGGCTCAGAGACTAATTTGATTGCATGCAAATTTCTCCATCTTGTTCAAAACCGGGATTGTCTATCCTATTCAGGTACACGTAAAGCCAAACCAAAGCTAAATGCGAAGGAAACACTTCGCAGTATATATAGGGCACGTTTTTCACTACAATTTACAGTCAAGGTGTCACACAAAAAAAGGGGAAAAAAAAACTCGTTTTGGCTGTACAACGCTAAAGAATCCTTTATTTAAAAGTTCACTATATAATCTGTGTTCAGTGTTCAGATACTTTATGATGAATCCACAGAACTGTAAATACGCCAAAACACCGGAAGAGAACTTAGTCATTTGGGTGAGTGGGATGAGTGATGATTGGGTGAGTGGGAGGGATGGGTGGAGCTATGCAAAAAGTACAAGCATTCCCTCCCATCTCTCGCCAAAGGTAAGCACATAAGGCTCCCTATTCTCAGAATGTTGTGACGTTTTTACAAAATAAATGCTTGCATCTGGTTTTGAAACCAATATGTATGAAAAAAGGGTCAAAAGGAGTTTAACCGATCTTGAGTAATTGCAAGAAAGAGACAAGTTTAAAGTGGTCTGTTTGTTGAATTTGGGACAGGGGCTCTGGCATTATTCTCTTTTCATAATTTTTATCAAATCATCAAAAATAAATGTGCTGAAGACTAAGCTTTTGTCTGGGGCGCGGGTTTAGCAATTTAGTAAATTTGTCTCATAATATATGGTGTGGCTCTTTCCCAAAATAAAATTAATATTTTTTGCTTTTATGGCTCTTTGAGTCAAAAAGGTTCCCGACCCCTGCACTAGGCCATTAGGATTGTAGATGACATAGGAAAAGGCAATTGATTTTTTTTCTCTTCATTACACCATTTTTATGGGAAATAGTTCAGGCATAACTACATTGTACAATCTAGCGTGAGTGAAAATAGTGTGATAGCACAAAATGTAATGATTTTTCTTATGTCATCTAGATCCGCAGCAATCTAGTAAATGTGCAGTGAATTTAGGTTGATCATTATTATTAATATAATTATTGTTATTTGCTTCACAAATAAACATGACTTGACTTAACTATTATTCTAATGTTTTTGTTGGGCCGGTTTGCGAAAATATTGTCTCACATTAAACCTTCTAGGGTAAAGAAAACGTTGTGAACCACTGTTTTTAATACAGCCTAATTATTTACACTCTGTTTTTTGGAACAAACTATTCAAAATGTATGTCATTATTTGACAAGAAAACCACTTTAACCCCAAAATTTTCTGACGTCATCAGTCACTGAAATATTTCATCAGTCTGAAACAAGTTAACGGAAAACTATAAAGCCGGCATAACCCAAAAAGTGCTGTAATATTCCACTCGTACAACAATTTTTCATAAACATGTTCTTGTTACATTCACGACAGTCAAGTGGATCCAACAGTGTAAAAAATTTACTCGAAATACTGCTGACAGATTAGAAAAAATCTGCCTAGAAGAATTCCTGCATCGTTTGACAATCCTTGTTGTAATCCTCCCCATAATTCCCTTTTAAAAGTAAACAACCTCGTAAGACTGTTTTCAATATGGCCGTTAGCCTTCACCCTTTCTATTGACACCACTCTCAACCAATTGCACGGTCCATGGGCTGCGATAGCCTATGAAGGCCTGTATTGAGAAAAAGGACATCACCTACTTTGGCTTCCAAATTTTCAGCTAGTAGTGACTGATTCAAATGTTGATTGACACATTAGTTATCCAATTAAATTCCCAACATAAATATTTAAAATATACGCATATTTTCGTTGTGTATTTAAATCAGAGCCAAAAATAAAGGTGTGTAATGCAACTAGTGATCCATTTTTACGCACAATTGTGCACCCTTTCAGTGATTGGCTTCTGGAAAGGGACTTCAAACTTTTACAACGCTTTCACAATGTCTAATTGTTGGCCAAAGTAAAATACATGGTTGCAGAGCTTTTAGAGCTGTAAACTGGTAGTCTCTAATTGGCAACTTCTGTAAATGCCTTTGCATACTTTAAGAAAAACGTGTAAAATACAATGTGAATCTTTTCAGTTTTTGATCAAATTTCACCCTGGAACGGGTAAGGTTTAATTCTATTGTCTCAGCTGTTTTCCAACTAAATGCCCATTCTACACTCCTTTGCAGGAATGTAATTCAGGCGGGAATAAAAATCTTCTTTATCTGTGTGTACAACTTAGGTTACTCAATGTTAGTAGCACTTGCAGTGATTATTTAAGTTTAAGAAAAAAACCTTAGTATGTTAACTTTCAAAAGAGACCAAAACCATCCATAATATCCAAAGGGTTTAATAATATTTTGTTTTACTTTGGGTATGTCTTGGATTAGGATTTCAGGCGAATTTTACAGGATTGTGAAGTGGTTAAATTTATTTTTCTGGAAATTTCACATACACCCACAAAACAAACAAAAAAAAACAGTTTGCGAACTTTGGGTGTGTTCTTGCTTGCATCAGGCCAGCCAGCACAGCCAAGAGTATCTCGGTACCGGGACGTGAGCACACCCTGCAGCTGGACTGCAAAGGGGAGGGGACCACGGCGGAACCCGGCCCGCCTGGAGGGATTTCTCTAGGCCGAACGCCCAAACATCGACCTTCTATCGTTAGCTCAGGTGCACGGTGACAGTAAAATACGATTGAAAACTTGGAGTCGTTCCTTCTTTCGCTCTGACAAAATGTGTGTTTTCTTTCTCTCAGGTCTTCTAGAAGACCCCGAAAGCAATCCGTGCGTCGCCGGAGAACTTTTTCAGTCAGGACATTCTCGCAATTCCAGTTACGCCAGCCAGCAAAGCAAAATCTCTGGTTGGTGTTTTTTCTCCAAACCGGAACTAGCTTTGAGTTTAGCATTTAGCATTTGCTCACTTCAGTCATGTGCCACAGGCTACAGCACGGAGCACTCATGCTCCTCCAGCATGTCGGACCTGACGCACCGCAGGAATACCTCCACTGGTAGCAGCACCTCAGGGGGCCTGGGTAGCTTTGCTACCGACACCCCAGCTGATGCAGAAAGAGAAGTGGGGCGTCCGGAGAGACCCCCTCGGCCGCCCAGGCCGCTACTGCCCGCCAATAGGAACCCCAGGTGCGCTCCCACTTTTTGTTATGGAAAACTGCATTTAACTTTTTGGTTCTGTTCTGCAGAAACTATATATTTTCACATTATCAATATTTTTGAAAAAGCACTAGGGAGCGCCAAAGAACCGCATATATCTCCAGAGCAAGTTTGGTGGGTGGAGAGGTCCGAACTTGTTGGCGATAGAAAGCATCTTCCTCTGTTTAGCTAGTCAGAATGCAGAACACAATGCACAATGAAAATCGTTGAAGTAGTGAATCTGCGATACAGCAAGGGACTACTGAAATGGCGTGGTGCCCTCGCACACTGAAACTATTTGGTGGCGTGGTTTTCTGCTCTCCAGAGTTGTTCACGTCGCCTCTTTTTGGATCTTTTCTTCATTCAAAATAGCGACTACCACATAGTTAGAAAGAAATGAAATGAAATGATCTGCATTTATATAGCGCTTTTCAAGTCAAGACTTCCCAAAGCGCTTTATAGTGTGCTTCACATTTCCCAATAGCGGCAGTGCAGCCATGTAAGGCGCTAACCTGCTTATTGGGGGTATTAGGGGTTCAGTGTCTTACCCAAAGACACTTCGGCATGTAACACGGAGGAGCCGGGATTCGAACTGCAATCTCTCTATCCCAAGACGAGCGCTCTACCTCCTGAGCCACTGCCCACTGCTCGCACAAAAGCCGAATGAAGGCTGCTGAGTCGAGAAAAAAGTGAGCCACCAGTGCTGTTGACATTTATGGATGCAGTGGGAACAGATTCGTGAGCCGGCTCTTGGAAGTGATTAAAGGGAGGCAGCCCTCCACCAATAAACAGCTTGTTTCCTTTCAAGATGTCTTTTTTCTCATATGATTGGTCAATATGCATATTTTTGGGACTCTGTGTTGTTGATTTTAAATTTGTTGAGCATAAAAAAGGTAAAATTGTTTGGTATACAATCTTTTTGGGATTTTTATCAATATTTCAATTTCCCCCCCTTTGTTTTTCATTGTTAATGTGTTTGTATAAAAATGTAAAGTTTATTCTTTTTTTCTTCCATACCTTTTCTCCCTTTGCTCTCATATGTTTTCTTTTGTTTCTTAGTTCTCATTACATTTATTAAACTCACTTTATATTGTTTACTGTTGATAGTTATTTTATTATATTGTTTACTGTTCATATTTGTTACACTTAATTTGTAGGGTAAATCTGTTGCTGGTGAGGTGCAAGGTTCTAAAACACAACTACTGTTCTCTATTGACCTGTCTCGAATACTGCTGAGAAAATTTCAAATTCTTTTACATTATTTTAACTTATTTTTAAAGTAACAGAAATAGTTAGTTTACCTGGAAACTGGTTAGTTTTACCATAAAGTATTCAGTTCCTCTCCAAGTTATTTTTTGGAAGAAGTAGTTAGTAACTATAATTACTTTTTTTAAAGTAATGTGCCCAATACTGATAGCCTTTCACTTTAATCAGTAACAATTAATGTAGTTCTCAGCATTAAAAAGTTTGGTGACCCCTTTTTTAGACATTGCACATCAACAAACTAAACCTCAAAGAACAATCACAAGCCATTTTTTCTTGAAGTTTTTATAAATAAAAATCACAACAAAATAATAAATGCAAAGTTAGTCAACAAAAACCAACTGTAAAATCCAATCAAGGGAACAAAAAAGTGCAGCCAAAGACATTTCTGAGCTCCATGGTCACACATTTTGTGTTGCAACTTTCAGGAGGAAGCAAGATTCTGTGGAGAGTCAGCCGTCTTGGGTGGACGACACTCGCATGGATGCAGACGACATAGTGGAGAAGATTGTCCAGAGCCAAAACTTTGAGGATGTCAGCAACACTGAAGGTACTCACAAATGTTAACGTCAGCCACAAAAGAAGAAAAAGTCAAGTACATAGTGTACTAGTACTTGAGCAAGTTCCTTTCATCAGTTTCAACCTTAGTCTTCATTATTTATTGATGACAACAAAATCTTTTTTTCATGTAACAAAGTCTCAATGTATTTGTGTGTGTGTTCTTATACAACAGAAACACATTAACTTATTCAATGCCATAACATATACATAAGTTTTCAGAAGCTTTGTCCCTGAGTGCCAAAAATTAAAAAATGCGTTGTTTTGTTTTGTTAGGCGTATCTATTCCGTTAGTATCAAGCCTCTGGGAATTATATCTGTATGATAAATCACCATTAGATAGCAGGAGTGACTTTGATCAGATCTTTGTCAACACTTAGTGCCTAATTCTGTCCCATTTTCCACAGTAGGACACCGTATGGCAGTGTGTAGGCGACAGCCCGTATCCCAAGTACTTGCAGTGTGGTGATAAACGTGATGACATAAGTATAGACTGAACCGTTTTAAAGCTTTAATCTTTTGAAGGGCCCTTGTTTACGTCGGGACAGAGAGGGATGAAGTTTAGTGCACATCACATTGTCATGATTAACCGAATCATGTGATCATTTCACCAGAATATAGGTGGCTTAAAGGTTCTTGCAAATTTTATGCATCGTTCATGCACAAGTTCAATGTTCTTGCAATAATATGTTATTTTGCAAGCAAAGGCACCTTTGTGTTTATGGAAAGCATTGTTTGTATGTAGGAAGTATAAAAAATATACAGGGAAAAAAAGGACTCGAGTGAAAGTTCTACAGGAAATGCATCATTTTACAAAAAGCTGTTTTTTTTCAGACTTTTCTTCTAATGAATGATGAGGGTTCAAGCTTTCTTTTGATTTGTCCTATCCCTGTATACCTACAGAGCTACATTTTCTGTAGGCCTACAAAAATGAGTCAGAAATGAGGCAAAAAAAAACTGCTGGCACCAGAAAGTCCCACTTGAGAGGAGGGTTTGGCACTGAAAGAATGTTGCAGATGCAGGCACTCTTCTTTTTGTCTTTATTGTTTTCTCCATCAATGTAGCACACATTTTGTTGAAATTTTGTTTTGTTGTATTTTGCAATTAATAGTTGTTTAAAAACCACTATTCAAAAACCGTATTGTTATTTTGTAAGAATAATTAGCATAGTAAATCTAAATACTTTCAAGAGGTTTGGCTTCCCCACTTCCAACAATTAAAAAGTTAGTTCGAATTTAGAACTAAACAATGAATGTGTTTAGAACAACATGGGGTTCCTCATGTCCTCTTAATGTAAACTAAAACGGGGTGTATCTTGTCTGTCATGTGAAAGAGAACATTTTAATTTTTCTTAATAAATGGTAAATGGTCTGCATTTATGTAGCTCTTTTTAAGTCAATGAAGACTTCCCAAAGCGCTTTACAATGTGCTTCGCACTTACCCATTCACACACACACTCACACACCAATAGCGGTTGTGCAGCCATGCAAGGTGCCAACCTGCTTATTGAGGGCATTAGGGTTTCAGTGTCTTGCCCAAGGACACTTCGACATATAACACGGAGGAGCAGGGAATCGATTCTGCGATCTCTTAATCCCAAGATGAGCTAAGTTGTTAAAATATGAGTACTTTCTCGTAGGACTACAGGGAACTACCTAACCTTGGTTTCCTTCCAATTCATTTTCAAGGTTACGTAGTTCATTTATGTTAAACACAATTTAGTTGTTTTATTTATATTGTTTTTGTCTTTTATTAGCATATTTGGTATTGGAGTAATCCATAAGAAATCCAATTGAATCCAGTTACAATACTTCAATAGTGTATTTCGGATTACATTACTGATTACAACTGGTAACTAGTAAATGCATCGGATTACATTTTTAAAGTAATCCTCCCAACCCTATGAAAGGGTTAATTCAATTTTGGCAGGCATTATTTAGAACCAAAAGATTAAAAAAAATGTTTTGTCTAAACCTTTTATGCTAAAGATTGCTTATTACCATTTATTTTTATTAGGGATCTAGCTTACTATTGTAACCACAAAAACGAATGCATTGTTGATTATCATCACTAGTAAAATAGTATGTTAGTTTACTTGTAAATAATAGCAAATATATTAAATATGTATAAATCAGTGTGTGTTATATTGTGCTTTGTGAGGTGTGGATTAGACTCACCGAGTTCTAATAAATATTATAAAATCATAACATAAAGTCATCTTAGTACACATTTTGAATAAATAAAATCTTTATGATTTGTATTTCATTTACACAGTGGAATCTCTACCTAAAATCGCCGCCGTGTTTGTCTGGCAACTTTCTGCTATGTTGTGTCAAAAACAATGCCATCTAGTGGAGGAAAGTTACACACTGGGGCTTTAAAAATATAAAAGTACTATAGCTCTCCTGCCACTAGTGTTAGAACGCGGTATTGCACTCCTGTACCCAAAGCGTTAAAATAGAGAATTTTATCTCCGAGCCAGATAAGAAAAGAGCATCACCTGGCTCACAGGTCATATGTTCCTGACACCTGCTTTAGCATCACTGCAAGCTTTGAACCTTTAGTAAATAAATATAAAAATCACAAAGTATGAAGTATTTGGCTAGAAAACCAATTTCTTGTTGATATGGTATAGTCGGGCAGATGCCTTTAAAAAGGGGCCAAAAAAACGTCTCATTCCACACCGCTAAGTGAAACGTAATAAGGCAGGGTTACTGTATCCCGGAAGTTAACTGTACAGTAAAAAGAATGCATTAATGTTTGCTTATTTTCAGTGATAAGCTAACGCATAGCGTCCTTTATCTCTAAAACACAGACAGCAACCTGCGTCTCTTCGTCAACCGAGACGGCAGCACAGCGCTCAGCGCCATCCAGCTGGGCAACAGGTAAGCGTTTCTTATTGGCCGTATGCAGAGGTGGGTAGAAACGAGTTGCATTTACTACGTTACATTACTTGCCTAAGTTTAGGATAATCTTTTTATTTCTAGGAGTATTTTTAAATCACTATACTTTTTACTCTTACTTAAGAAGTTTTGGGAAGAAAGGGTACTCTTACTCTGCTACATTAGGAGACATTGAAGCCGTTACTTAAATCCCCTCCATGTAAGTAAGCGTCTCTATCTCTAAGGCGCATTGTTTTCTCGTTTTGTTGCTTTTATTTAAATTTGACCAGTGACTTAAAGAACCATAAGGTGGCACTTATGAGCAGGCTTGGGATTTCTTTTTTACTGTTTTGCCGGACAGTTGCTCATTAAGTACCATTTCATTTCACATCTATTTATCTAGATATTTATTTACATATTTTTGATGGAGGCATGTTTTGATTTTTTTTTTTTTTTTGAGAACTTTTTAAATTGTATGGAACTTATTTTGAATAATGTATTCCTTTATTTTTTGATGGAATAATTTTATTATCCATTGAGTTATTCATGCATTTAAACACATAAATCATTGGAATATAGATTTAAAATATAAAATCCCAAAATTATATTCTTCTGAAGTAACAGTACTTTTACATTAATATTTTTTTGGGCTACTCTACCCACCTCTGGCCGTTTGGCACACCAGAAAAAAACTAACCGCTTTCCGTTTTCCCCTTTAGTGTGTCAGCGGGCGGCTATGAGCCGGTAGTCATCGAGAGCCACTAGAAAGCCACTAGACGCAGATTCGGCTGGTCCGAACATGGCAAAGTGGGAAAAAAACACGGCTATTTGCACTTTAACCTCCAGTTGCCATTTTGTTTTCCGCACGGGGCTTGCTTGTTCCTCTGTGTCGCGAGCATTATCGGAATGGGAAGATAAGTGATTCAGTCTTGACAGAACTTGATCAAAATAAGTTGGGCCTGACAAAATAATCAGCAAGACAATTTCACTCAATACTAGCTTTTTAATTCAGAAAAAAAAAAGTTTTTTAAATTTATCTTTTTTTCCTGCATAAACAACATAATAATTTGAAAATAACGTTGAAATATTGCTCCTCTGTGAGTTTCCTCAAATTGGAGGACGGAGGTGGCGATATTCTGTGTCGTGAGATCGAACGACAATTTTCTGTTGCTGTAAGCCTTAGGAAACTAAAATGTTTTTGGCCGATAAATCCCTTATTAGATTTTTTTTTTTGCCAAGAATTGGAATCATCACTAGCCTAAAAGAAGTCTCTACAACAAAATTTGTTGTGTTCCGTTGTTTTGTTTTATATCATTGTTAGCGTTAAATATGTCTCGTTAATTCAATATGGTTACTATCGTTACTATCCGTTATCACAGCTTATCATAGGATTTTAAATTGACATTACATAATAATATATGTTTAAAAAACATGTCAACATTGCTGCAGCCCGTTTTGCGACCCTAATTGGAAAGAGGGGGTTTCCCTGAGTTGTAAACGGGAAAAACAAAACCAACATTTTTTGTAAGCCATAGGAAACTAAAATATTTTTGGTTGATATATTCCTTATTGGATATTTTTTTGCCAATAATCACTGGCCTGAAAAAAAGTCCTTACAACAGATTTTGTCGTGCTCCGTTGTAACATCTTTTTTAATTATTGTCGTTGGCGTTAACAATAATTCAAATATTAATAGTGTTCCTATCCATCATCACAGTTTAGCATTCAAAATTGTCATTTTTTAATGTTAGATGTTTGTTTACAAATTATGCTGCAGCCCGTCTATAGACCTTTTGCCATTTTAATGTTATTTTACTCTCTAGGTCAGGGGTTGGGAACCTTTTTCACCAAAAGAGCCATAATGGCAATATATATATATATTTAAAACATTTTTTTAGAGGGAGCCATACCATATATTTTAAGACAAATTCAAGAAAAACTGCGATACCAGCTCTCCAAAAAAAAATCTTTTTTCTGTGCATTTCATTTTACTGTGTGGGGTTAGATGATTGGATACAATTTATAAAATAAGGATAGTGCTTGAGCTTGTATCCCACATCAACAAATAACTTTTCTCCGTCGGGGCAGACAGCGCTGGGTAGAGATAAGTGCGCTGTGTGCACAGGTCCACACACCCTTACTGCTCACCCAATCAAATTGCTCTGTTTGCCGGGGTGCGTTTCTTGCAGTTTAAAGTTGTACTGTGAGTTTTTTTATAATTGTCTCAACAGAGAACTTAAATTGTTTATTGAGCTTCTATATAAATAATTCCTTTGCGATGTGCAGCCAAAAAAGGGGTCTGTAAAATATAGTAAGGAATATGGTCTTTATATACTGGACAGAGCAGTTCATACCGTTAGTGTTACGTCAGCTATGTGCGCACTGTACTCAGCACTTATTAGAATTGGAATCCTGTAGATGAAACTTGCATGAGTATAATTGTACTCCGAGCCATATGTAGTCATGAAAACATCCCTGCTCGAGGATATGATTGCTGTATTGAACATTATCACAGTGAGGTAAATTTTAGCAAATATTTTTTTTTTAAGTAATTTACTGAGGACACTACCTCGTTGATTGTGATACTGCTAAGATGATGTTCAAAGTGGTCAAGGGTTTTTTCACAGAATTTGAATGATGTTATGAGTTCTGTGCAAAAAGCTCTGTTGTCAGCTGTGTTGCCATACTTCTACATCTGGGGTCCGAAACCTCTTTTCATGGGTGTACATAGCTCTGAGATCAAATCTGATGGTTTAAAATTAATTTTGATCAGCGCAATGCTGAGTTGGGTGCGTGCATAGCTGGAGGAGTGATGATATTTCATTGGGCTTTGTCCAGTATATAAAGGGCACAGTCTCAACTAAAGTTTACAGTCAAGGTAACACCCCAGCAGACTCCATTTTAGTTGGACTACACTAAGGGATCCTTTATATGAAAGCACATTGAATAACTTAGGTTTACTGTTGAGACACTTTATGATGAAAACCCACAGGACCAAATGTAAACACACAAAAAACACCAGAAAAGTACAAAGAGCAATTTACACATAGCACACTCCTATCTCTCTTAGTACTCGCCCACTGCAGTGAATGGAAATACCTGAGATTTTTGTTTGTAGTTTTTGTGACAAAAAATGTTTTGCTATTATGGCTCTTTGGGTCAAAAAGGTTCCCTAGCTCTGATCTACAACTTTGTTTTTTTTTTACGTACTGTACATATGTTGGCCTGGAGAGGGATGGGCGCCACCAGGCTGAACTTGCCCAAGACACACCACAGGAAATGGTGCCCTTACGACCCAAGTGGTTAAGGGATCCCACCAACCAACCAGCCTGAACTCTCCCAAGCCGCCACTGGCTCTTTTCCCTACCTCTTACCCAATATGACGCGTGAAAAGGCCAGGAAAGTCCCTGTTGATCGGGGAACTCCATGTGAACCACTTTGTAGTTTTTAGAGGCTGCTACTTTACTTGTATTTTTTTTTTAAATGCGCCTGAAGCGTCTTCACCTTCTGCACAGACGCCGATGACGGCCATAGACTCATCGTTTTGCTGCTCCCTGGTGGAAGCAGCTACTGTTTACAACCAACGTGGCTTGCATAATGTTATGCGCGGAAACGTTTGCCTACAGCTGGTCTGCTTGCAAGCTTTTCTTTTGCGTCATTTGTTAGTCTTCAACTTTGTTTTGGAAAAAGTTTCCATCCAAACATTTTTTTTTTGATCCTCACACTACTCTTTGTTGTTAGCGATATATTTTGGGGATGAACCACTAATTTGTTGGGTTGACACAACCTATTTAACTCTTTAAAAAAGGAATAGCATTTATCCATGTTTTGTTTTGTCCTTTTATTCTATGATGGTTTTGCCCGGAGGATGGATGATAATAAGCTATGCACACAACTCACCTTCCCTCTGATTTTATTTTTCTCTCCCACTATTAGAGATTCTAACAAGAGTATAGTATCGTAACAAAGCCTGGAATGGTATAAAAATTACTTTTTGTAATACTTATAAACAATAAAAATCTTATAACTTTGAATAGTGTGTTTTTTGTATTTCGACAGACATTGTGTATTTTTTTCTTTGCTATTCCAGTTGTCTGGAAGTCTTCCGATTCACCTGGGAATGCAAAATGTGAAATTAAGTGCTAAGGAATGCCAATATGGTGGCGCGGTGTTTGAGTGGTTAGCGCATCTGCCCCATGGTGCTGAGGTTAAGGGTTCAATTTCACAGGGTTTGTATGAGTGCTTGAAATGCTTGAAAATGCTTGAATTTTAATGTGTTTTTAAAGTCAGGAAAATACTTGAATTTTTGGTGACATGCTTAAAAATGCTTGCAATTGCTGCCATTGCCAATGTTTCCTGGTAATCTGACTCGATTGACTACGCATTAAATTGAGAAATAAATGTAATAAGTGAGAAAAATGGCGCCGATAGTGGCTTTTCGTTTTCGAGTTCTCATGTGAAGCGTCACTTTCCCCTACTTGAAGCATCCAAGAAGACAGGTTCATCAGACTCGTCATGGGAATTGTCTTTTTTCCAGAACCGTCTCTTTCCTCTCAGCTCACTGAGAAGATTTGGGCTCCCAAATGGCTCCTCATATTTTTTGTTCTTTTTTAGTGATTTACTGTCAATAATGGAAAAACATTATGCACTACATTCATTAGTAATTCATTTAAAACAATGTGTTATTTTTCTATATTATAGAAGCAGTGTACAGTGTACTTTTAGCTTACTTAATTCAAACGTTCAAATTGTTTCTACTAAGCAACTTTGAGGTCAAGCAACACAACAAAATATATAATAAAAATATTTAGTTTTTAGTCCAACAACAAATTAATAATAATAATAATAATAATAATTTCCTTTGTATTGTCATTCTTTGTAACAATGTACACAGAACGAAATGTCGATACACCTGACCCGTTGTAGCGAGCCGATGCAGCCGCAGCCAACAGAGGGCGCCGCCATTTTACCAATTAGGTATGTCTCGGCCGAGGCGATGGAATATAAAAATACACTTTTTTTAATGGTAAACATAACTTGCTTTCATATTTTGGTTAGTCAAATAATATATGTGTTTATTTTGATTAAATTCAAAGTAAAAGACATAATCCCATAAAACACATGAACTTTAAAAATGTACTCAGTGCGAAGAAGGCTGTCGATTCAACATGCTCTCCAGCTAATCTTCTATTTATTGCCGTTCTCTTGTCTTTTTTGCTTTCACTTTTGGACACATGTGTGGCCAAAAATACTTACAGTAGGGACGAACTTATTCGGTTGGGTGGGCGTCTAAATTTCGACTTCTCGGGCACTTTTTATACCGCTTATGATATACCGAGCGAACTTCAAAGAGATCCGGCATCCTTGTGGACAGCTATCCCTCCTAATAAACGACGACAACGGCGCCGTAAAGACAGAAAACAGAAGCGTGGTTGCCGTGCAGGTAGATGTGTGAAGCGTGCGAAGTCTAAGGAGCAAGAAGGACGCGAGGATGTAACTAATTCCACCATTCATTCCTCGCCGGACAACCGACGCTTGTGTAAGTTACACTCAGCGCTCACGAACGGCCCCAACGGCGGCATCTTTTGAAGATCTCTACAAAGACTACAAAGACTTCAGCTAAGTCAAATGATTCAGCAAAGCTAAAATTTGGTCTTTTAAATATTAGATCGCTTGCTCCTAAAGCTTTACTTGTTGATAACATTATTCGTGATTATAAACTTAACTGTATGGGTCTTTGTGAAACTTGGTTACGCCCGGATGAGTATTTAGCGCTAAATTATGCTTCACCCCCTCTCTACGCGAGTAGCCATGTAGCACGCACGTTGAAAAAGGGTGGCGGTGTTGCGCTCATTTCTGAAAAATCGCTCAAATTTAATCCTCGTACCGCTAATAATTACAAGGCGTTTGAGGCTCTTGTGATGCGGTCCTCTCTATTGTCAATTTATGTAATAACTATCTATCGCGCACCTGGGCCATACACAACTTTCTTGGACGAATTTGCTGAACTTTGGTCTACAGTTCTGAACTAGTAACCTATGCAGACAAAATTATAATTATGGGGGACTTTAACATTCATATGAACTCCCCACTCAGTTCACGTACTATTGCGTTTAGGTCTCTAATTGATGCATTTGGTTTTAATCAACTGGTTGATTTGCCAACCCATAAAAATGGAAACACGCTAGACTTGATTCTGACTCGGAGTTTTAACCTCAAACATTATGGTGTTACCGTGTACTACCGTTATCTCGGATCATTATTTAGTTACATTTGAGGTGCTAGCTAAATGTAGTGTTAAAAAAGCTGAAGGATTTAGCGGACGCAATATAAGCACTGGCACAGTTTCTGAGCTCTTTGAACTCCTTCCTGGAGCAGTTGCGTCCTTTCCTTCATACAATGGCTCGATTGACTCACTCATGAATGAGTTCAATACCACCCTGACTAGTGTCCTGGATTCAATAGCGCCCATAAAGCTAAAATCACGTCCTAAAAGACGCACGCCTTGGTTTACTGCTGAAACTAGAACCCTTAAACAAGAATGCAGGAAATTGGAAAGAAAATGGCGCGCTACCAAGCTTGAGGTTTTCCATCAAACCTGGTGTGACAGCTTGTTAAAGTATAAAGCGGCCCTTGCCTCTGCAAAATCGGCCTACCTTTCGAAGGTGATTGCGTCTCAAAAGAACAATCCCAAAGCCCTTTTTGACACTGTAGCATCGCTTACAAGGCAACAGACTATCGCAGATAGTTCGACGCACTCTGCTCATGACTTAATGGTCTTCTTTACCAAGAAGATTCAATGCATACAGGAAGAAATTGCTAAAGAAATTATTAATACCACACTTATTAAAGAGCTGAAATCTACAGGGTGGCTGTCCTGGGAAATTGTCCGGTTTTAGTGAACTGTCACTTGATGATCTCAAACAGGTGGTGAATGCGGCCAAACCGACAACTTGCCAGTTCGACCCGCTCCCAGGTTCACTTATTAAAAGTCTTTTTGGCGTCCTTGGACCTTCAGTTCTAAATATTATAAACATATCACTCCTCAGGTGTAGTTCCAGCAGCTTTTAAGTCCGCCGTTATTAAACCCACACTGAAACGACCCAACCTTGATCCAGAAATCTTAAGTAATTATAGACCTGTGTCAAACCTACCTTTCCTCTCTAAAGTACTTGAAAAAGTAGTGGCACAGCAGCTGAATGTTTTCATATCTGAGAATAACCTTTTTGAATCCATGCAATCAGGATTCAGGGCTAACCACTCTACTGAGGCAGCTCTGATCAAGGTAACAAATGATCTCCTACTGGCAATGGATTCTGGCGCTTCATCACTTTTGCTGCTGCTGGATCTTAGTGCTAATTTTGACACAGTGCACCACAATTTCCTACTAGAACGGTTGGAAAAATGGATTGGTCTCTCAGGAACCGTCCTCTCGTGGTTCAGATCCTACCTTTCAGATAGGACCCACTGTGTTAAATATGGTGAAATGACATCTGAGCCCTTTAATGTTACCTGCGGTGTTCCACAGGGTTCAGTGCTTGGCCCCCTTCTTTTCAGCATTTACATGCTTCCATTAGGTGATATTATTCGCAAGTACAATATCAGCTTCCACTGCTACGCAGACGACACTCAACTATATCTTCCGTTGGAGGAATCTCCCACACTAAACTGTGGAAATTTGGAGGCCTGCCTCATTGAGATAAAAGAGTGGATCTCACTCAATTTCTTGCGTCTTAACTCTGAAAAGACCGAAATGTTAGTCATTGGTCCATCTAAATGCCGTGACTTATTCTAGAAAACTGCTGTGAACATTGACAAATGTCACATCACACAGAGTGACTCAGTTAAAAATTTAGGTGTCATATTTGACCCTGATCTATCCTTTGAAATGCATGTAAAGAAAATTACTAGAACCGCTTTCTTCCATCTTCGTAACACTGCTAAAATCCGTTCAATACTGTCTCAGTCGGATGCGGAAATTATAATTCATGCATTTGTTACCTCCCGTCTCGATTACTGTAATGCACTACTCTCTGGTCTCCCGAAGTCTAGAATCAAGTCTCTTCAGCTGGTACAAAATGCCGCAGCGAGGCTTTTAACTAGGACAAAAAAGTACGATCACATAACACCGATTTTGGCTAACCTGCATTGGCTCCCAGTTAGCCTTAGATGTGATTTCAAGGTTCTCTTAGTATTATACAAAATCATACATGGACTTGCTCCCTCTTATCTTTCAGATCTGATTTGCCCCTATGTCCCGGTCCGAAGCCTACGATCTGAGAGTGCCGGTCTTTTGGTGATCCCAAGAGCAAAGAAGTGTTCTGCTGGTTCGAGAGCGTTCTCCATCCGGGCACCACCGGTGCTGTGGAATGCTCTTCCCCCCGAGATCCGATCTGCAACCTCAGTGGAAATGTTTAAATCTAAACTTAAAACTCACTTCTACTCCATAGCATATGAATAACCTACTCTTCTCGTCGGCTGAAAAATAGTCTGTGTAATATAGTGTAATAATCTGTGAAGCCCTTTGAGACTCTTCGTGATTTAGGGCTATACAAATAAAAATGACTTGACTTGACAAATGAGAAATATTTACAAATCTACAAAAAAATGTAAAATACATAACTAGCCTTTTACACTCAGAATGGATTTAAAGTCAAACAACAACAGAATCGATGCAAGTACATGAATTCTATTATTACTCAACACCAACAAAGCCCTTTAAACAAGTGTGACGTAGCCAAGTTGTGCGTGTAGGCAGAATGGCAGAATTCATGTCAGTTTATAGCAGCCCATTGACACAAAACTATTGTAGATTCTTCCCCCTGAGATTCCATCTGTGACCTGAGTACAACTGTTTAAATCTAGGCTTAAAACACACTTCTATTCTATAAGATATGAATAACCTATATTTTATGTTGACACTATCTGTGTGTTTGTTATTGCAACATCCATTGCAGCCTGGTCATCCTGGAAGGGAGATTACCTCATGTGCGGTCCCTTCTCAAGTTTTCTTCATTTTCCTCATGTTTAGGTTTTTGAATTTTTCCTTGCCCTCGTGCAGGTTTTCGATCAGGGGATGGTGTAATTATAGTCTGTGGTTTGCAATAATCTGTGGTCTGTGCAGCCCTTTGAGACTCTTTGATTAAGGGCTATACAAATAAACATGACTTGACTAGATCAAAATAGCACAAAGTATGTGCTAGCTGCAAGATAGCAACTTTATTTTGGCCATCAAAGTCAACAACAAAAGAAGCGTTGTTTTGATTGTTACTGGATTTCTTCCTTTGAAGGTACTGGAATATTTTAAAAAGATGGCCTTGAAAGTGCCTAAAAAGTGCATACATTTGGCCATAAAAAATGTGTACGAACCCTGAATTCCAGCCTCCCCGTGTGGAGTTTGTATGTTTTTCACACGCCAAGGGGAATTTCCTCTGGGAACTCCTGTTTACTCTCACATTCCAAAAACATGCTTGTCAGGTTGATTGGTGGCTCTAAATTGTCCCTAAGCACGAGTGAGCGTGTAATTGATCGTTGGTTTCTGTGTGCCCTGTGACTGGTAGGCAACTGGTCCCGGTTGCCCCTGCCCACTGCCCGAAAATAGCTAGGATGGGCTCCAGCACCCTTGCGACCCTGGTGAGGACAAGTGGTGCAGAAAATGGATGGATGGAAATGCAAATAATTGAATAGAAAAACAGGTCCCTAGTTGTGGCGCTGTATATGTGTTGCCCAGTAGAGTACAGTGACAACTAGCTTGATTTTAATGGCTCATTAGTCAAAACTTCTGAAATGGACTGTCTTGTATTGTCTGCTATCTTGCTCTTACAGCTCCCCAAAAAATAAGTAGTTAAATGGTGCAGTTTTGTCACTTTAAGGTTCCGTAAGGTAAGGTTGCAGTGCACAGCGTGGAGGCTGGATGCCAGACAAACATAGCGGGAACTTCTAGGTAAGGATTCCAATATGTCAGGCACATCCAAATTCAAGCCAGGGGGCCAATTACAGCCTGTGATTAAACTTTTACTGGCCTGCGGCCTCTGTCATGAAATTAATAATATGTAGCCAACCAGTAATTTTGACCACTGCATAAGATGAATGTTGCCAAAAGTAAATCACCCTTTCACGAGATGATGGCAGTAGCTCTTTGGCCACCTTTCCTTTGGCTTTCTGTGAGAACTTTAGCCCACCGCATTTCTGACATTGCGACTGTAGATAAAAAAGGGAAGTTGGCTGCAAGGGCTGCTGCTTCCCTGACAAGTACAGTAAACATTGGAATTTTTTTATCGTAATCCAAAACAACTGCGTCTACTTAATTTGTCAAGAGACTGGCTGTTTTTAAAGAATATAATTTCAAGAGGTACTGCCAAATAAAACATGCTGACTACAAAAATATAACTGAAAATGAACACTGCGAAAAGGTGAAGCAACTGGAAGCTGTTTTAACAGACCCAAATAAAAAAGGCTACAAAGGCGAGCTACCAGGTTGCAACGCAGATCACCAAGCACTGCAAAGCTTTAACAGAGGGAGAATTTATTAAAGACTGTTCAAAGATTGCCAGGCTGACTAGTCGGCCGTCACACATTTTCAGTTTACCAAATCTGAAAAGATTGGACACCTCTGCACTAGGTAAAAAAAAAATCTCGACCTAATCTTTTTAATAAAATAAACATTGGTTATGATAGTTTACGTGTTTTTTCCTAGTACTCAAATCAATGTTTTTTTTTTTACTGAATGAAAGTTTTTTGTAGCACTAGGAGGCACTAAATATTACACACTTTTAATAAAGCATCGGAAAAAAACATTTACATTTGACCGTATTTAAACGTACAGTACTATATAATATATTAACAATGATTCTAAAACGTTTTTTTTCACGGTGGAGACTGTAAAAGTCATTTGGAAGCAGGAAAAATGTAACTATCACCAAAATGGACTAGATATGATCACGTGACTGTGGTTATTTCCTGCTGCGCTGTGTTGCGTTGCCTGACCGCCACTCGCAGCTCGTCCGCGGCGGCGCTGTGTACCTTCTTTCCCCCTCAGACTCGCTACTAAACTAGGCCTCGAATTTCCTCGCTCCATCCTACAGCCTTGTCACAAAAAAAGAAGAAAATAAGTAGAAGGCGAACAGAACTCATCATGGCGACCGCGGCGATGTCTGCCCCTACCGGTGGCCCAAGTCCCGGCCCGGGGACCGAGCTGGTCCGCGGCCAGGCGTTCGACGTCGGGCCTCGCTACAGCAACCTGTCGTACATTGGCGAAGGAGCTTACGGGATGGTGTGGTAAGTGGGGCCCCGTTTTTCCGAGTCGTTTTCCCGTCATTTTGTCTGTCCGCGTCGGTTCTGGTGTTAGCCTGTTAGCTTAGCTGAACAGCTAAGTAAGCGCCGTGTTTGGGTCACTGCCATAAAAAATGTTTTCTGCCGAATGATAAACATTTAGTCAGGGAACATAACGGAAACAATTTCAACACTATTTTTACATTGTTGGGAAAGTGAGTTAATCACTGTTGCGATGCGTATCGTATTGTTCATTACAACTAATAAAAGTATTTGTTCGTTAGCCTGACTTAGCGACAACTCGCAAACCCTTTTTAAAACATTTTATCGTTTACCATCATCGTAAGGAAAATGACTTACCACTGTGGTTCTCAACTGGTCTGACTTGGGGACCCATCGCTCCACTTTAAATGCAAGTCGCGACATAAATCAAAAAAATCAGTTCCCATTCTCAAATGTCTATCTATCTATCTATCTATCTATCTATCTATCTATCTATCTATCTATCTATCTATCTATCTATCTATCTATCTATCTATCTATCTATCTATCTATCTATCTATCTATCTATCTATCTATCTATCTATCTATCTACCATGGTCATATCCCTCAAGAGGGGTGACCGACAGCAAGACAAACACATACAATAACACAGAAAATACAAAAAAATAAAAAGGGAAAATTTATTTTTAGCAAAAATTAGAAAAAAAAAAACACACATTTTTTACCATGGCTAACTCAAATGCCCAAACACCCAAACAAGTTAGGCACCTAAGTTGTTTGGGTGTTTGGGCATTGACCATGGCATTTGGGTTGGCCATGGTCCAAAAATGTTTGTGTGTTTTTTGCTTTTTTTGTATTGATTGAAAATGTCTGACAGTTTAACCCACAAACAATCCTGTAAAATAACTTGTCAGATCCCAAATCCAAGACGTAACCAATGTAAATTGAATGTTGTTCTTGAACCCTTTGAATATGGACAGTTTTGGTCTCTTGAAAGGTAACGTTCTAAAGTTCTGTCTAAAATAATAATTGAAAGTGCTACTAACGTTAAGTAATCTCGGTTGTGATAAACTGAAATGGGTTTTTATTCTATTATTATTATTATTATTTTTTTCAATCTATTGCCTGCCGATGAGTGTCGCATGGGCATCTTACCTGGAAAACAGGTGAGACAGTAGTGTGAAACCTTACCTAGTCCAAGGTCAAATTTGATCACAATTTGAAAAACTAAACATTGTATTTTGTATTTTGCATTGTATTGTTACATAAAAAATCAGGGAGCTAAGTTTTTATATATCTGCATAAGAGTGGCTGGTAAGCCCAATTTTATTTCCTGCACTGTTAGTTTTTTGGTTTAAGTGGAAGATTATTCATGTTAGTTGTGTTTAAATTCAAATTGTAAAAGGTTTCCAAGTGCTATTAATGTTTTATTTTAATTCATATTTGTATTTGCATTATTAAAATACTCTCATGTCAATTCTTAAGCTTTTACAGAAAATGAATATAGGCTCCAAATACTGGTTATAGGCCTCCTTTTAATACTAATAATCGGTTTTGGCACCGAAAAACCTACTTCGGTCGATCTTTATTTCAAACTACACTCAAACCTAGCGAATCATTTTCTGAATCGGTTACGTGGTACACCCGCCTCGCGGGGCTTCGAACGTAACTGCTTATGTTATCAATACAAACCTCCACTAGCGGTTTATGAACCACTCATTTAAAATACTCTGCACACACTTTAGGGTTTCGAACTGAGGAGCACATCACTAGTAGATGTTAAGTACTACCTATGTGTATCATACACCAATATGATTAAATAACATTTTAAATAAACATGCATGTAAAGGCAAAACATAAAATTGTATATATTTTTTTTTTTGGTGTGACGTGACTTCAGCTGGTCAAGTGAGAGGAGCGAGGGGAAGGAGATGGGGGGGTACAAATTAAACTGATTTTAAATCTTCCACTCGCAAGGATTGTCATGCCTTTTAAAAGATTTACCTGCTTTAATAGACAGCTTATTTTAACAATAGTTCCAATTGTCGATTCGTTATGCCCATATTCCTTAACGAGTGTAAGAATGCTTGTGCACTCTTTGCATTTTTTTTGTCTCAAGCCTCGTTTCTATGCTTATTATGTTTTTGCTTTTACCTCTAAAGATAAGTTTATTTTGATTTTAATATTGGACAAATGCAAAGGAGTTTTCACAGGATGCCAGTTCCTTGTTTTTACGTTTCGGGCACTGTTTGTTGTTTTGCCTATCACATGATTGTCGCTATCAGCCAATTATTTTTGCCGATCTTTGATTCCCACACCTCTTAGGGCTGATCTGTTTTTAAAGCCGTAAAGATTTAATGAAAAGAGGGGACTCAAGGGAGGGCCTTAGGACGGGATTGAAATCTCTTATCTGAAGGCCCACTCCTGGGCCTCCTTGCACATTTAAAATCCATCTATGTCTTTCTCTTTTTTTGAGTGTCTAATGAAATTTAAACTTCAACAATTTAAGTTTAAACATTCAGCATCACTGAAAGTCTTGGGACCCATAGTGGATAAAAGAACAGTGTATTCCAAATCGTTATATGAATAGATCATAAGTTAGCGACGTCGTAATACGAGCATCTGCTCTATATTATTCAGTACAGAAAATGCAACCATTAAAATATCTCCAATCACAAATGTATTCACCTTGCTGAAAAATAGCCTAGTTGTTGCTTCTTTGCCGTAACACCAACTTTTTGCAGGCGTTTGATTGCAGCCTTGTGATTGTACAAGCCATATTGCGTAATCACGGCACTTGCGTGTACTGTAGGTCTGTGCCTGTTGCTGCTGCCTTGGGCAATACTACAAAGTAGTACAGTTTAAACATGTATACAGTATATATAGAGACTGAGTAGTTTTCAAGGAGTTGGTAGGCAATGCTGCTTTCAAGCACTCAAATGCAGCAATGATGTAATTGTACTCATGTACTTAAGCTCCTATTTTCAGCACAACAGCATCACTCAACTTTTTTCTAGATTTGCGTACGTTTTTCATGATAAACTTTTAACATTTATGCCGTTTAGAATGCCTTCACTTAGTCGTAAATACTGCACTTCATGACTAATCATATATTTGAGTCTAAATAATACCCTGTTGATATAGTCACTTGCCTATTTCATTCAGAGGTTATTACAGGTAAAATCATGCCGAAAAATAATCCAGGCCGACCTGACCCGCCCCTCGGGTATAAAAGCCAGATCCAGCCCAAACCTGACCGATTAACTTAATTTGAGGGACCACGCCGAAGTCAACCAGAAGCTGCATTTCAGCGGTGTGCGCACTTTGGCGCCAAAGTGTGCACTTCGGCCCTCAAGTGCCTTCTTCGGCTGATGTATGCACGGAACCGAGGTGCAGCTTCGGGTTTACTAAGGGTTCGGTACCTCAATTCAAGTGTGCACTCTGGTGCCGAAGTAAACGCGCTAGCGCCATAGTTTGTTACTCAATTAAAAGTACAGTTACTTCAGAATAATATCATTCAAGTAGAAGTAAAAAGTAGTCATCCAAATAATTACTTGGGGAAAAGTAGGTGCATGCTGTGCAGATCCTCCACGAAATAGGAAAAAAAAAAACATTGAGAGAAGCCCGTATTCGGGTTGGGGCCCAAGATCTTACCTCTAATTCTTATTCAGTCCCTACATTGTTACAAGTGGTGGCTTTAGTTCTCAGTTTGGAAAAGACCTTGAGTTTCGTCAGTATTTACCAGGGCTGTTGTGAAGGGGAAAGCTTTGTTTTTGTCATACCCCACCCTCTTTGTATAAAAGTCATTTGCAACCATTTTAACAGCTCATTTATGAAACTATCCAGCCTGTCACCAATTTGTCAGGCACACTCTGAAATAACATTTAAGCTCTCTTTTAGAGCAAAATGTATACATGTATAACTGGTGCGCATAAAACTCATGTCATCAAAACTGGCTTAACCTTTGGATGCATAACCTAGCACTACATAATCTTCCATAAGTGGGGTTGAAAGTTGTTGGGGGTAAAATAAAAGTACTAATGGCATCATTTCATAAACATTTTTTATAAGGAATATCTGTAATATGATATTACAACATTTTTACTTTTAAAGATATTTAAGAATAACATCCTAGGAGGTCGTTTTTTTCATCCCACTTGTGCATCCAAGGGTTAAATATTACTTAAATCCTACCTAGGCTAGTCAGACTCCATTTTGTTCAACTGCCTGACGTGCTTTCTCTTTAAATGTTAGTGCGGTACCTAGATAATGCCATAAAACGCAAGGCCTGCTTTGCAAACTTTGCAAGTACCGTATTTTCCAGGCTATAAATCGTTCTGGATTATTAGTCACACCAGCCAAAAAAATGCATAATTAAGAAGGAAACTATGAAACTATGAAAAATAACTAAACTATGAAAAAAAAAAATGCGACTTATAGTCTGAAAAATACAGCAGTTTTTTAATTTGTCATATCCAGGCTAAAATGCTCCCAAAATTTAGAAGTTTCGGTACGTGAACTTGTTGATGCTGTAATTTTTGTATGTTAGTGCTCGAGACCGAGGCGTTATTGCCGGTAAGCGACTCTAAGCTTCGGCTGTCACAATTTGGAATATCCGGAGCCGGTTGTCACACAAATGATCACGATTGATGAATACATTGTCAATTTTTTTTTCCCGACGCAATGTATTCTTTTATGATTATAGCTTAATATTACATATATTGTACAGCTTAATAAAGAAGAGTAATTTAAAGGTCAAGAAATAATTTAGGTCTAATCCCCATTTAGCTAAAACAGCTTTCAGAGACTGCAGGGACTTCTGCAGTGTGGTTCTCTGGAGTATATGTTATTGTGTTCAAACACCTTGATTTAAGCTCCCTCTTAGATGCAAGGTAGTGGACTTTTATGTTTATGTGCAGCGTCGTATTTGAGCTTGACCAAATGTCTATGGTGAGTGAAAAGAAATCTGCCTTGCTAACCTCCCGAGAACGCAATCCTTAACATTGTTATACAATTTCAGGATTGCCGTCTGCGAGATGAACCTTTTGCTTGGTGTACAGCTTATCAAACTTGTACAGCATGTCTCTGAACGCTAGTTGTCAAGCATATTGAGCGGCAGCATTTCAGTAGCGCTGTACCAAGTATTACTATTTTTTTAGCGTGCGCCATTTTACACTGTCTTGTTTGTATGTCTTGACTTGTGTATAAACTTAACGTGTATCCAATTGACAAGCTGCAACCCCTGGATTGTTTGCTATTCTTCCTTTGCCGACTAGCTCGGCGAATTGTACCGGATGCCTGGACTCCAAATTCTGCTTGAATTTGGTTGTGTTTGTTCCTTTCACTGGCATCTTCTTGAGACAGTTTGCTGACCGCTTTTTTGGTATTATGGGGTTTACTGCTGTCGCTCGGTGTAAACACAAAATGTGTCCAAAAACTGAATCAGTTTGTGGCAAAAAAGACAGTAAACACAAATGTGAAAAATGTTTGCAAATATGAAAAAAATGGCAACTTGACTAATGTCATATTTGCGACAGCCCTGCTCTCAGCAGCGATTATATTCATGTAAGCTGCCTCGCGCAGTTGGTTAAATGTGTAGTGAAAATACCTGACAATAGAATTCATTGTAAACATTCTATATTGGTGATTTTGTGGATAATTTTGACTAATTGTTGCAGCCCTATAGTTAAAACTGTTCAGTTTTTATAAAAGGAAAAAATAGTTCACACTGATATTTGGTTCCTGGTCTCGTCCATCCATCCATTGTCTGCACCGCTTATCCTCAGTAGGGTCGCAGGGGTGCTGGAGCCCTTCGCAGCTATCTTCGGGCAGTGGGCAGGGGACACCCTGAACTGGTTGCCAGCCAGTCGCAGAGCTCACAGAGATACACAACCATCCACTTGGTCATTCACACCTGAGGACAATTTGAACCGGCCAATTAACCTGACATGCATGTTTTTTGGGTATGTGGGAGGAAACCGGAGTGATCTGAGGAAACCCACTCAGGCACAGGGACAACATGCAAACTCCACACGGGGAAGCTGCAATTGCTTAAATTGAACCCTGAACCTCCGCACTGTGGGGCCCCATGGTGCAGAGGTTCAGGGTTCAATGACAGGTCAATTGGCCGGTCCAAATTGTCCCTAGGTGTGAATCAGCGAGTGAGTTGCCAGTCTCTGTGTGCCCTGCGACTGTCTGGCAACCAGTTCAGTGTGTCCCTTGCCTACCACCTGAAGACAGCTGGGATGGGCTCCCCTGCGACCCCACTGAGGATATGCGGTGCAGATCATGGCTGGGTCCTGGTCTTGTATTTCTTTCAAATACAATGTCAGCAACATTAACAATGTAGAGCCACAGTGCTGTTGTCTGCACGAAAGCCACGCAGAAATGCGTTTCTGCTTTATTAAGTCTGAACGTCACCTCGCAGCCAATTCTTTTTGCCACTGCTGTCCTCTATGAACGCCATTGTGGTCCTCCTCTCCTTGGCAACCCCGCTGCCTGAGACATCAATAGAACGCCCGCCCCTAGAACCGATGGCTGAGGCAGCGATGTACAAACCTGCGGAAACAATGTTCATTCCCTGCTTATTGGAATTACTGCATTAAACCTGTATACATTCAAATATTATTAATGATATACGTTAACAAAATAATAAATGCATACTACGTCATGAAAATGTATTTGCCCCTGTGAAGTTTATAAAGATATAAACCCATTGCTGACCAAATAATTCAGGTAGAGGCAGGAAAAATAGGGTTTTTACTACTGCGCATGTAGGAGATCGACCCACCAGCCGCTTGTTCAGCTGACCGGATCTTTCTGACCACATCCGGTTCAGTAGGCGTATTTATTGAAAGGTCACGCATGCGCAGTAGTATACAATGGAGTGCGTATTACATTACAATGGAAATGGACTGAAAACGTAGATTTTTGAAAATGTGACTGTGTGTGTGTGTGTGTGTGTGTGTGTGTGTGTGTGATGATTACTTGTATATTAAAAATAGAAAAACAGGTTGAACAAGTTAATTTCATAGCAGTCTGAGAAATACACATTAACTAAAAGTAGCTTACTTTACACCCCCTTCTTGAGTTCTGTGTTTTGTGCAAATTTATTACTCGGAAAGGTTTCAGATCATCACTCTTAATATCACACAGACAACCCAATGTTGATTCCATTTACTAAGGCACAATGAAAAAAATCAAAACCAATTTGACCCTATGTAAAAAAGTAATTGTCCCACCTTGTTTAATCACAAAGTTACTGTGTCTAACCAGTTTTGGGGGAGCTGAGTTTAATTCCACAGGCCACACCCACCTGTGTTAAATAGATAAAACTCACTAATTCAATCTGTTAGACAAAGTGAAGTAGGCTACAAAATCTCATGAACACAATTGACATGCCTCGATTTTATCTTATTATCATCGTTAGTTATTTTGATTAATTGACAGATTTAAAGGAATCAACGACCAATGTACGACATGATGCTGTAGCGAGGCCTGACGTCGAGGCTGCTAAACCATGAAGCAAGACAAGGATTTTGGTTTAATTCAATCCCCGAACTAGTGCTAAATACTACAAGCTTTTTTATAAGCAGCAAAATGCTTGATAAAACAAATACCACACTCTTAAAGGGACATTGTGTATTATTAGGCACTAGAGCTGCACGTTTAACCGAAATCGGATTGATATCGCGATGTGTCGTAGTGGGATAGTGTAACGGCAAACCACTGTGTTTTTTTTTCAAATTTGTTATTTGATTGACGTAGTGTTTGGCCAACAAGAATTATCACCTTTTGTGGTTTAACAGCGCCAGCCAATCAGAAGCAGACTTTTAATGGCACCAACCAATAAAGGTGAGGCAAAGTTTGCTAGATGTCTATGCACGAATTTGATAGACTGGTGTAAGCTGCCAATCATCAAATATCCATCGTTCCACTATCTGCACCGCTTATCCCCAGTAGGGTCGGTGGGGTGCTGGAGCCCATCCCAGCTATCTTCGGGCAGTGAGCAGGGGACACCCTGAACTGGTTGCCAGCCAGTCGCAGTCAGTCAAACAGACTTTGCACCAATGGCCAAAAAAACAAACACCTCAGTTGAAAATAATTAAGTCAATTAAATCAGACTCCGAAGAATGTCAGAAAAGCGTAAGGAAAAGCTGATAAACAGCGGGTGCTCCCGGGAATTGACTGAGGTGGCGTCGGAAGGGAAAGCTTACTGCTAGGCTAACAACTCTTGAGCCACCACTGGCGAGCGTGACTTGTCACAAAGGCCAGATCCATTAACAATAAAGCGGTCGACTTGGAGCTACTACTCGTGTCAAACCGCTACATTTGTGACTCTTGTATTTTTATCATCACAAAGACATTGCAGAAGTCTGTTGGGACCCGACTCTAGCGTGTCAAACCCTTGCCAGCTGCTCTCTCAATCTTTTTCTTTCACTGAAACAAGTAGCCCTCCAATTTCAATGTCCTCTGTTTTAGGACACTGTCTCAAGTTTAACTTTTTACAATATTAATTAATTACAGTATGTTGAATTGCTTTGATAAAATTGAAGAAATGCAATGAAGAAATCCATTTTTTAATGTGATTTTTGTCTTGGGAATTCAAAAGACAACAAAGAGAAAAGTGAATAACGTGTCCCTTAACACGTAAGAACAAGACTAAGAGTGCAACAAAATGCAGCATGCATTTATTAAAATGAAATGGAAGACAATTGGTTGCTTGTGTCGCTGCCCTTTTAATAAGGACAGACCTTGGGCTTCACTTCGAACACGGACCAGTGGAGGGAGGAGGGAAAAAAAGCCGTAGAAGAGTACTACAGCTCCGTAGTTTAGTATTGCAGCTTAGTTCTCCGGGGAGGAGTTCAAGCCTGAGAGCCACGATCTCACTTCAGAATATATGACATTGCTGCATTTGAGGCGACAACCAGTATTCCGTGTTTTCACAACCCGATACCAGTAAGACTGCAAAACAATGAATATATTTCCCTCCCCTGCAATTTTTAATTGGTAAACCTTTTTGTAAAAGCGCCAGGGAGTCCCTTGGCATCGCTAAAGAGCGTGCATGTCTTGAGGGTTTGCAGACCCTTGGGTTTTCCGCTAGCAACATTAGCTTGTAATAGTCTCAAGTCTGCTAATGCTATGCTCAAAGCTCCCACCCCCCCAATCGTGGGACTTTGCGGTGTTCACTGTCCCGGTTTTCCTCCATCGCAAAGAGCCGTTTGGTCTCCCCCCCACCACTCGCACGTCGTCATGGCAATAATGGCGTTACATAACGCGGATGCGGCGTGAAGCTTTTGCGTTCCTGTCTCCGTGGCAACAGGGCCGAGGACGAAGAGGTGGGAAATGCCGCCGGGCCATTTTTATTGGAGTGTTATTGTCAAGAGTATGGCAAAAGATTCATAATTGTTTAATGTTGGTAGTGGTCCAGCTGTGGTGTTAAAAACGAATACTTTCATTAATATATTTTTTTACTGCAGAACTGTACATACTATTTCTAGGTTTATGTACAGTTTTCAGATTCCCATTCTTGTGTGCGTGTGTGTCAGGGTTTGTACAGGGCTTAAAATCCTTAAATGTTTGAATTTTCATGTTGTTTTTAAGGTCATGAAAGTGCTTGAATTTTGTGTCAAGTGCTTGAAATTGTTGCCATTGACATGTTTCTTGGCAGTCTGATTCTAGACCACACAATGAATTAAGATTTTTTTTTCAAAGTGTGTGAAAATGACGCTGACACACCAGCTCTTAAGGATTGTCATTAAGACGCTGTCATGTAATCCGCCACCGTCCACCACTGTTCGACCTAAAAGGACAGCTCTACTTAGAAAACCAGCTCTTTTGCCTCTGCTGAGAAGAGCTCCTTTGGCCCCCAAACAGCTCCTCAGATTTTTGTTTTATTTAATGATATATTATCAAAAATAAACCCTATGCACCACATTATTTAATAAACGGTGATTTAATATTGGGCGGCATTAGCGCAGGAGGTAGAGCGCTCGTCTTGGGATCAAGATATAATATATATATATATATATATATATATATATATATATATATATAGTGTGTGTGTGTTGTTTCTTATTGTATCAAATATTGAAAAGAAAAAACTATTGAGGGTTTTATATGACTTTGTTATATTAATTACATTTTTGAGCTTTAAAGAACTTTCTTTCGATTCACCCCCCACCCCACCCCCTGCATCGTCCTGGACCTGACCGTGGTTACTAGGCTTTTTCACTTTCAAAAGTTGGCAGGTATGCATTAATCTGTTTACATATTTACATATTTTAATCAATATAAATGAGTAGATATGACATGCACCTTTGAGCGGCGTGCCTACTGAACAAAATTAGAGAACAACTTGACATTGAATAATTTTGAGATACCATCTTCACTGTTCCACAGTTAGACATTTTATTGTGTCTGTATAATGGTACTACAACACTTTTTTTCACAAAATGACTAAAGGCATTTCACCCCAAAATATTTTTCAGAAGCCGCTATGCTCCAAATTACAGAACACGCTGCTCAAAATTAGAACAACGATGACTTTGGCATGGAAGAAAATTCTGAAGGTTACAACAGTCTTCAATTAGTAGGAAGCACAAGTACGATCGGGCATAAAAATCCAACCCAACCCGGCCTGCAGGCATATAAGCTCGAACCCGACCGATTACCTTGGTTTGAGGGAACGAGCCTGTCGTAAACTCAGTGTTTTTATTATGCTTTATTGAACAAACGCATATACCATACGTTACACCTTACGCAACATTGTAAGACTTTTGTAAACAATGCACTCAAACTGTACAATAAACCAAAATAACCCGAAGCTTTACTTCGGTGCCGAGGTAAACTCGAACCTTCAGATTTACTTGAGGCTGAGTCCATCAAATCAAGTGTGCACTTTGGCGCTGAAGTGCGCATTTCCGCACTGAACTGCACCGCCAAAGTGTGTTCCTCAAGTAAAAGTACTGTTACTTCAGAAAAATATTACTCAGAATTAAAAAAACAGTCATTTAAATACCTACTAGAGTAAAAGTAAGTGCATAGTGTTCAGATCCTTCACGAGAGAGAAGGCGTGCCCGACTTTATGATTGACATTTTAAGCCCGAACCCGGCCTGGGCCCAAGATCTTGCCTCTCGTAATAAGTGTTCAAGGCTTTGCTGTGAATGACTTCAACACATCTGCGGCCACGGGATAGCACTCGTCTTTCACACTGCTCTGGTGTGATTTCGGTCCGTTCTTCTTCCAGCCTCATCCACAGTTCGGTGATTTTAGTTGGTTTCTTGACCATAACTTTGTCACCAATGATTTTCCATATCTTCTCAATTGGGTTGAGATCAGGACTCTGGGCAGGCCATGCCAGTGATTTAATGTTTGCACCTCTAAGAAAATTCCTTACCTGTTTTGGTGTTTGACATGGTCTATTGTCCTGCATTGAGACTGAAGGCTTATTGGGTGATGAACGCAAGTAACAATGTGTTGTTGAAGAAGGTTCTGATACACATCTGCATTAACTCAGCTATGTAGCTGTAGAAGAGGCCCAATTTCTGCTGCTCTGGACCAGTTCTTCTGCGTCCACGTGACATGCTGCTCAGCAAAGATCAGCCTAGGTTTTTGATGTGTTTTTTTTTTTTTTTTTTTTTTTTTTTTTTTTTTTGGGTAATGAGAGGTTTGGTTACTATAGTGTGGGCCATTCAGTCCAAATTCTCTTAAACAGCAAGACGTTGTATAATAAGATGGATCCTAACCATGTTTAGCCTAGAACACTGTGAAAGAGTTGTAAATGTTTGACCTCTCTTTTTAGAAGTCAACTACTAACTGTGCACAGTAGCCCGTAATAATTACACATAAAAATGATCCCTGGTTGCACCAACGTGCGATTATTTTTGGCCCCGGTTTCAATACAGCTCGTAAGATTGTGTAAAATTACTTTGGAATTTTCGTTGGCTAACTGATGTGTCAATCCACATTTGAACTGGTCACAATTGGCTAAACATTTTCAAGTCAAAGAAGTTCATAACCTTTTTTTTTTTTTTTTTAATACGAGCCCCCCTTAGGTTTTCACAGGCTAAGAATTGTGATAAAAGCCTGCGATTGGCCAAGAGTGGTGTCAGCCTCTCACTTTTTGATTGACGCCTGCATCAGAAATCTCTGAGTCTGTTTATTCTTAAAGGAGAGTTATGGAGCCAAACAGACAGATTACAAACAATGCATGAATGCTTTTAGGCGGACTTTTTAAATCTGTCTTCCTTATCGTGTGTTTTGGCGTAAATATTTTACACTGTTGGATTCACTGGACTTTGTGTCTGTTTTTGCATGGAATCGTGTCATGAGTAGATTTTCCCAGCACTTTTGGATGAGCCATGCCTTCTTCATAGTTTTCGGGTATCTTGTTTCAAACTGATCGTGATGTTTTTCTGATGAATATATTTTGAAATGGTCATGATGCCACTTATATTTTCATCTCATCTCATCTCATTAGCCGTACCGCTTATCCTCAGTAGGGTCGCGGGGGGGCTGGAGCCCATCCCAGCAATCATCGGGCAGTGGGCAGGGGACACCCTGAACTGGTTGCCAGCCAATCGCAGGGCACACAGGGACAGACAACTCATTCGCTCATTCACACCTAGGGACAATTTGGACCGGCCAATTCACCTGAAATGCATGTCTTTGGAATGTGGGAGGAAACCGGAGTGCCCGGAGGAAACCCACGCAAGCACGGGGAGAACATACAAACTCCGCACAGAAAGTCTGGAGCTGGATTTGAACCCACGACAGGTTCCCATGACATGAACTGTGCCGCACAAGCGCTAACCACTGCGCCGCCGTGCTGCCCTGACATTTCTAATTTTTGAATGTTCTGAAGATAAGGCATTATTTGCCAAGGTAAATATTTTTAACTTAGTCAAAGGTTTTTTTTTCTACAAAGTGCAAATGTTCTGTGTTTTACTGTTCTAATACCATTCCCCGAAAATGAGATATGAAGTCTCTTTAACGTCTGCCCGAGTTACGTATGCTAGGGAAGGCATTTGACGCGTGGGAACATTTGCCTGAGATGTATGTTTTGGGTGTTGATTCTTTATCAAATACATTTTTCACCCAAAATGCGACTTATACTGCAGTGCGACTTGGAGAATTTTTTTCCCTTCTTAAAAATCAATTTTTTGGGCTGGTGCTATGTATACTACGGAGCGACTAGTCATAAAAATACGCTAGTTGTTAAAATTGTTGGCATAGACATTCCGTCTCTTGCTGCGTTTTCTACTCCTCGGACCAGACAGAGTATTAGTACGAAGAAAAAAAGCTGAAGAAAGCATTTCAGTTGAATTGTATTACCAAGTTAAAAAAAAACAAGTATACTCTGGGCCGGTTGATCAGGAGAGCATTCTCCCACTATAGGCACCCAAAAATGTCTCGCCCCTGTCTTATAGAAAGAAAGGCGTGGATTTGTCGAAATAGAAAATAAAACTTGCATTATCTCTAGTTTTCCAGGGAAGGACATTTTTACAAGTAACCTTTGTTCAGACTGGATCTAACTGGCTTTTGCAGGTGTTCTGATAAGAGTATGATAGATTCAAGAGCACTTGGAAACATGAGTACCGGATTAATGGACACTTTGAAACATCAAATGGATACAGAAAGTAAAGACTTCATTTAAGTAGGTGGATAAACATAAAGTGCATTTATAATACTTAAATGAATAATGGGATTACCAAGTAATTATGTGATGATTTAATAATAAAACTAATAAAGCTGGAACACATGTACCGTATTTTCCGCACTATAAGGCGCACCTAAAAGTCTTAATTTTTTTCAAAAGCTGACCATGCGCCTTATAATACAGTGCGCCTTATTTATGGGTCAATATTAAATCGCAAAGTCTTCCAACTAACTTGCAGCCGCCGACTAGATTTCCCCCCGAACGCCAAGTAGTCCGCGGTGTATGCTGGGATTTATTTACTGGCGTTTCATTGGCTAACCAATGTGTCAATCATCATTTGAATCGATCACTATTGGCTAAAGTTATTCGGAGGTCAAGGGGCGGATCCTTTTTATCATTTACAGGCTGGCATAGGCTTAAGCTGTAAAACTAATAATAATAATAATAATAATTTCCTTTGTATTGTCATTCTGTGTAACAATGTACACAGAACGAAATGTCGATACACCTGACCCGTTGTAGCGAGCCGATGCAGCCGCAGCCAACAGAGGGCGCCGCCATTTTACCAATGTTATAAGTCTTAGGTATGACTCGGCCGAGGCGCGAACCAACAACCTCCCAGTCTCAAAGCGGGCGCCTTACCATCTAGGCTACTGAGAGCCTGCAATTGGCCGAAAAAGTGTTGGAGAAATTGGAGGTCCGATAATCGAGAGAAAAGTCTTCTCATATGTGGATAAGAGAAATGGACAGGAGCCAGCCTCGTTACGGAGGGAGATGTCACTTTATTGATGCGTCAATAAAGATCTCACAGAGCTAGGAACATGACAATGTATTTAAAGCTGGTAGTGACGATTAGGCTTCGATTGAGTACACCCCAAAAGGCGGTCCTGTATCACGTATCAAGTACAGAGCGTCCCGTCCCTTGCACGCTATCTTCAAGGAAACTTAATGTCTGCCAAGAGTATCTTCAAGGATGTCTACCCGACCTTTTCCCACTACTGTAAGCAAGTCTTTCTAAATTTCTACAAATGCAAGTGTATTTACCACAACATATCCCCCCCTTTTTTTTTTTTTTTTTTTTCTTCTGTTACCTTATCCCCCCTTTTGGGAGTTTATACTCCCACTTTGAATGGAAATTAAAATTGAAAATCAATACAGGGTAGTGGTAAAGTATTACAAATCAATAATATCAATACACGGACAGAGTTTACGCGAATCGAAAATAAAATAAAATTCTGGCGGTCAGCCTGCTGTGATCATTCTAACTTTCATTGTTCAATGTTTCATTTACAAAAACCCCCAACACTCCAAACATCCGACCCATGCACTAACCCCCCCTTCATTTATCTTTATCCGTACATACTGGATTATACACGTGGACCGTCGACGGTTGATCGGTACGTGATAAAGGTAAATGAATAAATGAACTGATAAGTGAGTGATAACAAATTTTGGTAACAGCCGTCGACACATTTCAAGATGAGTGCATGACTGGATAGTGATACGGTGTACACATTGGCCTTTGGCCTGACCCCCGTGAACAATTTGAAGACCATGCAATGTCGTATTCGTCAACGGGTGTCGTGAAGTCAGATGTTGGAGTGAGCGTCCATCCCAGCAGGCATCACGCTCAGTTTCCATGCAGCCAAAAACCCGGAAGCGACGATGCATCCTGACCATCCCAGACAGCAGCTTGCTCCCCGGCAGTGTGACATACCAACAAAAGAATCACAATCAGAAACCAATATATTTGTTGCTGTTATTCCTAGTGCTATATAGTGTGTTGCGTGTTTAACAATAGTGCTAATTGATATCGTATTCAGTCCAGATCATCATATGGGTCTCTTTCCGTAGATGCTCCATTATTTAATGTAATGTAGACTGACTGTTAATGTTGCCAGATAAAATTCAAGGCGTTGAATTTAGTCGAGTCATCTGTTCTTCCTCACTAAGGAATAGGCTTGGATATTTAATCACTAACTGTGCTCATTGAGCTTCTGCCACCCTAGTATTAGCCACTACTGTCATTTGTTCTCCAAAAGTCTTAAGAATTCCTCTTTTAAGAATAGGTATGGCACAGAAACACAACAAACACATAATTATTACGACAGTTAGTACAAAAATTTCCCCCTTCGCTAACATACCACCCCAGTACCCAAATGTAGACGAGAACCAATCAAAAGAGATACTGTTCTTTTCAGTATTTACTGTCACTTCATTGCTCAACTCACGAATTTTCGACATTGCTTTTGTGAAGCTTCCTGCTTCGGCTGTGTATAAAGGTATATAAGTACAGCATTCCTCCTTTATCATATGACACACGCCTCCTTTACTGGCTAAGAGAAAATCGCTTTGCTCTCCTACTGCACTAAAGGCCTCGTTAATGTAATTAATAAAACGTCGTTGGTTGTAATAAATCAATAAATGTAATTAAGCCATTCTGCGTTCTTTTTCGGAGTTATCCAGATAAATATCGATTCCAATCCAGACTTAATTTCATTCCTAGCTTTAAATTCATCTGGAATTCCTCTCGGTTGTCTGATGGTATCTAGATATACACGTCCACCCGGAATATATGTTCTCTTTACTGCGGCCAATTGTCAACAAAAATATTTCATTCAATTACCTTTTCCCCTTTACATTCCTTCCTTTTGTCACTTGCATGTCCCCCTCTTCTCTTTTCCTCAACACCTACTTTCTTTTCCCCTTTTTACCTTCTTTTACTTACTCTTATCTTTCTGTATTTGTAACTTCCTTACCTGCTCTGCCAACAATCCATTTTCTACATAACTTTCCCTTCTTCTACGCCCTCTAACACATTCTTTTTAGCCCACTAGTTTAATGGGAAATTGACATATAACCATCTCACTTATTTATTTATTTATTTATTTATTTTTCTTTCCAAACCAATTCAATCTACTATCTTAGCTTCACCTACTTAATGTGAAAATGACGTGCATTGATCTACAATGTTCCATCTTACTCATTTTTATTCGACTCAATGAATTTTTCCTCCATATTCAATGAAAAGAAAGTATTTACTCACGCTTTTCCACTATTTTCGTATAACAATGCTTTTCATTCTCAAATTACTCCATTCCAATTCACTCAATTGGATTTTTCCTCGTCTCAATGAGCACTGTATTGTTCCCTTTTTCCTTTTCCTTCGATATTTTTCTGTTAATCCTTTCAGTTACGTGGGCCGATTAAACGCTGGACAACCATATAGACAAGAAAGATAAGAATACAGGAAAGAATACAAACACTTACAACATTGAAAAAACATAAAACAAGACAGATGGCCCACAAAAATTTAAGTTAATTAGTCTAATTAAGTCAGTGCACATTGAGGCCATGTGCCTACACAACTACCGAGTTAGGGTTATGGTTTTCCTCTCCTACACAATTTCCCGAACTTTACGTACTGGCCGTGCACTCATTTTTGGCCGTCGGCGTTGTAACCTCACTCTTCCGTGCTGTCGCCGTGGGTGTAGGTTTTTCTGGACTTTGGTGTGTCGGTACCCTTCTCGCCTGTATCGTCACATTAAGGTTTAGCATATTATCCGTCACTTTAGTCTGTACTGTCGTTAACACATTTGGTTTTCGGTAGTCCATCGGCACTCCGACTGGTTGCACGTCTCTATATTTATTTTAAGTG